>NC_086317.1:489561856-489877272 GCF_036172605.1 Pelobates fuscus | reverse complement strand
CTTTTCCATGTATCTACTACCCTTTCTATATCACTGTTACTGCTTCCACTGGAAGGCTATTCCAGGTATCTATTACCCTTTCTATATGACTGTTAGCCTTTAGTGCTCCCACTGGAAGGCTATTCCAGGTATCTACTACCCTTTCTATATCACTGTTACTGCTTCCACTGGAAGGCTATTCCAGGTATCTACTACCCTTTCTATATGACTGTTACTGCTACCACTGGAAGGCTATTCCAGGTATCTACTACCCTTTCTATATGACTGTTACTACTACCACTGCAAGGCTATTCCAGGTATCTACTATGCTATCTATATCACCGTTAGCCATTGCTGCCTCCACTGAAAGGATATTCCAGGTATCTACCACCCTTACTATATAACTCTTAGCCTGTACTGCTTCCACTGGAAGGCTATTCCAGGTATCTATTACCCTTTCAATATCACTGTTATCCTTTTACTGCTTCCACTGGTAGGCTGTTGCAGATATATGCTACCCTTTCTATATGTGTGTGATAGGTTCCAAATTTGGTGAAGTGTAAGAGAGAAGTACAGTATGTGTGTGAGGGGTGCAGTGTGTGCCTGTGAGGGGTGCAGTGTGTGTGTTTGGTGGTACAATATGTGTGAGGGGTGCAGTGTGTCTGTGAGGGTGTAGTGTTTGTGTGAGGTGCGCAGTGTGTGTGTGAGGGGAGTAGTGCGTGTGTATGTGTAAGGGGTGCAGTGTGCGTGTGAGGAGCGCGGTGTGTGTGAAAGGGGTGCAGTGTGGGTGTGAGTGTGTCAGAGGTGCCATGTGTGTGTGGGGTGTGCAGTGTGTGTGTGAGGGGTGCAGTGTGTGTGTGTGTGTGTGTATGAGGGGTGCAGTATGTGTGTGTGTGAGGGGTGTAGTGTGTGTGAAGGGTGCAGAGTGTGTGTGTGTGAGAGGGATGCAGTGTGTGTGTCAGAGGTGCAGTGTGTGTGAGGGGTGTGCAGTGTGTGTGTTTGGGTGAGAGGTGCAATTTGTGTGTGTCAGGGGTGCAGTGTGTATGTGTGTGGCAGACCTATGGTCTGTTTGTGTGTTTCCAGCTTGTAATATGTGTTTTCCCCTTGTATTTCGTCTATTGTACCCTGCTCCCCGTTCGGGAGTGTTCATGCGAGATGAGCTCATCAGTCTCCCGAACGGGGACCATCCCAATAGCCCAATTAGAACCAACTCAAAATTATGCTGGACAATGCCAGAGACATTGGAATTTTGAAAGAGTCTGAATATAGATTCCTTTCCACTCCCTTCCCAAGAACCCCCACCTTTTATTTTTTACCTAAGATCCATAAAGATCTCCAAGCACCACCTGGCCGGCCAATAATATCAGGGATCAACTCGATTACATCTAATTTGTCTCAATACATAGACACATTCTTGCAACCATATGTGTCCAAGGTAAAGTCACACCTTAAGGACACAACACAGATGATTAGGGAACTAGATTCCATCTCCTGGCAAGATAACTATATCCTTGTATCTACTGATGTGACTTCACTATATACGATCATTGACCATAAACAAGGCTGTGATTCTGTCAGTAACTCACTAAGAAAATATGGAGAATTGGAGGATAATCAAATCTCATTTATAATAGAAGGTATTGCTTTTATCCTGAAGAACAATTATTTTCTGTTTGAAGATCAGTTTTACCTCCAAAAGAAGGGAACAGCCATGGGGACGAAATTTGCCCCCAGTTTCGCAAACCTGTTCATGGGAAACTGGGAAGACAATCATATCTGGAATGAACACCCTTGGAATAACAATATACACAAGTATAAAAGATACATCGATGATGTTTTTTTCATTTGGGAAGGGGAAATGGAAGACCTACAAAAGTTCTTAGAATATATCAATAAGAACACATGGGGAGTTAAACTCAACACCACCTGCAGTAAGACACAGGTAGTATTCCTCGACCTTATCATCTATGTAGATTCTGGTACACTAAAAACGAAAACGCACTTCAAAGAAGTAGACGTGAACAGCTTAATTCTTAAAGAGAGTTGTCACCTACCGGTATGGCTTAAGAATGTACCTTATAATGAATTTAGACGCTTGAGACGGAACTGCACAGACTCCGAAGTCTATAGGGAACAAGCGGAAGTAATAAAGAAAAAATTCATGCTGAAAAAGTACCAAGAGAATGAAATAGATGAAGCATTATGTAAAGTGGATTATCTAGACCGCACTAACCTATTAAAAATTAAGGATAAATCAAGCGCAACAGAATCAGGAGAAGTATTTCCAGCAATAATTTTGAATTATAATAAAGAAAACTTACAACTAAAAAAGATACTCACAAGACACTGGCATTTATTGAAAAAAGACAAAATTCTGGCTAGTGTGCTACCGGAAAGACCAAGGATCATCTTTAGGGGTGCACCGAACTTACGAAGAAAAATAACAAATAAACATGTAAAAAGAAAGAACACCATAACTACAACAAAGAAAAATGGATTCTTTTATTGCCTGGACTGTATATCGTGTAAAGAAAGCAAGTATAAACAAACAAAAGGAGTATTTGAAGTTACTAGCAAGATGGAATCTTTTAAAATAAAAGAACATATTACCTGCCAAAGCACTAACGTGATATATGTACTGGAGTGCCCATGTGGGCTCCAGTACGTAGGAAGAACAAAGAGACAACTGTATATCAGAATTAGGGAACATATGTTGAATATAAAGAAGGGCTATATGCAACATTCAGTATCAGCCCATTTCAAACAACAACATAATTCGGATATGAGCCTTTTGAATTTTAAGGGGATATGTAGCGTAAAGAAAAATTGGAGAGGAGGAGACCATATTAAACAACTGGGCATCACTGAGATGAAATGGATATATCAACTTGATACGTTGCAGCCTAAGGGTTTAAATGCCGAATTTGAGTTGTGTCATTTTTTGGGATGAATTTCCCCTTTAAAGGTCCTTAAAGAAGAGTATATTTCCCCTTTAAAGGTCCTTAAAAAATAGTACATTAGGATCCATTTTCTTAACAGTTAAAGGCATGTAACATTCATAATCCCATATGCATTGATATTAAGCAGTGGTAGCATAAGTGCCAATATAAGGTTTCTGTGACTGTTTTGATAAATTTTTTAACATCAGTCTAATCTGCAATTTAGCGATTATTTTTATTTAAAAGCACAAATAAGTGGATATAAATAGAGATCTCTACTTCTATAGGAACATCTTTTATGATTTATCTCTCTTCTATATTTATATTTTTTCATAAGGTGATAATGGTAGCTATATTTAAACTCACTCAGGGAATTGCTTCTATAACAACGAAAGTTAACAAAGTAGAGTAACTTAATATGCCGTTGAAAATTAAGAGCATATGTTTCGAGCTATTAAGTCTCGGTATGGTTTAAAGAATAGATTATGTAAAAGTAACTATACCCATTTTTCTGATGCAAACTATTTAAAAAAAAAACCCAAGGTGATAACGGAAGGTTCTTCTCATTTACTTAGGCAAGCGTTACTATGGTAACGGAAGTAAATAAAGTAAACTAATTTAACATGCCGAAATCTACAGTCATTAAGTTTGGATACATTCTAAAACACTAGACTATAGAGGAGTCACATCCATAAATATCCACTTCCTGTCTCAATTAGAAAATCTTCTGCTATTCTATTTTTCTTTTTCTGCCTAAAAATATGAGAAACGGCAGTTGCATTTAAACCCGATAAGGCGGGGTTACCATGGTAACACAAGTAAATAAAGAAGAGCAATTGTTATATACTGCCTATAATAAGAAATTACCTTTTGAGCTATGAAGCACTGGTACAAAGTAACCAACTAGCTACATAGAAGCCAATTTTGAAACACACATCGTAGTTTTGAATTTGCCGTGTTCAAATGAATGCCGGCAAACTGCTATATAAAGTGACCGCAAAGACACAGACCTCATCCATTGAAAAAGCCGCTGAAGCGGAGAAACGCGTTTGGAGAGGTCTGACTCCCATTGATAACAGCCAGCATTTGGATTATAAAGAGGACTGCTATTTTGACATATTTTTTCAGCATTATACACCTTTGCTGACTCGGGACGCCGAGCATCCAAATAAGGTCTGGACTTTATAATTATATTTTTTCTATGCGGCTGTTTTTTTGTTTTTTGTCTTTTTTTAGCTATTTTTCATGGACATATTATCATATGCAAAAGTTATTGTTTCTTTTCTTTGATGTATTTGTCTGCATTTTATGAATAAATTATTTTTACTCAAATTGAGTGTATAAGTAAGGTCAGTTCCACGACCTATTAAGAGAGAAGGGTTTATTTTATTTCAATTAGAACCCTGGTTAGAACGTCAATTACAACGTTCTCACCTTGACCTAGTGTCAAAACCACAAGGCAAGCCATCGGTGTATAGACAAACTCCATCCAGGAGGACCTCCCCGATGCCCCATTAGAACGTTCACACCAATCAATTAGAACGTTTGTGCTCGCAACATAAGTGTGAAACCGCAAGGGAAGTAATTAATGAGCGCTCCTTTGGGTGGCCGCCCTTTCTTATAGACGAACGATACCCAGGTCGAGTGTCCGTATCCTGAAAGGAGACTCTTCCCTTTCCTGGTTTCCACACAGGGATCCCGTGAACAGAGACGGCTTGCGACAGGGGCTGTTGTGAGGGTCCCTGAGGTTGGTGTGGGCACTTTTAGGGCACTGGCTAGTTGGGCTGGCTTTTCTGTGCCTGAGAGACAAACGGACGATCCCTTTTCCCGCGCTTTGGCTCCCAGGCACAGAGGTTCCCGGGAAGAAGACCCCCCTGTCGTCTTGTGTAGGAAACCCTGTGTTTGGGTGGCAGGTTTTGAGGACAAAGAGAACGAAGTCCCTTTCCCACACTGGGATGACAGGGAGGGGGAGGAGCCTGCAATGTGACCCTGTATGAGTGTGTTGAAAACCCCTTGCATGGGGTTATGCATAAAAGTCAAGTGTGGCACAATAAAATCGTGTTGTACCTCCAGAGCTGGATCTTGTCCAGTTACTGGGGGGAAATGGGTCTCTTTACATTCTAAGTGGTTCCAGAGCAGCAGAAGGAAGGCCATAGCGGAGGTAACCGGTCGCATTACCAGGGGTCCGCTACATCTGGTGGCAAAAGTGGGATGGTACTTCCCAGCCGTGCGGAACCAGCGTTCGTGAGCTGAACCCACTCATGGACTACACAGCCTTAAAGAGACAGAAATTGCAAGAGTTGCTGGAGGCTAGAGGGCTCTCAGCCGGCAACCAACCCTAGGCAGATCTAATCGCTGCCCTCATGGAGGACGATTTACTAAGCAGCAAGGCCACTGTGCAGCCACCCAGGCGTGGCCTTAGGCAAGGAAATGGAGTGTCATCTAGCGTACTATAGGGAGCAGCCCTTCACAGAGCTCATGACCAAGATTTTCTCTGAGGCACAAGCCTACTTCCTTGCTCAGAGAGCTTGGGCGAATCCCTCAGCACCTCTGCACAGTGGGCCAGATAAGGGTCCCGAGGAGTCCGGCCATCCCCGAACCAAAGCCCAACCTGCCCTACCAGGCTTTCAAGGCGTTTGGAGAATCCGAAGAGGGCATCGATGGCTTTCTACTTTGAACGCCTTTGCCTGCTACATGAGATTGCCCCAACTGACTGGGTCTCCATTTTGGCCGGAAAGCTCACCAGGAAGGTGGCTGATGCGTACTGGGCCGTGCCTGAGGGTGACCTGCGGAACTTTGCCACTGTAAAACAGGTCCTGTTGACGAGGTATGCCATTACTCCAGAGGCATACCGCCGAAAGTTTCATAAGTTGAAGAAGGGGTCTCAAGACTCACACGCGGAGTGGGCTTGCTGCCTGAACAAGGCATCCCAAAGCTGGATGCCGTCCCAGCATGGCAAGATGCCAGAAGAAGTCCTTCAGTTGTTCCTACTGGAGCTCCCCACCGAGGTACAAGACTGGGTAAGAGACCGGAAACTTAAAACGCTCACCGCAGCCCAGAGAGCCGATGAGTATGCAGATACTCGGCGACCCCAATGCCCCACCACCCTTCCAAACCACGACCACCCATCTGCTTGGCCCCCCAGTTTACTCCCTTGGGGACCACCACTCTCCGAGGTTCACCCCAGGAATTCTGTTCTCCCCGGGAATTCTGCCCGGGTTTTCCCCGGGAATTCATCTCAGATCGGGGCACCCAGTTTACTGCTGAAGTAAGTCGGCAGCTATGGAAACTATACGGTATTAAGCCAATCCTGAGCTTCCCATACCACCCTCAGACCAATGGCCTGTGTGAGCGATCCAATGGTACGTTGAAGCAGATGCTACGTACCTTTGCCAAGACCCGCAAGGATTGGGAAAGATTCCTGCTGCATCTCCTGCTTGCTTATGGGGAGGTGCTCCAGGAATCTACAGGATTCTCCCTGTTCGAAATTCCCTGTTCGGGCGGAGGGTGATGGGATTCCTAGATCTTGTACGGGAACACTGGGAGGGGAAGGGGGAAAGGGAAGGGACCCCCATCGTCCCCTATGTACTGGAGTTTAGGCACCGGCTGGAAGAACTCCCCTACCTGGTACGTGTGAACCTCCAGGCGGCTCAGAGACGCCAGCGCACCTGGTACGATAAGGGAGCCACGAGCCGTAGCTAGACAGGATTAGGGAGGCAGAATTGACCCTTAAACCCAGCAAATGTAACAGGGATGGCCAAAGTTCAGTACCTAGGACACAGTATAGGGTGTGGGAAGCAAAGACCCGAGCCAGCCAAGGTTGAGGCAGTGGCTAACTGGCCTTGTCCCCTCAAGATACAGGTGCTAGCCTTCCTAGGGACAGCTGGCTACTATAGGAAATTTGTCCCTAATTACAGTGCCCTACCTAAGTAGGACACTGACCTGACCTGGAAGAATCTGCTGAAACAGGTGAACTGGACCCCAGAGTGTGAGCAGGCATTCCAGGCACTTAAGAATGCCCCGATAAGTGCCCCTGTCCTGGCTGCTCCTAATCCAACTAAACATTTTCTCATCCACACAGACACTTCTATGTTTAGGAGCAGTGCTGAGCTAGGTCGGGGACGATGGAGAACATCCAGTACCTTACCTCAGCAGGAAACTACTACCCAGGGAGGTGAGCTATGCCACCATAGAGAAGGAGTGCCTGGTCCTACAACCATAGGACTTTACCATCCACTATAGACCTGGTATGCATGTGTGGGTTGTAACCAGGGCCGGACTGGCCCACCGGGATACCGGGAAATTTCCCGGTGGGCCGTCGGCACCTGGGGCCGGGGAGACATTTTGGTGACCTGCGGCCGCAGGGAGAACTTGAATGGCGACCGCAGGGGAAGCTCTTCTGGCGGCCGCTGGGGGAGCAGGCTCTTCAGTCTCTGCTCCCTCGCGCGCAGCTTAATTAGACCGGGGCCGGAATATGACGTTATATTCCGGCCCCGGTCTTATTAAGCTGCGCGCAAGGGAGGGGGAGCAGAGACATAACAGCCTGCTCCCCCAGCGGCCGCCATTCAAGTTCTCCCTGCGGCCGCCAGCACACCTCAACGTGCCCAGAAGTCGACCACATTCATATGAGAAGAGGTACGTAGGGGAAAGGCAGTGAATTTCTTCATTTTTAGATTCTTCGTACCTGCACCCAATGTGGTAACTTTTTCATGCTCTTGAATTCTAATGTTTCAGCAGAATTCAAACAACCATACAGGTTGAAATGTTTCTGAATATTTGGAATTCAAGATCATGACGCTCTTACATTATCTGGTGAAGATATCAAGAGCTTTAACCAAAATCTGTGTACTACCTTTCTCCTAAATGCTTCCTGACAAATGTATGATTTATTTTGGAAAGCTATACCTTAGCACCATGGTGTTTTGTGTTTTTGTATGGTGCCCATTGACCACCAAACCCCACTACAGGTGAGACACCATACTGGTGGACAGTAGACAAAACTGAGGGTTGCCAGCAGTCTTCTTCTGCAGTAGTTTATCCAAGCAACAGAAGACGACCTCAAGCATTCACGAATAACCTTGTTTATGAAATGTTTTTTGTGTGCAGATTTATATTATATTTATATATATTATACATTATAATATTTATAAATTTATATATATATATATATATATATATATATATATATATATATAAAAGAGGCTAGTAAAAGAAAGATATTTTTGAAATATCATTGTTTTGGATCAATGTCCTATATATTCCTAAATCCTGATATAAATTGGAAAACAAAAATAGCTACTTGTGCCAGGAGCACACATATTCTAAACTCCCTACTGGGATTGTCTCTAAAACAAGTCGTTGAGGAGCCAACTCGTAAAGAGGCCATACTAGATTTAGTGTTAACAAATGGAGATTTGGTATCAGATATTACTGTAGGTGAAAGTTTAGGATCCAGTGATCATCAGTCAGTGTGGTTTAATATAAGAACAGTGACTGAGTCACACCACACAAAAACAAAAGTTTTAGACTTTAGAAAAACAGACTTTTCCAAAATTAGAATATGTGTAAAGGAGTCATTATCAGACTGGAGCAATTTAAATGGAGTCCAAAAGAAATGGGATTATTTAAAAGTTGCACTACTGAAGGCAACAGAAAATTGCATTAGGCTTGTCAGTAAAAGCAAAAAATTCAAGAAACCACTGTGGTACTCCACAGATGTAGCCAAAATAGTAAAAAACAAAAAGTTAGCATTTAGTAATTATAAAAAAACCCAGAGTGAGGAAGACAGAATGACCTATAAGATTAGGCAGAAAGAGGCTAAGCAAGTTATAAGAGCTTCCAAATCACACACAGAAGAGAAAATAGCACAGTCAGTAAAAAAGGGGGACAAAACCTTTTTTAGATACATAAATGAGAAAAGAAAAGTAAAACAAGGATTAGTTAGATTAAAAACAAAAGAAGGAAGGTATGTAGATGAGGATAAAGGTCTAGCTGACTGCCTCAATGAATATTTTTGTTCGGTATTTACAGATGAAAATGAAGGAAAGGGACCTCAGTTAAGAAAAAGGATAAATGAGTCATTTATTACACGTGAGTTTACAGAGGAAGAGGTTCTATTTCAACTGTCAAAAGTAAAGACAAATAAGTCAATGGGACCTGATGGAATACACCCAAAGCTATTAAAAGAGCTTAGTGGTGTACTAGCAAAACCATTAACAGATTTATTTAACCAATCATTGATAACAGGAGTAGTCCCAGAAGATTGGAAGTTAGCGAATGTTGTGCCCATTCACAAGAAAGGTAATAGGGAGGAGTCGGGCAACTATAGGCCAGTAAGCCTTACTTCAGTAGTGGGGAAAGTGATGGAAACCATGTTAAAGGATAGGATTGTTGAACATCTAAAAACACATGGATTTCAAGATCAGAGACAACATGGGTTTACTTCAGGGAGATCATGCCAAACTAATCTTATTGATTTTTTTGATTGGGTAACTAAAATTATAGATCAGGGTGGTGCAGTAGACATTGCTTACCTCGATTTCAGTAAGGCTTTTGACACTGTTGCACATAGAAGGCTTATCAATAAACTACAATCTTTGGATTCCAATATTGTTGAATGGGTAAGGCAGTGGCTGAGTGACAGGCAACAGAGGGTTGTAGTCAATGGAGTATATTCGAAGCTTGGGCTTGTCACCAGTGGGGTACCTCAGGGATCTGTACTTGGACCCATTCTCTTTAATATTTTTATTAGTGATATTGCAGAAGGTCTTGATGGTAAGGTGTGTCTTTTTGCGGATGATACTAAGATATGTAACAGGGTTGATGTTCCAGGAGGGATAAGCCAAATGGAAAATAATTTAGGTAGACTAGAAAAATGGTCAGAGTTGTGGCAACTGACATTTAATGTGGATAAGTGCAAGATAATGCATCTTGGACGTAAAAACCCAAGGGCAGAGTACAGAATATTTGATAGAGTCCTAACCTCAACATCTGAGGAAAGGGATTTAGGGGTGATTATTTCTGATGACTTAAAGGTAGGCAGACAATGTAATAGAGCAGCAGGAAATGCTAGCAGAATGCTTGGTTGTATAGGGAGAGGTATTAGCAGTAGAAAGAGGGAAGTGCTCATGCCATTGTACAGAACACTGGTGAGACCTCACTTGGAGTACTGTACACAGTACTGGAGACCCTATCTTCAGAAGGATATTGATACCTTAGAGAGAGTTCAAAGAAGGGCTACTAAACTGGTTCATGGATTGCAGGATAAAACTTACCAGGAAAGGTTAAAGGATCTTAACATGTATAGCATGGAGGAAAGACGAGACAGGGGGGATATGATAGAAACATTTAAATACATAAAGGGAATCAACACAGTAAAGGAGGAGACTATATTTAAAAGAAGAAAAACTACCACAACAAGAGGACATAGTCTTAAATTAGAGGGACAAAGGTTTAAAAATAATATCAGGAAGTATTACTTTACTGAGAGGGTAGTGGATGCATGGAATAGCCTTCCAGCTGAAGTGGTAGAGGTTAACACAGTAAAGGAGTTTAAGCATGCGTGGGATAGGCATAAGGCTATCCTAACTATAAGATAAGGCCAGGGACTAATGAAAGTATTTAGAAAACTGGGCAGACTAGATGGGCCGAATGGTTCTTATCTGCCGTCACATTCTATGTTTCTATGTTTCTATGTTTCTGATCTACCCCTGAGTGTTTGAATAAAATGATTTATAATCAGTAAAGAATTATTTCAGCTTTTAATTAAACATAAAGATCAAAGTAACGGATGAATTTTCCCTTCTTCATACATGTGACAGAGGTCAATATAGTTCTTTGTGTAAATGATTATGAATCATTTTGAAGGATTAATTATCACTGTTATCATGTCCATCACCTCACAGTCTTCTGCAGCCCGTAACACAGAGTCGGTAACATTATCCGGTGTTATTAACTAAGTAACATGTCATCTGTTGATATGTATCATTACGTGTATATATTTATTTGTCCCACATGCAAATGTGACAAGGTGACACACTTTCATCATTAGTCCTTACTACGTCAATAAATGCTTTTATTTTCTAATAAATCCTGTGGGGTGCTGCCCAACCTGCCCCTTTGCATCTCTTACCATGTTCTTGTTGACTGTATTTCTCTATGTACCCTTGGGTGCCCATATCTTTGCCCCTCTCAATTGTGTGCATTTTTACTAGACTTGTGCAATACAGGATTGTTCGGTTAGGTCAAATAATTTTTCCTGAAATTCAGTCTGCTCACCCACACAGGTAGCAACAAGTATGTATGTCAGTGGGAGTGTGTGTGTCTGTGTCATGCTGTGTGTGTGTGTGTGTCTGTGTCATGCTGTGTGTGTGTCTGTCTGTGTCATGCTGTGTGTGTGTGTCTGTCTGTGTCATGATGTGTGTGTGTGTCTGTCTGTGTCATGCTGTGTGTGTCTGTCTGTCATGGTGTGTGTGTGTGTGTGTCTGTGTCATGGTGTGTGTGTCTGTCTGTCATGGTGTGTGTGTGTGTGTCTGTCTGTCTGTGTCATGGTGTGTGTGTGTGTGTGTCTGTCATGGTGTGTGTGTGTGTGTCTGTCTGTCTGTGTCATGGTGTGTGTCTGTGTCATGGTGTGTGTCTGTGTCATGGTGTGTGTGTCTGTGTCACGGTGTGTCTGTATCATGGTGTGTGTCTGTCTGTGTCATAGTGTGTGTGTGTGTCTGTCATGGTGTGTGTGTGTGTGTGTGTCTGTCTGTGTCATGCTGTGTGTGTTTGTCTGTCATGGTGTGTGTGTGTATGTGTCTGTCTGTGTCATGGTGTGTGTGTGTCTGTCTGTCATGGTGTGTGTCTGTCTGTGTCATGGTGTGTGTGTGTGTGTCTGTCTGTGTCATGGTGTGTCTGTCATGGTGTGTGTGTCAGTCGTGGTGTCTGTGTGTGTTTTTAAAAATAGTGTTTTACTCACCTTTTTTTTCCAACGTTGGGCTGGTCTCTGCCTCTATGACTGAGATCATCAAGCTTGATGATCTCAGCCAATCCGCACTGACACAGGAAGCGCCTCTAGTGACCGTCTGAGTGTCTGTCACTAGGAAGCAATGTAAACACTGCCTTTTCTCTGAAAAGTCAGTGTTTACATTGAAAAGCCTGCAGTGACAGGCTATAAACACCAGAACCACTACATTAAGCTGTGTGTGTGTTTGCGCCTGCTAGTGAGTGAGCTTGCTTGCATGTGTGTGTGTGCCTGCTAGTGAGTGAGCTTGTGTTTTTATGTCAATGAGCTTATGTATATTAGTGAAATTGTTTGTCTATGAGGCTGTGTATCAATGTGTGTGTCAGTGAGATTGTCTGTGTCTGCATGTGAGTATGCTTACTGTATAATTAAATGTTTTACTCTGAAAGGACCAATATTTTATATTAGAAAAAGCAATATATATATATATATATATATATATATATATATATATATATATATATAGATATATATATATATTACTCAATCACCTGGGGTGGCAAGACATAGCCTTACATATTACATGCGACAATATATGGCGCAATGACTTATGGGGCTGGCATAGAATTTTTTTTCCAGGGCTGCTATGTATCCCCAGTCCGGCCCTGGTTGTAACCAGTGTGTGATTGGGTAATCCATAATTGTCTGTGGGCATCTCCCTTTCATGGGAGAATTGCATAAAAGCAGAGTGTGTGTCATTAAACCAGAGTTCTTCTTCACCTTCAATCTAGAGTCCTGTCTCTTATTGGGGGAATTGCTATATCACTACAAGGGATTGCTATGCTCTGCATGCTCCCTTGGATAATTAATTCTAAGCTCTTTTAAGAGCCTGTTCCTGTCTTGCTCTCTGAAGGAGTCTACGGTGGTTATGGTGTCGGCTGGAGTGCTCGGAGCCCTCAGGAAGCGCTAGGAGCATCCTTCAACGGAGGTACCCAGTCGGGGTGCCAGGTGATCCGTTACAGTCATTTCATATGGACAAACAGCACCCAGGGGGAGTGTTCATATCCCAAAGGGAGATGCTTCCCTTGCCTGGTTTCCACACAGAATCCCGCGAACGGAAAAGGCTCACGGCAGTAGCCGTTCTGAGGGTCCCTAAAGTTGGTGTGGGCACTTTTGGGGCACTGGCTAGTTGGGCGGGCTTTTCTGTGCCTGGGAGACAAGGGGGCGATCCCCTTTCCCATGCTTTGGCTCCTAGGCACAGAGGCTCTCGGGAAGAAGACTGTAGTGGGACCTGGGTAACCTGGCTGGTTTCCCCTTTGGTTAGAATAGGTCAGACCCATGTCCACAGTAACTGAATGGGATGCAGTTCCAGGATACAATGTTTGACAATGTTTATTGGGGCACACAGCTTTTTATGCACAGACCCCCGCAGGGGGTCTCCATCCAACATTTGGCGAAAATGACTTCGACACTGGTTTTTGGAGGGGCCTGTTTGCCACCCTCCTGCCCAAAGACTATGGCCCTGCAAAAAGACATGTTAAAAAGTGACTTCCATGTCCTATTGTTTCCCCAGCAGGGCGTTGTCCTAGGGACACTGCCAGACCAGTTTAAACTGGCTGCTTTGTTCCTCCTCAATCTCCCATCAGCCCTTGCTATTGTCTGACCTCACCCTTCCTTGTACTATAGTGCTCTATGTAACCTATTGTATGTAAATGAGGCTGTTGGGTGTTTAAATGTGAGTAGAAATTGTAAGTGCTTGCTTTGCATTAAAGAGTTCCTGTTTTACCCTCAACATATAGTCTTGTCTCATGTGTGGGGGAAAAGGCTGCATCTACCCTGGGGATTGCTATATCACTATACCCCAGGTATTATAATCACTAAGATATTTTAAGAGCTGTTCCTGCTTGACTCTCTGGAGGAAGAGAGGGTTACCCACTGTTTCTGTTAAATATGAATAAAAGCATTTTTATTTTTAATTTTAAATCATGCAGCCACCTGTTATAAAAAGAAAGGTAACTAGTCCAGTCCTTCGTCACTTGGTGGGGTGGGTGATATCCTCCAGGTGACAGTCCTACTCAACCCTCTATTATTTAGTTAGTGTGACAGGATCACATCGAATACTGAGTTGTGCAGCATCTATCATTGAGATCCCAGAAAGCCATGTATGTACGTAGTGGGGAATCGCGATGCAGCCTAGAACAAAATCGAACCCCATTAAACCCCCCAGTAACGACAGACCACTTGGTATGGATGAAACAGGCCACAGCATTTATTATCACAAACTAAATTACTGCATAACACATCCATAACTTTATTTATTAAATCTCTTCTTTTCTGTAACCAAAACATTAGACATAAATAAGCATAAATTAACATACCGTATATACTCGAGTATAAGCCTACCCGAATATAAGCCGAGGCCCCTAATTTTACCCAAAAAAACTGAGAAAACTTATTGACTCGAGTATAAGACTAGGGTGGGAAATGCAGCAGCTACTGGTAAATTTCTAAATAAAATTAGATCCTAAAAAAATTATATTAATTGAATATTTATTTACCGTGTGTGTATATAATGAATGCAGTGTGTGCGTATGAATGCAGTGTGTGCGTATGAATGCAGTGTGTGTGTATGAGTGCAGTGTGTGTGTATGAGTGCAGTGTGTGTGTATGAGTGCATTGTGTGTGTGTATATATATTAATTGAATATTTATTTACAGTGTGTGTATATAATGAATGCAGTGTGTGCGTATGAATGAAGTGTGTGCGTATGAGTGCAGTGTGTATGAGTGCAGTGCGTGTATGAGTGCAGTGTGTATGAGTGCAGTGCGTGTATGTATGAGTGCAGTGTGTGTGTGCAGTGTGAGTGCAGTGTGTGTATGAGTGCAGTGTGTGTATGAGTGCAGTGTGTGTATGAATGCACTGTGTGTATGAATGCAGTGTGTGTATGAGTGCAGTGTGTATGAATGCAGTGTGTGTGAGTGCAGTGTGTGTGTGAGTGCAGTGTGTGTATGAATGCAGTGTGTGTGTATGAGTGCAGTGTGTGTGTATGAGTGCAGTGTGTGTATGAGTGCAGTGTGTGTGTATGAGTGTAGTGTGTGTATGAATGCAGTGTGTGTGTATGAGTGCAGTGTGTGTGTGAGTGCCGTGTGTGTATGAATGCAGTGTGTGAGTGCAGTGTGTGTATATGAATGAAGTGTGAGTGTGTGTGATGCAGTGTGTGTGTGATGCAGTGTGTGTTTGTGTATGTGTTGGTGGGGGTGGGCATTTTAATTGTTATATTATTAATTATTTTATTCATTATTATTTTATTTTTTAATATTATTTTTTTTTTTTTTATTATTATTATTATAATTTTTTTCGTCCCCACCTCCCTGTTTGCTAGCTGGTCATGGAAGGGGGCTCTTACTCCCTGGTGGTCCAGTGGCATTGGTAGTTCAGTGGGGGGGAGAGGGGGGCTGTCAGAGCGTTACTTACCTCTCCTGCAGCTCCTGTCAGCTCTCTCCTCCTCGCCGTCCGGTCAGCTCTACTGGGAGCTGACCGAGGTGCTGACCGGACGGCGTGGAGGAGGAGAGAGCTGACAGGAGCTGCAGGAGAGGTAAGTAACGACCAAAATAAATGCCCCCCGAATTCCCCACAATCCTCATCCAGGAATTTGAGCCCCAAGCGAAACACCCCAATTGAACAGAAGCGGGGGCGAAAACCCATCTCCGAGAACCAAACAGGGTGAGGAGGCTGAATAATCCAAGGGACGTAACAGCACTCCCAATGAAAACAGGCAAATGACGGAACCCTGCACTGCCCCCGATCAACCACCAATGCTTCCCGCCTGACGTCCCAAACCGCAGTCAGGGGCAACTGACGTCCCCCTTGCAGGAATCGATCCCACCATCCAGGAGACTACAGCACGTATTCCAACCCACGGATAAGGCCTGGGCCACGGAACTCCGAAACTCCAAAACACTACCCCAAGAAAAACACTGCAGCAGCAGAGCGCGGACATGCGACACTGATGGTCCAACACATAAGCGACATCGGGAGCAACGCACGCGGAGGCACACAACTACCCAAACCGGACCATCAGAAACACAGCCTGGAAACAATAACCCGACGGGGCGAGCCGGCAGTAGCCGGAAAACCGATCCCACAGCCACCTTCGGCAGCAAGGCAGCCCCTCACACACAAAACCCAGCCCATGGAAGGAAACGACAACAGAGTAAATAAGGAAACCAGCGATATCGACCCCGGTCCCCCACGGGCACCAGATCCCAAAGGGGGGACCAGCAGAGCAGACTTCAGGGGCAAACTAAACGATCGGGAAGTAAGCCTATCAAGCGGTCTTGGGAAACTGGACCCACACCACCCAATGGAGCTCACACATGGACCGAGGGACACACACCGAGAGCACCCATGTCCCCCATCCCGACAGATTGCAGAGGGATCGAAAACGCACCGTGCTGAGGCGCCAGGCGAGCCCCAAGCAAAACCAGAGGCCGAAAGCCCATCCGGTCCCCGGCCAAGAAGGGGCGCACTGCCAACTCCGGACGAATGTGTAAAACGCGCCTCCCAGGGACGATACGTGTCCCGAGAGCGTCCTGATCGCAGAACCACGCAGCACATTCCCGTGGAGCCCTCACCCCGACCACGCTATCCAGAACACGGGGTGCAACCGAATATGCACCCTGGGGTGTAACCGACCACAGCATGCTCCCCATGACCCTCCCGGAGCCCCTAATGTCCCTCTTAGCCAAGGGACCCCCGTGGCAGGAGGGAACATACCTGCAATAAAAGCCCCTTCCCCCATATGCTCCCTAGCAGTGCGCGCAAGCCAAGCAGGCCGTATTAGCTCAGCAACACCCAGAGTCACGGGAACCTGGGAGGCACCGCCGGCGCTATCCGCTACGCCAGACGCTGCAGGAAAGTGTACCTAAACAAATGAGCCATACTGAAAACTAAGGGCGGGAAAGCGCTGTCCTCGTACGCAAACTTTCTTTGTTCATATATATATATATATATATATATATATACACATATATATACATATATATACATACATATACATATATATATATATACATATATACATACATACATACACATACACATACATACACGCATATTTTTTTTTTATATATTTTTTTTTTTTTTTATTATTCACCACCTTGTACTTGACAGTTTAATCACGGTTGTATGTTTTGTTATTTGTTTGTCGTTTAATTCATTCCATGCGGTAATTGACACAATTCATTTTTGTACTGCAAATTACTTTTTTTTTTTTTTTATTAATTTTTTTTATTATTTTTTTTTTATTTTTTTATTTATTTATTTATTTTTGTAATTTTTTATTTTATTTTACTGTGCTAGGAGGACTAGACTGAACAAAGAAGGAACAACGTATGCACGCGAAGCGCTAAAAGAGGGGGGAAAGTACTCACCAGACGCAGAAGGACGAGGCAACGAAACAGCAGTACCAGCATCCACAGAAGACAACAGCTGTAATCCAGGCGCCACCTGCTGGACGGGTCCACGAACTGCAGCAGAGTCTAGAGGAGAGAGCAGTGGAGAAGAGGAGAGCCCACGCCCCAGAGGAGATGGCCGAGGTAAGTGACCTGCAGGGGGGGGGGAGGGGGACCAGGCTAGATAGAGGGGGGAGGGGGGCCAGGCTAGAGAGAGGGGGGAGAACATAGGGGGGTAGACAGAAAGGGAATGGAGACCCAGGGGAGGGGGAAAAAAACATAGGAGAGGGAAAAAGGAGGGGAGAGGGCAGGCCCACTAGAGGAGAGGGGGGGAGGGGAGGAAGCAGAAAATGGGGAAGAGGAGGGGGAACCAGGGGGCCCAAGAAAGGGAAAGCTGGGTCCCCTGGCAGAAGAAGAAGGGGAGACAGCCCTGGGAGCCTTCCTCACTGGCAGAGGAGGCTCCCGATGGGCAAAGAGACCCCCCCCAATCCCAAACGGCGGTACTAAGGTACCCTGCGTGGCCCGCGGGGGCCTACTCACCGCCCCAACCCCCCGCCGGCTGCGGGGGGACCTGGACTGGTGCTGGACGGCCGCCCGCCGCCCGGAGAGCTGAATCCGCCACCCACCGCCCCCGGCCCGCAATCCAGCGCTGGCGGCCGGGGCGGATGGTGTGGTAGGGGGCCCATGTGTGTTTCGCGCGGCAGACGCCCCAGGAGGCCGCGCAGCAGTAGCAGGCCACATCCCCGGCTTGCAGTGAGGGCCCGCGCGGCTGTGGACACAGCAGGCCGCGCAGCAGTAGGAGGCCCCATCCCCGGCCTGGGAGTACCAGGCCGGGCGGCAAAGGAGGCTGCAGGCCGCGCGGCAGTGGCAGGCCTTGTGGCAGAAGGCCATGCCACGCGCGCGGCCGCAGAAAGCCTCAAATCCCGGCCCCTGTTGGTAGGCCGCGTGTCTGGAGCCCCAGACACGCGTTCCTGTTGATGCCTCGGGCCCGGGCTCCGCCCGAGGAGGACGATCAGGGGAGAGCCTGGCAGGCGGGTGGGAACGCCTGCCAGTGCTGGTGCGGCCCCCAGGGGCAGGGACCGCATGGGAGGCAGCATGGGAGACCACAGGGGGCGCTCCAGGGGGAGGTAGGCCGTGGGGGGGGCCCACACCGGTAGCCATACCTCATTAATGTCTGCCAATTGTTCCCACAGGTGCCGGCCACCATCCACGCTGCAGCAGCCCTGAGGGAAGCCAGAAAGCCTCAACCATCAAGCTATGTAAATCTGCAGGCCCAGGCAAACAGGAGCAGGAGGACAGGAATCTGTTTGCTGGCCCGAATCCCAAGTGGCACTGAGGTAAGACCTCCCCCACACTGTCTTACACAGAACATAATCCCACCCACAGACTCTTTCCCAACCAATCCCATGCATCTATCCCCACACTCCTACATGTGCCCTTGTCCGCTTAGCTGCGCTATCTCCCCAGGGCCTTGATGCTCCTGGGAAGAGAGGAAGAGGCATAGAAAGGCAGGGATATGTCCTGACATGGGCTTTCTGTCAGTGTATGAGTCATCGAGAATTCCTTTGGGCTGAAGCTCTATGTGTTTCAGCAATCTAGCATAATCCCACTGTTAAATTGTCACAGGTTTTTATATATTGCAAATTATTGCACAATCTCTGGTTTGACATATTTCCTGTAAAATGGAAAGGGCTGGTACTTTGTATTGACACCCACTAGTTATAAAATAAGTGTTCTAACAATCCCAATATCACACACTCTGAGCGTCTCACTGATACATCCATCCTGAACTGCAACAATTACTCTGTAACAAATGTTTAACTACAAAATAAAAGTGGCCACGGGGGACGAACTGTCTGCTGGAACCATCAATTTCATCTACATCGTTCTTGTGGGGGTTAACGGAGAGACCCCTAAACATCACCTGATACCCTGGCTGAAGGATTTTACCCCAGGAGCTGTGAGTACTTCCAATGGGGCAATGGATCAGTTTTTAAGAATTAGTGACAAAATATGTAAAGGAAAGACAGACATTAAATGTGAGAGACAAAGATTTAGACATTTTATAGAACCTGTATTTCGTGTTTTCTTTTTAGGAGCCTTTTTGATGCTTATTATTTTATATTATTAGACCCATGTCAGATGATTAACTAATTCGCAAATACGTGAAATAAACAAATAAACTGGCCAAATACATACTTGATAATCTGGAATTTTTTAATTTTTCTGCTAACGACACAATTATTTTAGCATACGGCTAGAAATCAATGAATACAAAATGATAGATTACAGAATGGACAGAGCAAATTACCAGCAATCATTGCCAAATCGCAATACTAAGCGTGCAAGTGAGGAATATCTTTTGATTAGTTGGTACCTTTAAACTGATATATCACTGTTTAGTGGATATTCCCCAATGAATACATTCGTGCTCATAGAGGATAGATCTTAGTAGAGCTTGCAAGAGCCCCCCCCCCTTTATCCACAGAAGAGACTAACAGGGTTACTCACTACTAAAGAGAACATTATATGAGAATTGAATATTTAAGGCAGGAGCAGCCAATCTTGTGTCACTTGGAGGATTTTAACTTTAAATATAAAATTTACTTGAGTTCACCTTGAATTCTCAGTTTAGTGAGTACTCTGTATTGCAGTGTGACATCATTCATTCACTTACACCAGGCAGTGTGGGAGACATCATCCATTCACTTACACCAGGCAGTGTGGGTGACATCATTCATTCACTTACACCAGGCAGTGTGGGTGACATCATCCATTCACTTACACCAGGCAGTGTGGGTGACATCATCCATTCACTTACACCAGGCAGTGTGGGTGACATCATGCATTCACTTACACCAGGCAGTGTGGGTGACATCATCCATTCACTTACACCAGGCAGTGCGGGTGACATCATGCATTCACTTACACCAGCAGTGTGGGTGACATCATCCATTCACTTACACCAGGCAGTGTGGGTGACATAATTCATTCACTTACACCAGGCAGTGTGGGTGACATCATTCATTCACTTACACCAGGCAGTGTGGGTGACATCATTCATTCACTTACACCAGGCAGTGTGGGTGACATCATCCATTCACTTACACCAGGCAGTGTGGGTGACATCATTCATTCACTTACACCAGGCAGTGTAGGTGACATCATCCATTCACTTACACCAGGCAGTGTGGGTGACATCATGCATTCACTTACACCAGGCAGTGTGGGTGACATCATTCATTCACTTACACCAGGCAGTGTGGGTGACATCATTCATTCACTTACACCAGGCAGTGTGGGTGACATCATCCATTCACTTACACCAGGCAGTGTGGGTGACATCATCCATTCACTTACACCAGGCAGTGTGGGTGACATCATCCATTCACTTACACCAGGCAGTGTGGGTGACATCATCCATTCACTTACACCAGGCAGTGTGGGTGACATCATGCATTCACTTACACCAGGCAGTGTGGGTGACATCATCCATTCACTTACACCAGGCAGTGTGGGTGACATCATTCATTCACTTACACCAGGCAGTGTGGGTGACATAATTCATTCACTTACACCAGGCAGTGTGGGTGACATCATCCATTCACTTACACCAGGCAGTGTGGGTGACATCATGCATTCACTTGCACCAGGCAGTGTGGGTGACATCATCCATTCACTTACACCAGGCAGTGTGGGTGACATCATTCATTCACTTACACCAGGCAGTGTGGGTGACATCATTCATTCACTTACACCAGGCAGTGTGGGTGACATCATTCATTCACTTACACCAGGCAGTGTGGGTGACATCATCCATTCACTTACACCAGGCAGTGTGGGTGACATCATTCATTCACTTACACCAGGCAGTGTAGGTGACATCATCCATTCACTTACACCAGGCAGTGTGGGTGACATCATGCATTCACTTACACCAGGCAGTGTGGGTGACATCATTCATTCACTTACACCAGGCAGTGTGGGTGACATCATTCATTCACTTACACCAGGCAGTGTGGGTGACATCATTCATTCACTTACACCAGGCAGTGTGGGTGACATCATCCATTCACTTACACCAGGCAGTGTGGGTGACATCATTCATTCACTTACACCAGGCAGTGTGGGTGACATCATCCATTCACTTACACCAGGCAGTGTGGGTGACATCATCCATTCTCTTACACCAGGCAGTGTGGGTGACATCATTCATTCACTTACACCAGGCAATGTGGGTGACATCATTCATTCACTTACACCAGGCAGTGTGGGTGACATCATTCATTCACTTACACCAGGCAGTGTGGGGCCCCTAATCTACATAGATACATAGTTATGTAAACTGAAAAACCCCAGAGCTGGAGTAAGGCTGCTCAGGGCCCTAGACAAGGTGTCAGTTTGGAGCTCCCTCCTAGAGCCCTGGACTCTGTTTCTGTGAGTGTTGTGGGTGTGAGCGTGTGTGTAGTGTTTGAGTGTTGTGTGTGTGGAGGAGGCGGAGTGTTGTGTAGGGTGGGTGCAAAGTGTCTAGCATTATGTACTTGTGTATGTACCAGAAAGTGTGTGTGTCTGTGTCTCTGGCATTGTGTACATGGGTATGTGCCTGAGCATCCTTGTGTGTAAATGTGTGTATCTGGGAGTATATGTGTGAGGTTGCTTACATTGTGTTGTTTGTAAGGGGGATTGCTTGTGGTCTTTATGTGTTTTTGTGGAGAGGCTGTGTTTCATGTGGTGACTGTTTATAATGATGATTGTCTACAGGATGTGACTGTGATAGGGTGAGTAGGGAGGTGAGGGTGTCAGGGTTAGTTGGGTTCCCTGGTAATCCAATCAGATCTCTGGTGGTCTTGTGGGGTCCCTGGTAGTTTCCTCGGGTGGTCTTGGTAGTTTCCCTGGTGGTCTAGGGGGGTCCCTGGTAGTTTCCCCGGTGGTCTGGTAAGTTTCTTGGTCGTTTCCCCAGTGGTCTGGTGGGATCCCTGATAGATTCCCCAGTGGTCTGGTGGGGTTCTTGGTATTTTCACTGATGGTCTTGTGGGGTTCTTGGTAGTTTCCCTGGTGGGGTTTGAGGTTGTCCAGTGCACTGCTGGTGCAGCTGCATACCAGGCCATTGCTCTGTGATGACATCAGAGTGCAGGCTGGGAAACATGGCATGGAGTGCTGGAACCTCGAGGGAATGCCACTGCAGCGGGTGAAGTGAATAAAATTGATGTCAAGAGATGGGATATAGTAGGCAGAAAGTGAACAATCAATACTTTAATTTCCTGTTCTAGAAGTAGGAAAATGGGCAAGCGAACAGATCTGACTTTGCCAAGGGCCAAATAGTGATTATTATTATGTTATTGTTTATACAGCGCCAACAAATTCTGCAGCACTTTACAGTAGGTGGAAGAACAAACATGTAGTTGTAACCAGACAAGTTGGGCACACAGGAACATAGGGGTTGAGGGCCCTGCTCAATGAGCTAACATGTTAGAGGGAGTGGGGTAAAGTGACACAAAAGGTAAGGATAGTAAGATAGTGATGGCTTGATGTAGTCGCAGACTGGTCAGAGTGCCCATGATGGCCCCTGTCCACTGCCGAAAGCACCTTCAATGGGGACGTGAGCAATGGAAGATGGTTGCCTGGTCTGATGAATCAGGGAGTGTTATGCTCTGGGCAATGTTCTGCTGGGAAAACTTGGGTCCTAGCATTCATGTGGATGTAACTTTGACACGCACCACCTACTTAGAGATTATTGCAGACCATGTACACCTCGTAATGACAATGGTGTTCCCTGATGGCAGCCCACAATATTAGGCAGGTTTATTGTTGTAACTGATCAGTGAATATCCACTTATTACTTTATTTTATGAATGTACATAACTCCTCTTTTGAAACTGTTTGTGTTCAAATTTCACCTGCAAGGAAATTGGTGCAACTGTGTGCAACATTTCATAAACGGAAAAGAAAAATCACCACTGAAAAGCAGGCTGTAGTGGTTAGTCCGTTCGGATAGTACCAGTGCTATCTCGGGCATCTACCCTTAAAAAATGTTATATAAAAATAGTGTAGTTTTCAATCATGCTTTATTATTTCCAATAGAATCACTGGTATAATTATTTTAATAATAACTGCTATCTGTGCAAGGAGAATAGGGGCAATACAGCCTAAATATGATGTATTAGCAGAAGAAAATGAATGATTGCTTATCACTCTTAGCCTGTCCCCATTTATAAAATAACAAGCTGAGATACTCCAGGTAAATAGATTCTATTACATCAATACTGAATCCTAGATCCCGTTACATCAATACTGAACCCTAGATCCAGTTACATCATTACCCAATCCTAGATCCCGTTACATCATTACTGAGTCCTAGATCCCATTACATCAATACTGAATCCTAGATCCCGTTACATCAATACTGAATCCTAGATCCCGTTACATCAATACTGAATCCTAGATCCCGTTACATCAATACTGAATCCTAGATCCCATTACATCAATACCGAATCCTAGATCCCGTTACATCAATACTGAATCCTAGATCCCGTTACATCAATACTGAACCCTAGATCCCGTTACATCATTACCCAATCCTAGATCCCGTTACATCATTACTGAATCCTAGATCCCGTTACATCAATACTGAATCCTAGATCCCGTTACATCAATACTGAATCCTAGATCCCGTTACATCAATACTGAATCCTAGATCCCGTTACATTAATACCGAATCCTAGATCCCGTTACATCAATACTGAATCCTAGATCCCGTTACATCATTACCGAATCCTAGATCTCGTTACATCAATACTGAATCCTAGATCCCGTTACATCATTACCCAATCCTAGATCCCGTTACATCATTACCCAATCCTAGATCCCGTTACATCATTACTGAATCCTAGATCTCGTTACATCATTACTGAATCCTAGTTCCCGTTACATCAATACTGAATCCTAGATCCCGTTACATCATTACTGAATCCTAGATCTCGTTACATCAATACTGAATCCTAGATCCCGTTACATCAATACTGAATCCTAGATCCTGTTACATCAATACTGAATCCTAGATCCTGTTACATCAATACTGAATCCTAGATCCCGTTACATCAATACTGAATCCTAGATCCCGTTACATCATTACTGAATCCTAGATCTCGTTACATCATTACTGAATCCTAGATCTCATTACATCAATTCTGAATCCTAGATCCCGTTACATCATTACCCAATCCTAGATCCCGTTACATCATTACCGAATCCTAGATCCCGTTACATCAATACTGAATCCTAGATCCCGTTACATCAATACTGAATCCTAGATCCCGTTACATCATTACTGAATCCTAGATCCCGTTACATCAATACTGAATCCTAGATCCCATTACATCAATACTGAATCCTAGATCCCGTTACATCATTACCCAATCCTAGATCCCGTTACATCATTACCGAATCCTAGATCCCGTTACATCAATACTGAATCCTAGATCCCGTTACATCAATACTGAATCCTAGATCCCGTTACATCAATACTGAATCCTAAATCCCATTACATCAATACTGAAAGCTAGATCCCGTTACATCATTACCCAATCCTAGATCCCGTTACATCATTACCGAATCCTAGATCCCGTTTCATCAATACTGAATCCTAGATCCCATTACATCAATACTGAATCCTAGATCCCGTTACATCATTACCCAATCCTAGATTCCGTTACATCAATACTGAATCCTAGATCCCGTTACATCAATACTGAATCCTAGATCCCGTTACATCATTGCCCAATCCTAGATCCCGTTACATCATTACCCAATCCTAGATCCCGTTACATCATTACCGAATCCTAGATCTCGTTACATCATTACCCAATCCTAGATCCCGTTACATCAATACTGAATCCTAGATCCCATTACATTAATACCGAATCCTAGATCTCGTTACATCAATACTGAATCCTAGATCCCGTTACATCAATACTGAATCCTAGATCCCGTTACATCAATACTGAATCCTAGATCCTGTTACATCATTACAGAATCCTAGATCCCGTTACATCATTACTGATTACTAGATCTTGTTTGTAGCGGATCCCCGGGTAACCTGACCAGTTACCTCCGCTAATATCTTCCTTCAGCCACTTAGGAACCACTTATAGTGATATGAGACATTTCCCCCCAGTAACTGGACGACACACAGTTCTGGAGGTACAACACAATTGTATTGCCCCACACGGCTTTTATGCATAACCCTATGCAAGGGGTCTTCCAGACACATAAACAGGGGTTATCCCAGGATCCTCTATGCTTAGGGGGTTGCTGTTCCTTTGTCTCCCAAATATGGAAAGCCCACCACACAGGCAAGGGGGTTTCCCGCCCATGACAACAGGAGGGTCTTCCTCCCATGAGCCTCTGTGCTTGGGAGCCAAGACATTGGAAAAGAGACCGTCCCTTTGTCTCCCAGGCACAGAATAGCTCACCAAACCAGTCAAAAGTGTCCCCACCAACCTCAGACGACCTCACACTGGCACAACCTCCGAGCAATCTCTGTTTGCGAGATTCCTGTGCTGAAACCGGTAATGCAAAGCGTTTCCTTTCGGGGTAGGAACGCTCCCCCTTGTTGGCGTTCATCTATACGAAATGGCAGCCACCCAGGGGAGCATTCATTAATTACTTCCCTTGTGCTTTCACACTTATGTTGTCAGTGCGAAAGTTATGGTTTTTACACTTGTGTTGCGAGTGCAAACGTTCTAATTAATTGGTGGGAGCGTTCTAATGGGCACTCATTCGGGTGACAAACTAGTCAGGAAACAATCCACGAATGCTCCTCCTGGCTGATATTCGTCATTACGAAAGGGCGGCCACCAAGGGGAGCACTCATGAACTGCCTCCCTTGTGGTTTTGCAACTGTGTCACAGGTGAGAACATTCCACTTGAATGTTCTAACTAGTATTCTAAATGGGATATTGGGGTGGTCCCCATTGAGGAGATAAAGAAGTTTCTTTCGTTCGGACACTACCGAAGGGGGAACAGGGCACAATACACGAAAACTCATAGAAATACATGGGGAACACAGGGAAAACACTCAATACCAGTTGGAAAGCACCCAAACACTGTGTCTCATCCAGTTACTGGGGGGAAATGGATGCCTGCTTGTTGTAAGGGTTCCTGAGTGGCTAAGGAAGGTATTAGCGGAGGTAGCCGGTCAGGTTAACTGGGGACTGCTACACGCTGAATCTCTGGTTTTCCAAGGTAAGCTGGATCCCTGCTGGTCCAGTGGCAGGTAAGCAGAATCCGTGGTGGTCACTGGTCCAGTGGAAGGAAAGCTGGAATCTGGTAGTCTAGAGCAAAGTGTCACGTTCTGTTCCTAGCTGCAGATCATTCTGGTAATGGCTTCTGGTATCCAGTACTCCTTTTACTATTCTTGTTTAGTTTTTCTTGGTTTTTTGGTTTTCTATTCTATGTCTGTTTTTCTTTATGCTGGATTTTTCTGGGTTCATTCCTGTAATCTACCCCTGGATTTCCCAGTCTCTTGGATTCATTTAAATGTTTGATTTATGTTGCCACTCCCATTTGTTTTCCATCATTCATTTAGTTTCAGAGTTCCTGCAGGCAGCTGCTCAAGGCGTCTGCCCTTTCTTGCAGGTAAGTGCTATATATGTGTTCTGTGGTTATTTTAGCATACATTAGGCAGTGTAGGACCTGCCAGATATGGGGTACATTGGCGTTGGTGGCAGGCTTATGCAATGTATGATCATATAATGTGACTAAATCCCCATGATTTCCATATATAGTACTTAGTTATGTCTCCTCTTGTTTTGCCCATTATATCTTGTCTTGTTTTAGTTTGTATAACTAGTCCATGCACAGTCCTGTCCAGTCATGCCCATGTTATGTTCATGTTTTCCTTATGTCTTGTGTACATGTTCTAGGTTTTGCTTTCTGTCCTGCTCCAGTTCTGGGTTCTGCTAGTTATGTCTTGTATTCATGTTTGGTGTCCGTTCTAGCCTTGTCTTATTTCTAGTACTGGATACACTCTTGCTGCAGAGCCTCCCTATTCAGCTCCTGGGAGGTCTGTTTATTTCCTAGCTCCTACTTCCTGGGATCCGCAGAAGCTGAATCAGGGTTCTGGTTGTGGCTGCACAAACGCTGGTGCTCAACACCAGGGCGCGTGTGGTTACCCTGCACCAGACCCTGCTAATCCACCTCCACACTCTGACTCCTACTCTGAACATCAGGCATACTGGGTCTCGGTCCTCGCTCCACCGACTGGACAGACTCAGGGGTCCCAGTTTCCGTACCGCCACAAAGTAACTGTGCACTAGACTTCCTGGTGGTCCAATGGAAGGTAAGCTGGATCCCTGGTCATCCAGTGGAAAGTAGAGGTAAAGAATATATTAAGGTGAACAACGTGAATAACAAAAGAATTACAAACGTATATTAAAGAAAAAAAAAGACACAATAATAGTACAGCATGTAGTGGTGATAGTTCAAACAATTGTAAAGTGCCAAAGGGACACTCACACTTTGTTGAGCTATGTATGCTCTATTTTGGGAGCCAGGACGGAATAATCCCCGTCTATGGATTTCTTGGTGTAAAACAGCACTACTAGGCTCCCAGATGGATGTAATCAGCACATAAAAGGGAAAGAGAAAAATCAAATGGTGTATTACGTAGGTGTGGAATAAAAAGAAAAAAATACTTCTGTGACGAACCCTGCTGCATAGACCTGTATTGCGGGTTCGTCTGTTTGCCTTGGGTTCGTGGATTTCCTGTCCGTATGCCCTTGTTCGTCTGTTTTCCCTAAGTACCGATTGAAACTACCGAACCATCGGCCACCCAGGAGAGGAGTGTGCGACTTATTAACACCTTGACCACAATTAGAACGTTGTGGTTAACCGCAAACACCTCTCCATTCCATTCGTACGGGTGGTCGTCGTTCGTATGCCGACCACGAGGCGGCGGCCATTTTGGACACGAGGCGAATCAGCGGTGTTCGGTGCAAAACCTATGGATCTGAAAACGGACTCTTTATCTACCGAACACCGCTGGAGACGGCCGCCCCCTTCTATTTCTTTGAGGCGTACGAACACCGGTCAGTTCGGGAGTTTCTCTAATTCGTATGGACTTACCCAGGTAGCCGTCCCATGGAGTCATTCGTATAGTGAAGGACTTATGAGAGACTTTGACTCCATGGCGATTGGACTGTGTACATCGGACCTGAGCGCTATTCGGTAGGAATATGCCCTCAGATCCAGGCTATCTGGGGATACGTTGCACGAACACTATACATTCGGTACTTCTGATTTTATGTATTGTATTTTTCGTATTTTATTTTAAAATGGCGATGGTCCTTATCCTCGGAGTTAATTAGGTTTCTCCCTAATTATCTCCGGGATAGGAAAGAATGACTTATGGGTAAAATGGGAAGGGCTTGTGTTATAGCCACTGCGATTGGCTACTGTATAATATATTTTACAGTCTTCCACAAGGTCCCCTAGGGGAGTGTCTACCTTGTGGAGACCTGCATAAATACCGGGCAGGTAGCCCCCATTAAACACATTACTGCTTGACCTTCAAGACGGAGCTTTGTCTCGTTTGTGGAGGGATTTACTATTGGGACAGCGTTTTCGTTTATTTCTAGCTGTGGAAGGATTTCGGATGGATTGCTGATCGGGAGTTACCGCATTCGTATGCTCCGTTCAGGAGTTTTATGATCGGTTGGACTGAAATTGCATTTCTGGAGAAAGGGGATTTTCGACTAAACGGCGGCTTCATTCCCCTGGCGGTGAGTGTCGTAACAATTGGTGGCAAGCGACGGGATGAATCCCACCGCCCTGAAGGCCAGCTACACACCCCAGATTGGAAATGCAATATGAGGAATTAAGGCGTGCTACCCTTAAAGACATTTTGGAGCTCAGAGGACGATCAGCGAGCAATCTCAAGAAAAGGGAGATTATTGCTATATTGGTGGAGATGGATACAGCACAGGGAATGGAGAGAGCTAATGTGCCGGGCCTGCTGGATTTAACACCCGAGGAGATATCGTTTAACCGGGCAGTTCAGATAAGGCTGGCACACTTTGGCCCCAACCCTGCAGCGGATATTGTGGTGCAAGTGCAAGCCGCAGTGACAGCACAACAGGCGCTCCAGAGGAGAGGAGCTGCAGCAGCAGAGGTACCCTATAACAATAATGGAAAGAAAAAGGTACCATTTGCTGCTTTTAGACATTTTATTGAGACTGAAGGAGAGACTGACGGGTTCCTGGCGGACTTTGAAAGACAGTGTGCTTTACACCAGGTGCCCGCAGAAGAATGGGTCACTATCCTCTCTGGGAAATTATCCGGCCGGGCCAGTGAAGCTTTTCGGGCCATCCCAGAGGAGGAAATCACTAGCTACCGGGCAGTAAAAGATGCCCTTTTGGCCCGATACGCTGTTACTCCTGAGGCGTACCGGAGGCGATTCCGGGACACTAACAAACAGGCTGGTGATTCCTATGTGGAATGGGCATGCAGGGTACACCGCACGGCAGCCCACTGGATGACAGGGTGCCAAGCGGTAACTGGGGAAGAGGTGCTGCAAGTATTCCTGCTAGAACACTGCTTTGACAGGTTACCTGCAGGAGTTCGTGAGTGGGTCAGGGACCGTAAACCCGCTACCTTCCATGAAGCTGCTCGTCTGGCCGACGAATACACTGATGCACGTAAGCTAGATCAGACAGCAGCCAAGGTCCCTGCCCGAGTAGAGTACAAACCGGCAGCACCTCCAACCACCAATGTATATCACCCCCCAGCACAACGTACCCCCACTATGCCGCCAGCGACCAACTATGGGCAGTCAGCCCGATTCAACGCCCGGGATTACTCAAATCAAATCCGGTGCTATGGATGCAAGCAACTGGGGCATAAAAGACCAGAGTGCCCATTAAACAATGCCAGCCAAGCACAGTCCTGGAGAAGACCAGCCGGCGGAGCCCAGCAGCCACCTCAGCCTTCTGCTCACTGCTTTGAGCAGGAGGAGTTTTGGGGTATCCTACATGAAGCAGACCCAGTGCAAGCAGCTCAGCAGGACAACCGCCAACAACACAGACAGACCGTTAAGCTGAATGGGAAAGTGGTCACTGGTCTGAGAGACACCGGAGCTACTATGACCCTGCTCCAAAAGAACCTGGTTTCTGAACACCAACATACTGGAAATACTGTAGCAGTAAGGGTGGCAGGAGGCGCTGTGTTCCGTCTGCCTGTTGCCCGGGTTCATTTGGACTGGGGAGTGGGATCCGGACATGTGAATGTGGGAGTTATGAAGGACTTGCCTGCTGATGTTTTGCTGGGAAATGATTTGGCCCCTCTGGTTTCTGCCTATGCTCCCATGGGACCTGCCGAGGCCAACCCAGTGACTACCCGTGCTCAGACCCGCGCTGCTGGAACCGGCCCACCTGCTGCTGAGACCCAGGTAAGAACCGATTCCCCGACTGACACCCCAGGGCAGACTTTAGTTAGCTGGGATTCCCCAGAGGAGTTCGGGAGGGAAACCCAGACAGATCCATCTCTCCAGAGATATAGGGGCAGAGCAGATACTGTAGAAGAAGGAACAGAGGGGGAGCGGTATGAGTGGGTGGGGGACAGGTTATACCGGATCCCTAAGCCGTCCCAGAAAAGTGTTGCCCCTCCGCCGAATCGACAGCTGGTAGTGCCCGCGAAATACCGGCAGGAGATTCTGCGGATAGGGCATGATGTTCCGCTAGCCGGACATCTAGGGTCCCGCCGCACAGCCCATAGGATTATGCAGAACTTTTTTTGGCCAGGGATTAACCAGGCTGTGCGGATATATTGTAGCACGTGTGACACTTGTCAACGGGTAGGTAAGCGGGGGGACCACCGAAGAGCTAGGCTTATGTCAATGCCTATTATTGGGGAGCCCTTTGCCCGCATAGCTGTTGATATTGTGGGTCCACTGGCCAGGGCTAGTCCATCCGGTAAGAAATACATTCTCACCGTGGTGGACTATGCCACTCGCTATCCAGAGGCAGTAGCGCTGTCTAACATAGAGGCAGAGACAGTTGCTGATGCCCTGGTTAGGATTTTTACCAGGGTTGGGTTCCCTAAAGAGATCCTCTCTGACCAGGGAACCCAATTTACCGCTGTGCTCACCCAGCAGCTGTGGAGGGTATGCGGCATTAAACCGATACTTAGTTCCCCATACCATCCACAGACTAACGGTCTCTGCGAGCGATTTAATGACACCCTCAAACAGATGCTGAGGACCTTTTCTGACACTTGCAGAGACTGGGAGCGATTCCTGCCTCATCTGTTGTTTGCTTACAGAGAGGTGCCCCAGGAATCTACTGGGTTCTCCCCCTTTGAGCTGCTTTATGGGAGAAGGGTCTGCGGACCCATAGATCTCATTAGAGGCCACTGGGAGGGGGAGACAGAGCAGGAAGGGACTCCCATAGTACCATATGTTCTGGAACTCCGGGACCGCATGGAGAAACTGTCTCTGATGGTACGAGAGAACCTCCAGGTGGCCCAGGGGAGACAGAGGGAATGGTACGATCGGGGTGCCCGACAGCGAGTCTTCCAGGTTGGGCAGAAGGTGCTAGTGCTCAAACCTGTGAAGGCGAACAAGATGCAGGCATCTTGGCAGGGCCCGTATAAAGTGTTAGCTCAGATGTGTGATACTACCTACCTTATAGCCAGCTGTTCAGATGACAGGATCCAGCGATCCTTTCATGTGAACATGCTAAAGGAGTATCAGGAACGACCTGAGGATGTAGCTGCAGTATGTGCCCCCGCTGCAGACGATACTGAAAGTTTACCTTTACCCGACTTGTTAGCAAGAGATTCCCAGACGGACATGACTAGCCTCGTACAGCTAGGGGACAGGTTAAGCCCCGCAGAGAAAGGACAGGCAAGACAGCTTCTGTGGGAGAAGCTGGCGACGTTCTCCCAAGAGCCCGGCTACACTACCCTAGCTGTACATAAGGTAGAGACTCCTGGACAGAACCCCTTACGACAGCCCCCTTACCGTATCCCTGAAGCAGTCCGAGAAGGAATGCGGAAGGAGATAGAGGAGATGACCCAGCTTGGGGTCATCGAGCACTCCGATAGCCCTTGGGCCTCCCCTGTAGTCCTGGTGCCTAAGAAGGATGGGACCACCCGGTTCTGTGTGGACTACAGGAGGCTCAACGAGCGGACCACCACTGACGCCTACCCGATGCCCCGGGTGGACGAATTGTTAGACCGCATTGCCAGGGGACGCTATCTGACCACCATAGACCTGTGTAAGGGCTACTGGCAGATTCCCCTGGCCAAGGACGCTATCCCCAAGTCGGCCTTCGTCACCCCATTTGGCTTATACCAATTTAAGGTCATGCCATTTGGGATGAAGAATGCCCCAGCTACCTTCCAACGTATGGTGGACAGGCTCCTTGATGGATTCCAGGAATTTGCTTGTGCATACCTGGATGATATTGCGATCTACAGTGGGTCCTGGGAGGAACACCTGGTGCATGTAGGGGTAGTACTGGATAAAATCCGGGCTGCCGGCCTGACATTGAAGCCAGAGAAGTGTCATCTAGGCATGGCTGAGGTACAATACTTGGGTCACAGAGTGGGGTGTGGGAGCCAGAGACCAGAGCCAGCCAAGATAGAGGCAGTAGCGAACTGGCCCACACCTATCACTAAGACCCAAGTATTGGCCTTCCTAGGGACAGCAGGGTACTACAGACGCTTTGTCCCCGACTACAGCTCTATCGCTAAACCCCTGACTGACCTGACTAAGAAAAACCTCCCTAAGCAGGTCCTGTGGTCTCCAGCTTGTGAAGCTGCGTTTCAAGCACTTAAGCAGGCTCTCGTGAATGCCCCTGTCCTGGCTGCCCCAGTTCCTAACAAACGTTTTCTCGTCCATACAGATGCTTCCATGTATGGACTGGGGGCTGTGCTAAGCCAGGTCGGGGAAGATGGAGGAGAACACCCTGTCGCATATCTCAGTCGAAAGCTGTTACCCCGAGAAGTGAGTTATGCGGCAGTGGAGAAAGAATGTTTGGCCCTGGTCTGGGCATTGAAAAAGTTGAGCCCCTATTTGTATGGACAGGAATTTTCCCTTGTCACGGACCACAATCCCCTTGTCTGGCTTAACCGGGTCTCAGGAGACAATGGTAGACTGCTGCGGTGGAGTTTAGCATTACAACCGTATAACTTCACCATCAGCTACCGACCCGGTAAGCAGAATGGGAATGCAGATGGATTGTCACGGCAAACCGACGTTCTTGCTACCTCCTAGTCCGGTCATCCCCAAGTTGACCCGCTAAAGGGCCAAGCCGGGTCTGCCGGAGTGTTCCACAAGGGGGGAGCCGTGTGACGAACCCTGCTGCATAGACCTGTATTGCGGGTTCGTCTGTTTGCCTTGGGTTCGTGGATTTCCTGTCCGTATGCCCTTGTTCGTATGTTTCCCTAAGTACCGATTGAAACTACCGAACCATCGGCCACCCAGGAGAGGAGTGTGTGACTTATTAACACCTTGACCACAATTAGAACGTTGTGGTTAACCGCAAACACCTCTCCATTCCATTCGTACGGGTGGTCGTCGTTCGTATGCCGACCACGAGGCGGCGGCCATTTTGGACACGAGGCGAATCAGCGGTGTTCGGTGCAAAACCTATGGATCTGAAAACGGACTCTTTATCTACCGAACACCGCTGGAGACGGCCGCCCCCTTCTATTTCTTTGATGCGTACGAACACCGGTCAGTTCTGGAGTTTCTCTAATTCGTATGGACTTACCCAGGTAGCCGTCCCATGGACTCATTCGTATACCGAAGGACTTATGAGAGACTTTGACTCCATGGCGATTGGACTGTGTACATCGGACCTGGATTCGGTAGGAATATGCCCTCAGATCCAGGCTATCTGGGGATACGTTGCACGAATACTATACATTCGGTACTTCTGATTTTATGTATTTTATTGTATTTTTCGTATTTTATTTTAAAATGGCGATGGTCCCTATCCTCGGAGTTAATTAGGTTTATCCCTAATTATCTCCGGGATAGGAAAGAATGACTTATGGGTAAAATGGGAAGGGCTTGTGTTATAGCCACTGCGATTGGCTACTGTATAAAATATTTTACAGTCTTCCACAAGGTCCCTAGAGGAGTGTCTACCTTGTGGAGACCTGCATAAATACCGGGCAGGTAGCCCCCATTAAACACATTACTGCTTGACCTTCAAGACGGAGCTTTGTCTCGTTTGTGGAGGGATTTACTATTGGGACAGCGTTTTCGTTTATATCTAGCTGTGGAAGGATTTCGGATGGATTGCTGATCGGGAGTTTCCGCATTCATATGCTCCGTTCGGGAGTTTTATGATCGGTTGGACTGAAATTGCATTTCTGGAGAAAGGGGATTATCGACTAAACGGCGGCTTCATTCCCCTGGCGGTGAGTGTCGTAACAACTTCCATCTACTAGAGAAATGACCTGCTCTAGTGTAATGGGCTTCAGGTGGAACAATCCCCACCTAAATTTAGACTTGACCCGGAATCAGCAGCAAAAACACTGGATGTGAGGTGAGTAGAAATACCTGGGTATATATAACTATTTAATAAAGTACTTTATTACAATTAAACAGAGTTAAAATAAAGTGATATGTATATATATATATATATATATATATATATATATAAATATGATAATAAAAAAGTCCTATATACTAGTCCTTACTGGACTCAAGTGCAGGAGTGAAGATTATTATATGGGACTGTTTTTTATTATACATTTTGTAAATATATATATATATCACATTTTTTTTTTTCTCTGTTTAGTTGTAAAAAAGTACTTTATAAAATTCTTATATGGTAGTGCTTCTCCACACCAAGAAATCTATAGACGGATGTGACGAAATCCACTTCGCCACTGGGTTTTGGAGAAGACTACTTGCTAGCCTTTTACCTTGTGACGATGGCCCGTGTGACTTATTTTGTTCTAAGGCACTATTTCTGCCTATTGAGATTGTGGACAATGGCTCTTTAAACTTTCCAAGTAGTCGAAATGGCACTTCGGATACAGCCATTTGACATTCGAACACGTGGCGGCGCCCATTTTGTTTAGTCGAACGCGTTCAGCGGTGTTTTGTCGTCGAGTTCATGGAACTCAAATTGGACACGCGACGGCACGAACACCTCTAAACTTTACCTTCTCTAGAACTTCGACAGGAGTCGAACGGCGTTAGACAATACGAACGGCACTTTAACTTTGACTAGGTGCACGAACGGTTCCCGTTCGACTATTTGAACTATTGGAAATAGACCGGCCACACAGCCAAATTCTCTGAAACGGATTTGGGTATGAAATCATGCGTGTGGTCGGTCAAAAGAGACTTCCATACAATTTTTTAACCCCTTCTCTGATCTGGGATATGTTGTTCATCCAGATCAGGGCTATCCAGGGATGTAGGAATAATGGGAATATGTTGGAGTTTTGGGGTGTTTCTGCACTTTGGGTAAAATTGGGTATTTTCTGCCTGTGGATAATTGAGTTAGTTCATTATCCACCTTAATTATATCACAGGCAGAAGGGAGGGATTGCCGACTGTATGTGGGAGTGTTACAGTAATAATTATGGTTCCCATTGGTTTATGTTCCTTGTGTCCCTGTGTTCCATCAGGTCCAGGGGTGTGCCTCTGGCCTGAAATGCAAGCTGCTCAGTACAGCAAGCTTCTCAATAAACAAATGCAAGCTGCTCAATTACCCTCAAGTCGCAGCCTCGTCTCATGTTGTAGGGAACAGCTATAACTGCTATATCACTGCTTGCTCTTGTATAGCTATACAGCTATACTCTCCCGGAGGAGAGGTCTTTCCCACACGGTCCTGGATCCAGAGGTTGGACCAGGGTGGGAAGGAGACGGCGAGACCCAAAGCTATGGCGGTTTGTGGAGTTTACGGTGGTTATGGTGTCCGGTGTGGTGCTGATGGTCCTTGAGAAGCACCAGGAGCATCTGTCAGCGGAGGTACCCAGCCAGGGTACAGTGAGCTCCATCACAACGGGGATTATTCTGTCCAGGCTCCCAAAATAGAGCTTATATAGCTCTACAAAGTGTGTGTGTTCCTTTGGCACTTTACAATTGTTTGCACTATCACCACTACATGCTGCACTATTATTGTGTCTTTTTATTTTTTCTTTAAGATATACTCTTCTGGATTTTGCTCCAATTACGTATGTCATTTTTTTGTCATTAGCGCAGTTCACCTTAATATATTCTTTACCACGATTTGTTTTGCACAAGGTTGGGGGAACACCTTGTTGGTGAATTGCAGCTTGTGTCAGAGAACGAGCGCTTATTTCTGTTTTGTTGTATATCTGTCAGGATTACAGAATGATTCAGCACGTAGAACACAGAGGACTGATAGGTAACGTATACCGGACCTTAGAATGGCCGGACTAACGTACCAAAGAATAGTCAGGAATAGCCGAGGTCAAGGGAAACAGAAAGAGACACAACGATAAGGAAAAGCCAGGAGTCAGGGATGCCAGAAAACAGGGAAGTCAAAAACAATGCCAAAGTCAAATAACCAGAATAACCAAAATCAATAACGCGCTCTCGGACAACCACAAGGGAAACCACGACAGCGCACTGAGCAGGATGAGAACTGGGCCTAAATACCCCTCCTCTAGATCTAGGTTTCCATTTGCATAATTGCTGCTCAGCACAAACCCTGCTGTGGATTTGGTTGCTGCTCGGCACAACTTTTCCTGTGTGGACAGTAATGTTGTTCGGCACAACTTTTCCTGTCTGAACAGTAAATTCCATTAATCACATTTTAATAAGCGGATGAATACATGACAATATCCAGTGGAAAGTAAGCTGGATCCTTGGTGGTCCACTGTGGCCTGGCTTTCTGTAAATGACTCAGAGCACATGGAGACAACAAGGGAGCCTCGAGAGAACCTTTAAAATTATCTGCGCCCAATTGAATTGCAGACCCTAAATCTCCCTCGAGCAGGTGATGGGGCACAATCCTGCACAGGAAAATCTATTGATCTCCCTGCTGGCTCAAGAAGGGACCCCTCACAGAACCAGATCTACAGGACTAGACAGAGGCCCTCAGGACTTCTGTCTGAGCCTGGGCCCTAGACGGTCACTTATACTGCCTTATGAGTAATTTAGCTTATGAAGTACATATACTTAGCTCATTGGGAGGGATGTTAGGATACAAATAAAACAAACAAAATTGTTCTTCTATTGTCTGTTTAATTTGTTTGGTGATTAGTTTATATAGCTTTTCTAAGTTAGGTATTAAGGAATAACTTCCAATAGCTCAAAATTTAGAAAAGTCACAATTAGCTTGAAGCCAAATTTGCAAGTTTTAAAGAACTGTAGTATGTGGTGCAATACTGGTCATCTCTTGTTAAAAAAGGTTATTTATAATGGGCACAGGTTTTCTAGAATGGTAATAGTTTCTGCAATACTGAGCACTGGTTCATAGGAAGTATTTGGCAATTTCCTTAGTATTTCTTTTCTTGATGGGTAATATTTAGTGCAGTACAGGGCACTGGTGTAAAGATGGGTAATGCGTGGTGTTATACCGTGCGCTGGGTATATACAAGGATAATACACAGTACATTGCTGGGTATTGGTGTAAAGATGGGTAATGCGTGGTGTTATACCGTGCGCTGGGTATCTACAAGGATAATACGCAGTACATTGCTGGGTATTGGTGTAAAGATGGGTAATACGTGGTGTTATACCGTGCGCTGGGTATATACAAGGATAATACACAGTACATTGCTGGGTATTGGTGTAAAGATGGGTAATGCGTGGTGTTATACCGTGCGCTGGGTATCTACAAGGATAATACGCAGTACATTGCTGGGTATTGGTGTAAAGATGGGTAATACGTGGTGTTATACCGTGCGCTGGGTATATACAAGGATAATACACAGTACATTGCTGGGTATTGGTGTAAAGATGGGTAATGCGTGGTGTTATACCGTGCGCTGGGTATCTACAAGGATAATACGCAGTACATTGCTGGGTATTGGTGTAAAGATGGGTAATACGTGGGGTTATACTGTGCACTGGGTATCTACAAGGATAATACGCAGTACAATGCTGGGTATTGGTGTAAAGATGGGTAATACGTGGTGTTATACCGTGCACTGGGTATCTACAAGGATAATACGCAGTACATTGCTGGGTATTGGTGTAAAGATGGGTAATACGTGGTGTTATACCGTGCACTGGGTATCTACAAGGATAATACGCAGTACATTGCTGGGTATTGGTGTAAAGATGGGTAATACGTGGTGTTATACCGTGCACTGGGTATCTACAAGGATAATACGCAGTACATTGCTGGGTATTGGTGTAAAGATGGGTAATACGTGGTGTTATACCGTGCACTGGGTATCTACAAGGATAATACGCAGTACATTGTTGGATATTGGTTTAAAGATAGGTAATAAGTGGTGTTATACCGTGCACTGGGTATCTACAAGGATAATACGCAGTACATTGCTGGGTATTGGTGTAAAGATGGGTAATGCGTGGTGTTATCCCGTGCACTGGGTATCTACAAGGATAATACGCAGTATATTGCTGGGTATTGCTGTAATGATGGGTAATACGTGGTCTTTTATCGTGCACTGGGTATCTACAAGGATAATCCGCAGTACATTGCTGGGAAAATGAGATAATGCCTTCATGTAGTTTAGTGCCTTGCGGGCAGGTGTCAGTTGCCCTCTTACCTGTGTGTCCTGTTGTATTTCATTATTTGTGCTCGGAATTTCTAATAAGTAATGGAATGTAGAAGGAGATGCAAAGTTGGTTGAGGTGTGCCGAAACTAAAGTACGAGTAGGCTTGTAATAAAAAGAGGGTCCATAAAGGTGAAATGTATATATAGACTGGTGTAGGTGGGTGGGGACAAACAGCTTGAACGTTAAGGTGAGTAAGGGGGTAGGAGCTTATATTGGGGGACATAACTCCTCCCACAAATACAGGCCTAATGGCCTTTTAACTTGTGCTCGGAATTTCTAATAAGTAATGGAATGTAGAAGGAGATGCAAAGTTGGTTGAGGTTTGCCGAAACCAACGTATGAGTAGGCCTGTAATAAAAAGAGGGCAAAAGGAGGATTCAAAGAAAACACACTTTATTGCAAGTTATACCACAAGGTTACTAAAGGCTTGTTGGAGCTCCCTCTCTGGTCGGGGTAAATACGTAAATAAATTGAGGATTTCCAGCGTCCCAGTCTCTCAATGACGCAATGATGCTGCGCCCATACGGAATGAGCGAACCAGAGAAGGAAGCTGGGTTGTAGCCCAACCTTGATGGTAGGGTTCTGTCATGAGAAATTAGTTTAGCTGATAGTGAGTGGGAGCCCAGAGTAGTAATAGTAGAGTGTCAGTGTAGGCGGTTAAGAAAGGTGCGTGATTAGGGCAGGTTGTGAGGACGTGGTGTTGAACCCTCAGTAAAGCTAGAGTTTATGGAATTGTTTGATAATTTAAGATCGGTATTTGTGGGAGGAGGCAAAAAGAAAACCACCATAATTGTAATGGCAAAGTCTCCTTGTAGGTAAAACTCTGCAGTGAATTAGTTAAAAAATAGTTAGTGCCCTAGCGTAAGTGTTAGTGTTGTTGAGAAAAAATGCGTGATGCATGAGTGCCTGTGCGTGGTATAATTGTGCGCTTAGTCCAGGATTAGCTCATCGACTGGTGGTATCCTGGAAGGTAGGTGTTGGGTGTATTGAGTGCCTGAAGAAGACCTGAAATTGAGAGCGTGACAGAGCATCAGCAGCTGTGTTGTGGACACCAGGAAAATAAATGCAGACTAGATGGAAACGAGAGGTTGCTGCCAGCCAAGTCACCTTGCCGGTCCAGAGATGACCCCATGTGTGGGCGGCGGCCCTGATGTGGTAGATCTCAAACAATGCGGATGTCTCTCTAAAGGCCGGCAAGGCGTCCATCTCGGTGGCCCAGTGATCCCTAAACCAGTGGTTGCCGAAAATGACTGTAAACCCTGTGTGAGCTGCTGCATCTGTGTAAATTTTAAGTGAGCTCTGAAAGTGGAGGAAAGAACAAAGAGACCTCGTTCCATTCGGCCAAGAATCTACTCCATATGTGAAAATCTGCCCTGGCTGGATTGTCCGGAATGATTGGACACCCCTTGGAGCAAATTAAGTAGCCCAGAGACAAAAAACCTACCCTGCAGAATGAAATGCATAGCAAAGCTAAGGGACCCAAATAAGGACTGGAGTCCTCCCCCTAGCGCACGGAACAGGACAACTTCGTCCCTAATGTGAGTCAATTACCCTGGTGGTGGACTGGCTTGGGAAGTAGTCGTGTCCAAGACTATGCCCGAGAAACCGAGCTTGATAGAGGGACCGAGAGTTTTGCATGGTGACAGAGGGATCCCGAGTGTGGTAAAAAGGGGGCTGTGGTGCTGTGAATACTGCTAGGTGTTTGTGATCCTGGTTTGATCGACATAAATCGTCCAGACAGTAGATAACTGATGGATATCTGATTAAGTTTAGGAGCAGCCAGCAGAGGGTTTCTGCGAAGATGACAAATAACTTTGGGCTGCTCTTGGAGCTGAACGTGAACCGGGTAGAAAAAGTACTTATTCCTCCATTTAACACCGTGCAAGTGTCATAGTGAAGGGTGAATGGGTAGCAGTTTAAAGGCATTGGATTATGTCTGTCTTGCTTAACCATGCCCTACTACCCGCTGAAGACATATGGGTTAGTGATAGTTGCTGGTGGGGGAGGGAAGAAAGGGGTATGCCTGCCTGAACGGCCAAGACAACCAGTGGGGGTGGGGTTTGGGTGGCCTGTCAAGTCACCAGGGGTGGTTATGGCCGCTTCCACTTGTATCAGCCTGTTCATTGTAGAGGATGACCAAATTAGCAGTCAGGGTCTGCTGGGTTGAAACTGAGGTGTTAGTTGACGGCCCTTGTGAAAGTGCCTGGCCTGAAATTGTTGGCCTGTGCCGTCATGAGCCTGTATAATTCTGCCTTTCTAGTTGTAGCTGGAAAGGGGATACCCCTGAGACTGAGCTCAGCTGATACTTTGGAAACGCTCAATATCTCAGGGATCTGAGGGTAGAAGGGGTGAGGGATTCCTCTGGAGACCTGACCTGACTGGCGTGCTGAGTATTTCGTCCAACGGCAGATCGATGATTGGGATGGATTCTTGTGACAATCTGAAAAAGGAATAATGATTTGGATAAGTAGGGTGTTATGAAGGTGGGGGATGAGACCTTCGGAGAACTGGCCTGCTAACTAGTGCCGAGGCAAAGAATTTAACTAGAACCAAGTGACAGGTGAGGTCCTGCTTGTGCCAAGCAGCAGTGAGAGGTTCTACCTATGATTTTGGCCGAGGGGATTCGTGGCCACTTGAACGTGGTGGCAGGATGTTGGCCTCTCGGTGACCGTTAATGATTCAAAACGTGTGGCCGTGACTTGGGAAGCCCTAACTGTAGCCCTAAAGAAGGGCGAGCGAGGTGGCTAACTATGATTTGGTCGTGGGCTGAACCTCCGTGTATGAGGTGGGGTGTAGATCTCGCAGGACCAGTGTATTACTTAGGATAGCTAAGGACAGCACCTAACCCTAAAAGCCAGATCTCTAACCTGATGGTCTTAGTCTCCGTGATTGATGTACTTGAACGGATGTAGATACAAATCTTGAGTATTGGTCCTACTGCTTTGGACGAGTCACAGGAAGTCTTCAATTTATATATATACTTACTTCTTGAAGGGAACAAGTCCAGCCAGGGTATCCTAGAGGTAAGATAGATGCTAGTGGAGCCTAAGCGTGCCACTGGTGTAAAAATGTTGAACGTATGGATGGGTGTGTATCAATGATACTGTAACGTAACAACCCGTGTAAGATGAGGGACCTGAACGATAAGAAGGCGGAGTTAGGCCTTAAGGAGAAACGTAATCGTAATGAGTAAGATTAAACAATACCTGGTGCTGAAATACGGGATACCAGGTGGGCTATTAGTTGTTGGTGTAGAACTTGGCGAGACTGCGGTATTGACGCAGGTCTAAGTAATGAAATGTAGAAATGAAAGACAAGCAATGTATCGTTACAATTAGTAGTAGCAAAGTGATGTGGTAGCAAAATTAGTAGTAGCAAAGTGATGTGTGCCGTGGCCCGTTTAGAAGTTTAGAACCCACCTTAGGGTGTGGAGGGGGAGGGGGTGGAGGCCGTGGAGGCTGGATGAGGCCTGAGGGTGTGACGAGAGCAATCTCGCCACATTGCATTGGAGAAGCCTGGTTGCCCGCCTGCTCCCTTTGGACTATGGACCAGACTTTTAACCCCTTAAGGACCAAACTTCTGGAATAAAAGGGAATCATGACGTGTCAGACATGTCATGTGTCCTTAAGGGGTTAAAAGGCTTTATTTTCCCTGCAGAAAGGCTTATTTGTGCCTTTCTGCCAGGGTGTTCAGTAGATTTTATCTACCGAACAAACTACCGAATGCACGACCACCTAGGAGCTGGAGTGTGCCGCCAATTTACCTCCCTGAAGCCGCGGTTAACCGCAGCTTAATTGACGAATGCAGGGTTTGTTCGTCTTTGTTTGCCGAACACGTGGCGGCGGCCATTCTAAAAGTCTCGAACGGCCAGCGGTGTTCAGTGCTTAAACTATGTGTAATGGTCACTTATTGAAAATATGGATCACAACTGTAGATAACTGAAATTGTTTATTAAATTGTTATAATTGAAATAAAGTAAAATTCAAGTTGAGCTGTCTCTTTAATTCCTTGTCAGAAAATTAAGCAGCAGCAGGATTTGCAGAGAAGATTAGGTTGAGGCAATTATTAGTCTGAACAGAGATGAGATTCCAATGTAGAATTGTTAAATGGCAGCAGAACAATTAGTTAGGTTGAAGCAAAAGAAGGTAAGCAGAGATGCAGGATAACATTACTCCTGTTTAGGCAGATGAGTTCTACTTAGCTTTGTAGGGGTGGTAATCCGGTTTGATGAGAGATGTTTCTCAGAGAGGATTAAAGTTGCTGCAGACAAAAGAGTATCCAATGGCAAGTCCGTGGTCGAGGAGAGGAGAAGGCAGGAAAACGATAAACAGTCCGGGTCCGATACACAGTAGAGGTAAACACAGATACACTTAGCTTTGAAGTTTTCGCGGGAGGCTTTCAAATTGATCCAGCACTGATGTGTTGCCGCGGTCTCCCTTTGTATCCTGGGAGTGACCGCGTCAGAGGAGGGGGAGTGGCCGCGCTCCGTCTACCCGGAAGTCCCCGGAGTACGGATGCCGGAAGGTCTGACAGAACCCCCCCCATAAGAAGCAGCCACCGGATGCTGTCAACGAGGTCTGGAAGGGTAGCGAGCATGGAACGCGTTGATGAGTCGACGAGCATGCACCGCGGAGGACGACACCCAGGAATCCTCGTCAACTCCGTAGCCTTTCCACCGGATAAGATACTGTAAGGAACCACGATGGATTCGCGAATCCAGGATCCTCTGGACCTCGTACTCTTCCTCACCTTGTACAAGAAGGGGATCAGGAGTGGTAAGAGCATCCCTTAGAAAAGGGTCGGAGCGGTGTGGTTTAAGCAGAGACACATGGAAGACAGGATGAAGTTTCATGGTAGGTGGAAGTTTCAATCTGACCACGTTTTCGTTGATAAGAGACAATATACGAAAAGGGCCAAGGAAGAGAGAACTCAGTTTCTTTGAGGGACGGTTTGTGACAATGTTCTTTGAAGAGAGCCATACGAGATCACCAACGTTGTAAGCAGGGGAAGGTCGTCTGCCAGTATCGAAAAACTTTTTCTGAGCAGATGATGCATTTTTGAGGTTATCACGCAACTTGAGGAAGAGGGCAGACATGAAAGCGTTGTGGTTGGAGACGTATGGATTAGAAGAAGGGAGTCCCTGATCAGGAATCGAAGAGGGATGGAATCCGTAATTTGAAAAGAATGGAGTCATTTTACTGCTAGCGTGTACAGAGTTGTTATATGAGAATTCTGCCATTGGTAACCATGTGATCCAATCGTCTTGTAAGTGAGAGCAATAACACCTCAAGTACTGTTCAACACACTGGTTAACTCTCTCTGTTTGTCCGTTGGTTTGGGGATGATAGGCTGAAGACAATTTACGTTGAATACTGAGAGAGGAACACATCTCATTCCAGAACTTGGAGGTGAACTGTGTTCCCCTGTCTGAAATGATTTCCTCAGGAAGTCCATGGAGTTTCACTATGTTGACGATGAATATTTTTGCAAGCTCAGATGAAGAGGGTAATTTCCTTAAAGGAATAAAATGAGACATTTTGGTGAAACGGTCTACCACTACTAGAATGGTGTTATGATGTTGCGAAGGAGGGAGTTCCACCAAGAAATCCATTGAAATGGACTGCCAAGGTCTTTCTGGGATCGGTAGGCTTAATAGTTGACCGAATGGTGGATGATGGTCAGATTTTGATCTCAGACAGGTTGGATAGGTTTTGACATAAGATTCTATGGTTCTGTCCTGGCGAGGCCACCAGTAATATCTTTTAGACAGCTCCAGTGTTTTCCTTGTACCAGGATGACCAGCCAGAGGGGAATCATGTATTAAGGTGAGAATTTTATTCCTAAACAAGGGAGGAATGTATAACCTGTTTTTGAAGTAGTAGAGACCGTCCTTTTTTGATAGTTTCTTTTGTTTGGGAAGCTCAAGATCTTCTTCTTTAAGATGTTTAATATCATCTATTAATGACGAAATGATACCTATGATTTTAGGAGGGGGAGTTTCAATCACAGGAAGATCTTGTTGAATCCTGGACAGAGCATCTGCTTTTTTGTTTCTGGATCCAGGTCTGTAAATAATTTGAAAATTGAATCGGGCAAAGAAAAGATTCCATCTTACTTGTCTGGCAGAGAGAGTTTTGTTCGAATGAAGATATTCAAGGTTCCTGTGGTCAGTGTAAACAATTACAGGAGTGCGTGAGTCTTCAAGTATGTGTCGCCAGTTTTCGAATGCTGCTTTAATACTTAACAATTCTTTTTCTCCTATAGGATAATTTCGTTCAGCAGGAGACATAGATCGTGAGAAAAAAGCCACTGGATGGAGAGGATCTTGAGGCGATCGTTGCTGAGAAAGGACAGCCCCGATAGCTGCGTCAGAAGCATCTGTTTCCATGACGTAGAGAAAATCAGGATTAGGGAGTTGGAGAATGGGAGCACTTGTAAATCTCCGTTTTAATTCATCAAAGGCTGCTTGAGCCTCTTCGTTCCAAGCAAAGGAACGTTTACTGCTATTGAGCAGGTTAAGCGGATGAGCTACATTGGAGTAATTTTTAATGAACTTCCTGTAGAAGTTGGCAAATCCCAAAAAACGTTGTAAGTCCTTAATATTAGCAGGAGTAGACCAATTGACAATACAATCTATTTTTGAGGTATCCATACTTATGGAATGAGGGGAGATAACGTATCCCAAAAAAGTGATTTCATTGACTTCAAAAATACATTTTTCTGGTTTTGCATATAATTTGTGTGTTCTTAATCTGGATAATACCCATCTCACATGTTTTCTGTGTTCCTCAAGGTTGTTGGAGTAGATGAGAATATCATCTAAGTAGATGATGACACAAACATCTAGGAGATCTCTGAAGATATCGTTTATGAAATGCTGAAAGGTTGCAGGGGCGTTACAGAGCCCGAAGGGCATGACAAGATATTCGTAAAGGCCATATCGGGTCCTGAACGCCGTTTTCCATTCATCATTGGCCTTGATTCTAACAAGGTTATATGCCCCACGAAGGTCGAGTTTAGTGTAGATGGTAGCTGTTCTTAATCTTTCGATCAACTCATTGATCAGGGGAAGAGGGTAACGATTCTTGATAGTTATTTTATTTAATGACCTGTAGTCGATGATTGGGCGTATAGTCTGATCCTTGTTCCTTACGAAAAACATGCTGGAAGCGGCTGGTGAACAGGAAGGTCTAATGAACCCTTTACGGAGGTTCTCATCCAGGTATTCTTTGAGGGTTTTTAACTCTGATTCAGAGAGAGGGTAAATGTGTCCAAAAGGGATAGGAGCACCAGGAACAAGGTCAATCGGACAATCATAAGGTCGATGAGGAGGAAGTGTCTCCGCTTCCTTTTTACTGAATACATCGGCGAACTCAGAATAGATGGAAGGTATGGGGGTTTCTTTAGTAGCTTGTAGAATGGGGATGTGTTGTAGACATGTTCCCTTACAATATGCAGAGTTAAAGGTGAGAGAGAAAGGAGCCCATGTAATATATGGGTTGTGAGTCCGCAACCAGTCGATTCCTAATATAATTGGATAAAGAGGAGAATTTATAACATCAAAAACAAGAAATTCAGAATGGATATGATTGGTAGTAGTTCTTAAAGGGATAGTTTCAGAACGAATGGGCCCCGAGGATATTAAGGAGCCATCAATAACTCTGACAGAGACGGAATTACGTTTTTGAACACAAGGAATTTTATTTTTTGTAACAAAGGATGAGTCCAGGAAAACCCCATTAGCACCGGAATCGATAATGGCATCAGTGGTAATCCTTTCTTTGTCCCACTGTAATATGAGAGAAACAGAGGAGAGATGAGAGGTAGTTTTAGGAGGAAGTACACTCATTACATTCGTAGTAGAACCATGCTTACCGCCTCTAGGACGTTTCAATAGGGGACATTCTGGGACCACATGTTCTTGTGAAGCACAGTACATGCAGAGGTTCATTTGTCTTCTTCTGGTTCTCTCTTCTGGAGTAAGAGGACTTCTCAAAACCCCTATTTCCATAGGTTCTGTGGGAATTACAGGTTTCTCTGGTGCTCGTGAAGAAGTGAAGGGTTTTTTCCATAGGGAGCTAGTGAGTGACTTCTCAGCTTTTCTTTCCCTAAGTCGTCTGTCAATGCTGATTGACAATTGGATAAGAGTATTCAGTGTAGTAGGTAGTTCTGTCCTGGAGAGCTCATCCTTGACAGCTTCAGATAACCCAATACGGAACTGGTTACGTAGAGTTATGTCATTCCACTGAGTTTCTGGTGCCCATCGTTTGAATTCAGCAATATAATCTTCGACAGGCCTGTTTCTTTGCTGCAGTGTTCTAATGGTTAAGTCTGCAGTTGCTTGTTTATTAGGGTCCTCGTAAAGGAGAGACATGGCTTCGAAGAATTCATCCAGGGAATCCAATATGGGGTCATCATTCTCCAGGAAGGAATGAGCCCAGGCCATGGGTTCGCCTCTTAAAAATGAAATAACAGAACAAACCTTAGATCTTTCGGTGGGATATGATCTAGGTTTCAAGGCAATCAACAATTTGCAAGAATTGATAAATTCTCGGTATTGGGACCTGTCTCCAGAAAACTTTTCGGGGTTGGAAACAGCAGGATCACTAGCCGAGTGTGTAACGGTATGAGGAGTGTGTGTTTGTAAGTCCCTTACATAAGTAAGGATTCGTTCATTGGTGACCTGTAGATCTTGCATGCCTTGAGTAAGCGTATCCACTCTTTGGTTCAATCTTGTGATTTCAGAAGTGAGATCTACTGGATCCATTAAGAGGGCTGGATCAATCTGTAATGGTCACTTATTGAAAATATGGATCACAACTGTAGATAACTGAAATTGTTTATTAAATTGTTATAATTGAAATAAAGTAAAATTCAAGTTGAGCTGTCTCTTTAATTCCTTGTCAGAAAATTAAGCAGCAGCAGGATTTGCAGAGAAGATTAGGTTGAGGCAATTATTAGTCTGAACAGAGATGAGATTCCAATGTAGAATTGTTAAATGGCAGCAGAACAATTAGTTAGGTTGAAGCAAAAGAAGGTAAGCAGAGATGCAGGATAACATTACTCCTGTTTAGGCAGATGAGTTCTACTTAGCTTTGTAGGGGTGGTAATCCGGTTTGATGAGAGATGTTTCTCAGAGAGGATTAAAGTTGCTGCAGACAAAAGAGTATCCAATGGCAAGTCCGTGGTCGAGGAGAGGAGAAGGCAGGAAAACGATAAACAGTCCGGGTCCGATACACAGTAGAGGTAAACACAGATACACTTAGCTTTGAAGTTTTCGCGGGAGGCTTTCAAATTGATCCAGCACTGATGTGTTGCCGCGGTCTCCCTTTGTATCCTGGGAGTGACCGCGTCAGAGGAGGGGGAGTGGCCGCGCTCCGTCTACCCGGAAGTCCCCGGAGTACGGATGCCGGAAGGTCTGACACTATGGAACTGAAAACTGACACTTATTTGCGCGAACACCGCTGAGCCGTCCGCCCCCTGGTTCCTATTTGTGGCGATTTAGCCGAACACCGGTCATTTGGTAGTTGTATATGTGAATGTGTTAACCCAGATAGCTATGCCATGGAGCCTATTCGTGTAATTAAAGACTTTGGCTCCATGGCAATTGAACTATGTGAATAGGATCTGAGCGATATTCGGTAGTTTTGTGCACTCAGATCCCAGCTATCTGGGGATATTTGACATGTCTGTGTTTAGTGTGTAAAATGCGACCTTGTGTATTTTCACTGTTTTTGTATCCCCACGTGTATAATGGCGATTTGCTTCTGTCCTGGGAGATAATTGGATTACTTCACAATTATCTCCAGGATAGAGGGAGGAGATCAGGATGCATTGTGGGGATGTTTTACTTCTGTGTGTCTGTAATTGGTGTATGTCTGTCCCTTGTCACAGTCTTCCATCTGGTCCCCTAGGGGAGTGTCCACCAGGTGGGAGACCTGCATAAATACTGGGCGGGTAGCCCTGAGTAAACCCTCAACACGGAGCCTTGTCTCGTTCTTGGGGGAATTCACTGTATGCTGTTAGAGACTGATTGCCAGGAGTGTAAGCCACTTGGGAGCTTTTCCTGTTCGTCTGCTAGCAGCTATTCGTGAGGATCCAGTTCGGGAGTTTGGAGTGCTACCTTATTCCCTTGTATGCAGTTCGGGAGTTTGGTGCATTCTCTTGTATTCAATTCGGGAGTTTGGTGTTCTACAGTAGCTGCCTTTATATCTGAAAACGGATTTTAACCCCTTGTCTGCTGAAACGGTCCGTTACACAGGGGAAGACAAATTCAACTGGAAAACAAAAACAACTGGTAAAGCTTCTTACCTGATACAGTAATACAGGATACTGGGGTAACACTTCCTGGAGACTGTTAGAATGAAATGTAGTAAAAACGTATGCATACTAAGTATAACGAACCAGTATATAAGGTTTTAGGAAACAGAGATTTCCAATTGTGCTTATGGACTATAATGAGCCTGGTGAAAAAGGAACTGTTAGAGCTTAACCTATGGCATGTCAAAACAAAGATAAAGACATAGTGTAACGGAGCGAACTTAGATATGCAGAAAGACTAGTTAGTGAATTAGGGAAAGGAAATGAATTAATAATATGAGAGAATAAGTTCCAGCGGGAGTAGATAATGGTGCCAAGTGGATGTATTTAGTATACCTTGCTTATTTAGTGATTATGGCCTGATCGGGCCTTTAAGAAGATTTCCCCTGTGTAAAAAATTAGGTGTCCCATAAATTAATATGCCCATAGCCGAGTAATTGTGAGAAACAGATTAAATACATATTAGCCAGTAGTAACTAATGAGCCATATGCCTAACACATTAAAATATAGGATGCAGAGAAAGTTAAAGGTGAGTTCCTTTGTTTAAACGAATGACATGATGAAATACATTAAACAACAGATTAGTGACTTTAGACCTTAAAGCCTGCTAGGTTCAGCTAAACGAACAAACGGAGAGGACTATGAGCATAAAAAGAAAATACCTGCGGTCGGTTAATAGACCGCACAAAAGAATAAACGAAAGGCATGTACTTAGCGGTCGGCTGTTTAGCCATACGAATTAATAGACGAACGTGAGTATGTTAGATTGCGGTCAGCAGTTTAGTTATGCGAAAGAACAAACAAAGGTGTGTGTACTCTGCGATCGGCTGTTAGCCGCACAAACCGCAGAAGTACACAAACGGATGAATATGCACGAATGGGTAAGTATTATGAAGGGAGCCTATCCCCGCGTTTTTAGGCCCGAACGTGGGAAATAGCCGAGCGCTATTTCCGACGTTAAGTTTACGTGGACGTTCCGGTCTCGTGACCGGAAGCCGGTTGGCAAGCACGGAGGTTGGAGGCAGGAATGCTGCTGGCGACAAACTGCTGCTGGAGGCTGGAATTTGGCAGGAACTACGGACCAGAAGTGCTGGGACAAACATCTTGAACGTTAAAGGTGAGTAGGGGGGTAGGAGTTTATATAGGGGACATAAATCCTCTCACAAATACAGGCCTAATAGCCTTTAACATGCGATTTCTGTTCTTATTCCAGTGAAGAATGATTGATGATTTTGTATGGCAGACTTTGGGCCATTATATAACTGATTCATGCCTTCTTAAATACACACAATAAAGAAAGTCACCTGTTTGTTCTTCAGGTGGGTGAGTACAAGGTTACCAGCAATGAAGACATTGGGGAGATCCTGTCTGTTCGGCTGTACAAGGAATATTATCTGGTGACCGATGAATGGTTCTGCAAATATGTCAATGTGACATCCCCAAGTGGACACACATATCATTTCCCATGTTACCAGTGGCTTTCGGGCCCCAGGATTCTGGAAATCCCAGAAGGAAGAGGTATGGTCTTCTCCAAAGTAGAGTATGTGGCAATGTGGTTTGAATAAAAACCGAATGATACAAGAACTCATTAACTTGCTAAGTTATATAGCTATGCTTATATGGCTGCAGGGCGACTGACTTGTTAGTTGTGTCTCCTTTTTGCCCAGTTTTTGCTGCATTTATGCTGGGTGTTATTGCTGTTATTGCTGTTTGTTCTTTGGTTGTTAAAATTGCACTGTGTTAACACTATGTTTGGGCTGTTATTGCAGTGTTAAAGTACTGATTTATCGCTGTGATAATTCCGTGTTATTGCTGTGAAAATACCGTGTTATTGCTGTAATAGTGGCCTGTTAGTGCTGTAATAGTGCCATGTTATTGCTGTGATAGTGCCATGTTATTGCTTTAATAGTGCCGTGTTATCACTGTAATAGTGATGTGTTATTGCTGTGATAATGCCGTGTTATTGCTGTGATAGTGCCGTCTTATTGCTGTGATAGTGCCGTCTTATTGCTGTGATAGTGCCGTGTTATTGCTGTGATAATGCCGTCTTATTGCTGTGATAATGCCGTCTTATTGCTGTGATAATGCCGTGTTATTGCTGTGATAGTGCCGTCTTATTGCTGTGATAATGCCGTGTTATTGCTGTGATAGTGCTGTGTTATTGCTGTGATAGTGCCGTCTTATTGCTGTGATAGTGCCGTGTTATTGCTGTGATAGTGCCGTGTTATTGCTGTGATAATGCCGTGTTATTGCTGTGATAGTGCTGTGTTATTGCTGTGATAGTGCCGTGTTATTGCTGTGATAATGCCGTGTTATTGCTGTGATAATGCCGTGTTATTGCTGTGATAGTGCTGTGTTATTGCTGTGATAATGCCGTCTTATTGCTGTGATAGTGCCGTCTTATTGCTGTGATAGTGCCGTCTTATTGCTGTGATAGTGCCGTCTTATTGCTGTGATAGTGCCGTGTTATTGCTGTGATAATGCCGTCTTATTGCTGTGATAATGCCGTCTTATTGCTGTGATAATGCCGTGTTATTGCTGTGATAGTGCCGTCTTATTGCTGTGATAATGCCGTGTTATTGCTGTGATAGTGCTGTGTTATTGCTGTGATAATGCCGTCTTATTGCTGTGATAATGCCGTCTTATTGCTGTGATAGTGCCGTCTTATTGCTGTGATAGTGCCGTGTTATTGCTGTGATAGTGCCGTCTTATTGCTGTGATAGTGCCGTCTTATTGCTGTGATAGTGCCGTGTTATTGCTGTGATAATGCCGTCTTATTGCTGTGATAGTGCCGTCTTATTGCTGTGATAGTGCCGTGTTATTGCTGTGATAATGCCGTCTTATTGCTGTGATAATGCCGTCTTATTGCTGTGATAATGCCGTGTTATTGCTGTGATAGTGCCGTCTTATTGCTGTGATAATGCCGTGTTATTGCTGTGATAGTGCTGTGTTATTGCTGTGATAATGCCGTCTTATTGCTGTGATAATGCCGTCTTATTGCTGTGATAGTGCCGTCTTATTGCTGTGATAGTGCCGTGTTATTGCTGTGATAATGCCGTGTTATTGCTGTGATAATGCCGTGTTATTGCTGTGATAGTGCTGTGTTAATGCTGTGATAGTGCCGTGTTATTGCTGTGATAATGCCGTGTTATTGCTGTGATAGTGCTGTGTTATTGCTGTGATAGTACCGTGTTAATGCTGTGATAGTGCTGTGTTATCGCTGTGATAGTGCTGGAGGAGTCTGAATGTTGTGTGTGTGTATGATAATACAGTGTGTTATTACCGTGTTATCGCTGTGATAGTGCTGGAGGAGTCTGTGTGTGTTTGTGTGTATGATAATACAGTATGTTATTACCGTGTTATCGCTGTGATAGTGTGGGAGGAGTCTGAATGTTGTGTGTGTGTATTATAATACAGTGTGTTATTACCGTGTTATCGCTGTGATAGTGTGGGAGGAGTCTGAATGTTGTGTGTGTATTATAATACAATGTGTTATTACCATGTTATCGCTGTGATAGTGCTGGAGGAGTCTGAATGTAGTGTGTGTGTATGATAATACAGTGTGTTGTTACCGTATTATCGCTGTGATAGTGCGGGAGGAGTATGAAGGCTGTGTGTGTGTGTGTGTGTATGATAATACAGTGTGTTATTTCCATGTTATCGCTGTGATAGTGCTGGAGGAGTCTGAATGTAGTGTGTGTGTGTGTGTATGATAATATAGTGTGTTATTACCGTGTTATCGCTGTGATAGTGCTGGAGGAGTCTGTGTGTGTGTGTGTGTATGATAATACAGTGTGTCATTACCGTGTTATCGCTGTGAGCTCAATACCGTTCTATATTTCACAGAAAATTGAGTCTCTAGAGTGATAATGTATTATAGTAATTATGATTTTTATATTTTAGGGAAATTATTATTGGGTACTGTAAATCCTGTGATCCAGCAGCAGCGAAGAACTGAACTGGATGACAAAAGAAATACACACCGGTAAGAGCCGCAGAATGTGACACAGAGAGGTGGAGGGCAGAGTAATTGTTTTGTTTTGAGATATACAATAACCTATTTAAATGGAGTTAACCAACATTGGAAGCATCCTGGCCGCTCATGTTTTTACCTGTCTCCCAGGTGGCGATTTTACTCAGAAGGCGTTCCCTATTGTATACATGTGGATAACATTAAAGATCTACTATTGAATGATCAATACTCCTCCACAAAAATAACAAGCTTTCTCGCTACTTCAGCCACAACGTAGGTATTCTGTGCAGTGTAATACACATTGATAGTCATTGATGACATTCATGTACTAACCCATCCTCCCGTGGACTTCTTGTTTAACACACAGTGTGATTGCTACGAAGCTGAAAGGATATGATAGCAGCACAGCATCGTGGAGGAACCTAAATGAAATGGAGAGGGTCTTCTATTTCATCACAACAAAAAATTCAGGTTTGTTTGTCATAGAGGCATTGCTAGGTTCCAGAAACACCTGAAGCTTGACGTGAAGACCCCTACACTAACAGAGAGGCCTCTCTATGCTATGTCCCCAGCTCTCTCCCTATGACCTTGTGAAAGTATGGGTGGAAACATGCACACACTATACAGTCAGTTACTGAGCTCGCTCCCAACCAACCACACTACCCATATGAAAGAGAGGGGTGCTGGGCAGAACTTTGCACCAAGCAGCCCCTTGCTGACAATCACCTAGGGCAGGGGTCAACAACCTATGGCACGTGTGCCATGCATGGCATTGAAGCTCCCTTTGCATGGCACTCAAAGCTGCCAGAGCCAAACAGGCTCTGGCCTATCAAATGTCCAAGTGGGACTTCAGATATCTGGAAACCTGACAGTGATTGCGGGTGGTGAGGGATAATCCTCAATTTATACATTTCAGCACATACGGGAAGTGATCTCAGATCCTTTCCTCCAAGCACGTATGAATGGGAATACGCACTGGAGTGAAACAGCACTCAGCTATCACAATTCCTGCCCGTGACCTTTACCTGGCCAGCCCGGTCCCCATTGGACCTCAGGAAAGCCACCCACACGTCTAGATATACACAGAGCTACATGAAAAGCCTAACCCTCATATAAATATTACAAACAGCCCACACACAGTCACACACACACACAACGTTTTACACACAGACACATGCACACACCTTGACACACAGATACACACACTGGCAAATACGCAACTTGACACACAGATAGGTGCACTGGCACATACACACATATGCCCACACTGGCACATACACACAAATACACACACACACACTCAGTAACACACACTGGCACATACTTCCAAACACATATGCTCACACTTGCACATACACACAAATATGCACATTGGCACCTACACACAGATACACACACAATTTACAAACATTGTAGCCACAAGTTAGCTTACCTTTTGGGGTCTGGGCTGAGGCTGATGGGAGTGAGTGTGTAGCCTCTCCATGTTGCCTGTGGTGCTGCTGCCTCCTCTTCCCTCCCACGCGGCTGTCTCTTTAGCTGGGAGGAAGTGACAAGGTGTTATCCACTTCATCCCAGCTGGCAAAATCCAAAATAACACCCATCAGGTGAGTATTGAGTTGGAGGGCTTTTTAACATGTGTAATATCCTACAAATTAAACACACACAATCTGACACACATTCAGTGTCAGGGAGCATCATTAAATATGCGGGAGTCTCCAGGAACTACCGTGAGACTTGGGATGTCTGCATTGTGTGGCTGCTTTGAGAAGGAACTGTCTGAAGTACATTTTGTAAAGTAGTATTTTGTTACCCTTCATCCACCTGGAGCCTCCCACCTCAACCCTCAGAGTCCTAATGTGCATCAAGCAAAACTTAACGAGGATCTGGTGAAGTCTACTCAAATTCAACACTCAGATGTGAATCCCAGCTTGCATAGTTTGTACACAAAACATTCACATTTTTAAATAATGATGATTTGTCTGTGCTGTGTGGTTTTTTAAAATTATTTTGTCTTCCAGAGCGAGTTTCCCAGGTATGGAAAGGGGACACCTTTTTTGGGTACCAGTTTCTGAACGGAGTAAATCCAATACAAATCCAACAATGTTCCAGCATTCCTGACAACTTCCCAGTGACTGATCACATGGTGGCTGGGTCTCTAGGGACTTCCACCAACTTCCAGACAGAACTACAGGTGAGAATGTCCAATCAATCTAAACAGTAAAGTATCCGCGGAGATGTTTTCAGAGTTTTCACCTCTTCCATTAGTAGAGGAAGCTTTGTGGTAGTTATGGTGCCAAGAGTTTTCCTTTAAGGATGTGATGGGGGTGGAGGGGAACAGTCATGGTTTATGTAATAAGAACTTTGTATTAGAGATATCAAGTATCCCAGGAAATACATAAAAGCACTGTGAACAATCTATAGTATCTCATCGTGGATTGCTAACGTTTACAGCAGAGTAGCAGATTGTGTGTTATTGAGTTAACTTGAAATCCAGTACATGTTGACCACATCTCTCCTAGTGTTTCCTAGCCAGAAAATAATACAAAACTGATCCTGGAGTTATCAGTACAGTGACTAACAAGGACTCTATTTGTATCTCACTTTACAGAAAGGGAACGTCTTTCTGGCTGATTACAAGATTCTCCAAGGACTGCCAATCAATACAATCAATGGCCAAAAGCAATACCTCGCTGCCCCGCTGTGTCTCCTTTGGAGAAGTCCCCAGGATTATATCATTCCCATAGCAATCCAGGTGAGGAATTTGAAGGTGATGAATCTGTATCTTACAGTTAAACTAAAACCATTTATACATACTACTCTAAAACATAATATGCATTTATTTAATGACAGGGAAGGGACACTATAGTCACCAACAAATGTGTTTTAATGAAGCAGTTTTGGTGTATAGATCACGCCACTGCAGTCTCACTGCTCAATTAACTGCCATTTAGGAGTTAAATCAACTTTATTATGCAGTCCTTGCCACACTTCTCCGAATGTGACCTACACAGTCTTCCTAAATATTCCTTTCAAGAAGTAAATGCTTAAACTTCCTTTAATATGCAGTGTGTTTAACTTAGAATTTCAGGTCTCATGATCTGTTAATTATCTGCTAGAGCTTGCTGCAGCCTCCTGTGTGTGATTAAAGTTCAATTAACAGAGCATTAGAAAAGAACCTTTATCCTAAACACACTGTGCTGTAAGATATGATTGAAAATGAAACCATTATTTTCATGCAGGCAGTGTGAGACACAGTCAGGGGAGGTGTGGCAAGGGCTGGATAAACAGAAACAAAAGTGATTTAACTCATAAATGGCAGAGAATTGACGAGTGAGGATGCAGAGGTATGTTCTATACAACAAAACCACTTCATTAAGATAAAGTTGTTTGGTGCTTAGAGTATCCCTTTAATGACAGTGAAGTTAAATTATAGTAGAATAAGCCATATCTTAAGAATACATATGTTAACACAATAAGTAGTCATATTATTTGAGGAAGAAAAACAAGTAGCAAGAGAGGTGAGAACAGACAAGAGCTCAATTAACTTGCCCTTCAGTGGGTCCCCGTTAAGGTCAAGCTGGTTTTGGCTCATCTTGTGCCATTACAGAGAGAACATTTCTGAAGCATATGAGACTGGTCGGCGCCATCTTGGTTTTTCCCGAGCGGCGTGGAGGAGCGGTTCCCTGCTCACCGCTGAGCAGGTAAGCTCAGCATGCTGGAGTGGTCGTGCCGCTCGGGCACAGATGCGCATCGCTGCGAGCCGTGACAGTATCCCCCCACTTGAAGACCGCTCACCAGGCGGGAAGGAGCCGGCTTGTGAGGAAAACGGTTGTGAAACGACTGGACAAGACGGGGAGCATGAACCCGGTCAGCAGGAACCCAACTACGTTCCTCCGAGCAATATCCCTTCCAGTCAACCAGATAAGATAGAACACCTCTAGAGAACTTGGAGGTGTTCTATCTTATCTGGTTGACTGGAAGGGATATTGGACTTCGTACTCGTCTTGATCCCCTACTACCAAGGGCGGAGGAGGAATAACCATTTTTGTGTATTGATTGCAAGTGAGGGGCTTAAGCAATGATACATGGAAAGAATTGTATGTTTTGTATTCGGTGCCCAACTAGGTCCACCAGGGCGTCACCTTTGCTAGAAAACATGTATAAAAGACCAGTGTGTGCCATTAAACTTTCTGTTCCTGTTTGACCCTCAACACGTAGTCTTGTCTCGTGATTGGAGGGGAACTGCTATAATCACACTGGGGATTGCTATACTTTGTATACTCCCCTGGGTTCTAATCACTTAGCTCTTTTAAGAGCTGTTCTTGTTACACTGTCCTGAAGGAGAGGTCTCTCCCACACGGTCCAGGATGTCTGTGGTTGATCCAGGGTGGAAGGAAGACGGCGAGATTCCAGTTAAGCTACAGCGGTTGTGGAGTGTGGTGTGGTTGTGGTGTCTGGTGCGGTGCTTATGGTCCTCGGCGTCAGCTAGGAAGCATCCGTTAACGGAAGTACCCAGTCAGGGTGCCAGGAGATCCGTTACAATGATCATTACAAACACATTGCTGTGACAACCATAATAAAATTTAAATTACACAACATGTCACAAAATATACAGGAAATTATAATAGTGTTACGGTTGCCTCCAGGCTGGCTGGAAGTTGGACCGTAGAAAAGGATGCTCCTAGCGCTTACCCAAGGACCATCAGCACCATAGCCACCATAAGCACTGCGAACTCCACGAACCACCGCTGCTGGGCTGGTATCTCGCCGTCTGCTCTGCGCCCTGGACCTACGACCAGGCTCCAGGTTCCAATAGGTGAACTTCTCCCTTCTGTAGAGTGAAGCAGGATCAGGAACAAGAGCTCTTACAAGAGCTCAACAGCTAAGGGAGTATGAAGAGCATAGCAATCCCTGTAGTGATTATAGCTGTCCCCTACAAACATGAGTCGAGGCTGCAAGTTAGAGGGTCAGAAGAGGTCTGAGGTCTGGAACACCCAGCCTGGCTTTTATTGAGGTTATATGCAAATAGGACACTCTCAGGGGGAGGCATAAAATCACCAATCACACATCTGGTACAGCCCACACATTCCCTCCCCTCAGATAAACAGTTAAACCAATTATTACATACAGTAAAAATACAGTTTTTACACACACACTGTAACTTTAAAACCATACATCCAATTTCAATAAAAGTTGCATATTCCGACTCAGCATACATCAAACATAAACACTTCCAAAATCAGCCAAATCCCTCCAGTGGATCAAAAGTTAGCTGGAAGTCCTTTATGACCGACCGCAAGCACAATTTCCTGCCCAAAACAGTTCCATAGATTTGGGCTGTGCGGTCGGTCAATTTCATGCGAAAAAACGACTAAGTCCCATTTCGAACGGGATTTAGTCTCTGGAGCTGCAAGTTCCGTATGGGAGAAGGTAAGGGTCAGCGGTGTTCGGCAGAATGTGTAGCCGATTTTAGTTCCACAGAATCTTTAGCATACACCGCTGACCGCATTCGAGGAAACCAAGATGGCCGCCGCCACGTGCAATTAACCTGCAGTAACCTCACAGCCTGGGAGGTAAATTGCCTGCATACTTTAGATTCTGGGTGGTCCGCCTGTGTGGTACTCGGTTCAGTAAGCCCCATTTACTGAACCAAGTGGGGGAAAGCCAGGAACAGGTTATTTTAAAGGTCTGGGGACATAGTCTTAAAGGGGCATTGTTCAGCAAAGTCACAATATGTCCCCAGACGGTTCTTAAAGGGCCATACACACCCAATAAAAGTAAATACATTTTCAGGGGCACAATCTTCCAGGGGCCATAGTCATGAGGCAGGAGGCTGGCAAATAGGCTTCTCCACAATCCAGGGAAGCAGGGCAATTTTTCATTTAAAGGGCCAGTTACAAATAGCCATTTGTAACAAATAGCATTGTGACAAACACTCCTTACCCTGGACGTTTGCCACAAACTCCTTGAGGAGTGTGGAAGCTAGCCTTCTGCCCACCAACTATGGGCAATATACCTTGTGCCAAACTAAATATTTTTCCCTTCTGTTCACAAGACATTTCCCTGGTTTGTTTTATGTAGTTCCCAAACAGAAACACTTTCCTTGCGTTCGTTAGATAAATCTACCGAACACCGACCACCCCCCTGGCTCATTAACTACAAAGAAACCACAGACTTAAGTGCTCTTTCTGTGTGGCCGCAGTTCGTATAACTGAACGCCACATGCTGGAGAAAACAGCGGCCATCTTGTTGCACGATCGACCTCGTGAACACCGGTAAAATGATATGAACGCCTGCTGCTTTCCGCGACAAGCCAGGAGAGTGGTTTGTTCGCACGAACAAGGCAAACAAACGCTACCTATGAGCCAAGGGAACAGTTTGACAGTTTGTTTGACCGCTACCACTGAATCTCTGGAACAGATTTGGGCATACGCCTCGGATGCGGTCGGTCAAAACTTTACCCCGGTGGCAATTAGGCTGTATTCGTGGAATCTGAGCGCTATTTAGACAATTTGGGCAATGTGTGCCTTGGTGACAATAAATTGCCTATGACTGAAACCTGGAGTGCCCAGACCTTTCTTTTTTCTACTATGATTTCTGGGAATTGATGCTGAGCCCTGGTGTCATGTTCTCGATCAGGTCAGATAGGAGACGATTGCCAGGTTTAACAGAAGTGAAATTTTTCTTTGCCTTTGACATTATAACAGTATTTTTAGTATAATAAATAATAAGCAAAAGGGAGAAATAATCGTTACGGCAATATGCCCTATAAAGTAAACAACCAAGAGTGCAAATAAAATTTCAGCAATGTCCAGATGTGACGAAATCCCTGTTTGTACAGACTCCTTTCGTCTAAATATTTGTGTGTTTGGCTATTTCGTGTGTTTGTAAAAGAGCCGAACAAACTCCCGAACCACCCGACCTCCCACCAGGGTTGTGTGCAGCTCATTTACCACCCAGACCTTGCGGTTAACTGCAAGGTAATTGATGAAAGGCTTGGTGGTCCGCGTTCGTTTGCTGAACACGTGGCGGTCGCCATTTTAAAATCGTCGAACGCTCAGCGGTAGATGGTCGTCGACCCTCTGGAACTGTTTTCGGACACTTATTTAGCCGCACACCGCTGAAGCGCACCAAGTTCCCGTCCATTCGGTTAATAACTCTTTACCGTTTAGGACTTTCCTATTATACGAGCTAGACCGACCCCAGGTAGCTGCAGTTATGGAACTCTTTTCGGATTCAATTTCCCGAATAACCGGTGAACTAAAAACTTTACTTGACGATATTGAGAACTGTGTTCGTGGGATCTGAGCGCTATTCGTCTATATTGTGCGCTCAGATCCAAGCTATCTGGGGGTATGTGGAACATGGAGACTACGTTCAGCCAAATATGAGTTATGGATTTTAATACAGTTTTGTCAAAATGTAAAAAGGACATGTTTTCTCTACCTGGAGATAATTAGGTTCTATCTAACCACTTAAATCAATTATCTCCAGGATAGAGAGGAGGGGTTGCACTGTTACTGTGGGTGTGTTTAATAATTGTACTGTAAACCGATTGGTTCTGTATATTTTGTCACAGTTTCCCACAAGGTCCCCTGTGGGAGTTTCCTTGCTGGGAGACCATCATAAAAGGCTGAGTTTGGCCATCAATAAATCAGATCGTTTTACCCCTTCATGAAGTCTCGACTCATGTTTGGGGGAATTGGGAGCTATAATCACTACTTCGTTATTATTCTACTGGGAGTTCGGGAGAAGCTGCAAGGATCAGTACTACAGAGATAACAGGATCCTTTACACCAGATAGTGGGTTTTGCAGGTTGTATTTATCAAGGTAATTAGGATAATTTCAATAGCAATCCAAGAAAGAAGGGTGCAGGATTGAATGAATCAGGTAACCTGGTTCAATCAATAGTAGTCCACGTAGTTATGGTGCAGGTTTGAAGCAATTCAGGCAGGTATGCAATACAGTAAAGCACAGGAGAGTTCATAATAATCCAATATTAACACAGGGTACAGGTGAGTATGATGTGACTAGTGGTGAAAACCAGGAACTGCATTTAAAGGAGCGGTAACAAAAAGAAAAAAGTAATCATAAGAATGTGACACCTGGTTTGTTTGCACCCTTGGTCTAAGGATGAAGAAATGAGTGCAGTTCCTGTTAGTTATCAATGTTATTATGCTTAGTCATTCTGACTCAGATATTCATGGGAGTGTTGTGGGAGTGTTCTGGGCATGGTTCTGTATCCTTGCTGTGTATATAAGTGGGCCATCTGGCCATAAAGTCAGTCTTTTTGTACCTTTCATCAAGTCTAAGCTTATGTTTGTGTATACCAGAGCTATAATCACTGTGTCACTTGGGATTTGGAGAACTACAGCGGATGTACTCAGTCAGAGTATAGGGGATCCATTACACTGGTGGTAGGCGGCGGGATTTTTCTCCCAAATGGATATCCTAAACCAGGAAGTGCAGTGAAGGGTCTAGCAGCGTTCCTGTCTAAAGAGGAACTCGGGAGATGGAGCGAGCTAGCCCCGGGCAGCATCCCCATATGAGGAGGAGTTCCAATGGAGACTACAAGGTGCACTGGCCTAGGATTTTGGCCCTATTTCAACCAAGGAGGAACTTGACTGGAGAGAGGAGATACAGCGAGATCTCTGGGACAAGGCCCTGGAGCAGACTCAAGTTCCAGCGGGAGAGAGCCATCCCAGTTCAGAACAGCGCAGACAGAAGCAAGCAGTGCTGAGGATGCTTTGACTGGAGGATCCGCCCCGGGAAGAGGGAATCATAGAACTCCAGCGTCTGATCAAGAAGGGACTGTGGCTGGTCCACGCTATGGTGGTACTCGGTCCAAAGGTCCCGTGAATGGCAGAAAACAAAAGACCAGAGCGTGATGACTACAATGACCCTGGTCTATTCGGGAGGCGTTGGAGGAGGATTGGGACTTTGGCAGCACGGAGGAGTCTCGGTATTGGGAAATCTTGGAATACTGTAAGGACGCCCTGGAGGTCTCTAATACTACAGGCCGGGACCCAGATATCACCCGTCTGGTTGCACTAAAATGGGAACTGGAGCAGGAATACCAGAACCTTCGAGAATCAGTTCAACAGTGGGACAGCGATGCACAAACAAGGCTAACAAGCATAATAACATATTTATAAAGGGATGGGGAAGACAATAACCAGCACAAAATATCTGTCCTGCCTGCAGAATTTGCAATATTCAAATCTACCTGAATATGCAAATTAGCCAGCCTTGCTATTCAGGTAGTGTATATTGCTGTTGCTACCAACAGAGGGCGCTACACAGGCTCCACTGCCAAATCTGCCTAGTTGATAGCAATCCTCAGCAGTGCAGGAGAGCAGGCAAAACATTTAACAGCATGCACACACACATTATAAACACCCTGCTCCTATAATGTGAACAGGGTGACTTAGACATAGGAGCCATTTAGGAACCATTGTAAAGTGTCCTTTTGCTCCCAGTGATAGTGACTACACACAAGGTAAGTGAAAAAAAAATATTGCCTTAACATTTTTAATGAGACGGGAGTTTGACTGAGGCAAGGTAATAGAGGAAGCTCAAGAGTTTGCTTCAGTCCTCAATGTCTACTTCAGTCCTCACCCTACTACAAGAGTGTGCGTGACGTAGTTGTGGTGGTGAAAGGGTTAAAGTTCACTATTTGTCTGCACTAGACCGGAAATAATGATAATATCCCGCTTAACATCACCCACACGTAACCATAATAATATAAATATTAATATTTTAACACTGCCACCACCAAGACAATTTATAAATGGGGTGCCTTGGTCCTCCAGGAAACGTAATAATAAAAACCCACCATATACAACTTAGCACAATACCTATGCAATTGCGAAACACTCATTGATTAGTCTCTTCAGGTAACGTGTTTCTTTACCAGACAAAGGCAGAACTTAATAAAGGAATGTTTATTATGAGCAAAAAACAGTCACAATGCATACAGAAATTAGATGATAAATTATTTACACCAAGAACAGATAAAAACAAAAGGGATAAAAAATCAGAAGTTCTAAACACTTACTCGCGTAGGTTTTCAAAGTAAAACTTCTGCCCAGGGGGTCTCTGGCAAGGAAGATGGTGATTCACTCAATTAGATTCTGACCCCAAGCAAGTACAAACACATTTCAGAATCATTAGATATATACCCTGTGGATTACCAAGCCTGACCTAGAAGTGGAGATAAGGTGGACCTATGGAGACAATAAGTGACCACCCCTTTGTGTTCCAGACCAGCATCAATCCAAATAGAAACTTTTTTTTTCTATCTCCTATTTTGTACTTGCCATAGAAATAATAATTGCATCGATGAATGTGTTACCATTTTTCCATTCCATAGATATGTCACACTCCTTACTTGTGACCTAATATAGCGGACATCACAATCGCTTGTCATATGGTTAAGTTACGCAAATCATGTTTAGACTTGATTAGAAGATTGTGCTTGTCCCATTCTAAATATAATAAACATGAGGCTTAATTATTTTCTGTGGGTAAGTATTATTATACATGAACACAAGGCTAATGATCAATAATGTATTAAAGAAATTAACTAATCAATTAAGAGGTACAGGCCGTATGGTTGAAGTCTGTTTACATTGGAACTAGACATACAGGCACCTCAAGTGTAGAATTTCACACTTTGCAGAGCCTTTGATTAATCAAAGGATCAATCCATGTTGTAAACCATCTACCCCTTTCACATTCCTATACAATTTACATTACCCCTTCTATCATCTGACCTCTACCAAGTGGCCAAACCTAAATGTACTACACAGATTACATTAAATGGCAATATTCTATTGTGCACCCTTGGCGTGAATAGGCTGTTTTATTAAATAAATAAATACTACAATACTACAAGCACTATCACCACTGCAGTGTGCTCTGCTGCCAAGAGGACCCTGGCACCTCTACCCCCCCTCCCTCTCGCTCCCCAGTTTAAGTAGTCAAACTAACTGACAAGATGCCATGGGTCTGCAAAGCAATGGTAATTTTCTTCACTGACCCAACCTTTTTGTGTTTCTTTATTCCAGTTGGGTCAAACCCCAGGAAATGACTCCCCGATATTCCTGCCCAGTGACCCTGAGTGGGACTGGACCCTCGCCAAGATGTGGGTGCGCAATGCTGACTTCCAGGTCCATGAAACTGTATCTCACCTACTTTACACTCATCTCTTTGCTGAGGTCTTTAGTATTGCAACTACCAGACAGCTTCCGATGGGCCATCCAGTGTATAAGGTAAGTGATGACAACTAACTTCTAGGCAGTCCCCACTGCAGCCAATCCAGGTGATCTGAGTATGTGATCGTGATGACACCGCAAGCACTTCTCGGCCCACAGGGTATTTTATGCAGAACTCACCACCGCCCACCTGAAAGCCTGAATCGCCCACTAGTTGGCGGTAGGGATTAGGTTGAAGACCCCTGAACATTTAATAAACAGTTAATAGCTAACAAGTTTCTATTTAGTATAAAGCATTGTTACAAAATGGCTATTGTGAAAAATAAAATCTCACAAACCATTCAAATAAGGACTATGGAAAAAATTTCCATAATTATGTATTCAGAATATACGGAGTTCAACTATAAATGTAAGGTAGGTTGGCACTGGAGGCAAGATTGTAATGTCCTCAGAGTCTGTCTGAATCTAGGGCCATAGTACATCATCCACAGGTTGCATTTTATACAGAATAGAAACACTGCACCGTATCCAATAGCACAGGGACATAACATCAGAATATGTGCTACTGCATTTAACCATGTTCAAATTTTTGGAGAGAAATATCACCAACCAAGGATACAGCCTAGCAGCAGTAATTACAGATTGGATCTTCTGCCCCAGGCTCTTCTAAGGGTGTCAGCTAGTTGTCATGTGGAATTCTTACTGCACAGAATATATTATTGTAGTGATTAATGCATGTGTACTATACACTATTACAACCCACCAATTCCTGCAGAAAAGTGCAGGAGAAACACTTTACAGAAGTCAGGTAGAAGTGTCTGGCATTAACTCCACCAGACATGACACCATGAGCTGGTATCCGGGTACTTCCAGCAGGAAGTGTTAGCTGGACTATCCAGAGTGTCTATGCCTGGTCCAGGTGAGGGATTCTTCAGATGGTTTTACCATTCTCAGGAGGACCCAGAGACTGTTTGCTGCATCATTTTATACCTCCCTTGAGAAATGAAGCTCAATGACTTCACTCATGGAGTAGTACAACTCCATGTAAACGATACCCTGACATAGAGACTGGAGGGAAGGCACCAACAATACAAGGTGGAATAACTGTGAGCTGGTTTGAGCAGGGTCTTCTTCAGTCAATTACTGGCAGTTATATATCCATACTATATATATGTAAAGCTCTCATGAATATATTGACACTATATAAATGATAATTATGCCAATAATTACTTATTAAACCATTGATATCCAAGGATTCACCAGGAATATGTGTTAATTGTCCAGCCCTGCCTAACAACGAATAATTCAAGAAAACTAACAATGGGACACACAGAGTTAACTAACAATATGTCCGGTCGTTAGGATCACGTCTTGTGGCCAAATTAACTACTAGGAAACCTACATTTAAATCTCGGAGCATATTCTATTTGAGGATAATTTTTCAAAAATTTACTTTTTTTAAAACACAGGTGTAATTCTTTGTGCTTCTCTCCTTTCAGCTCATTATCCCTCATTTTCGCTACACTCTGGCAATCAACACTCTCGCTAGACAAACTCTTATCAATCCTGGCGGAACGTTTGATCAGGTTTGAGCTATTTATACTTTCACAGGGAATTTGCTGGTGTGTTTGGGAATACAGATTCCTAGACTGTAAGCATAAGGAGAATTGGTGCAAATGGAACTACAATGTAACATACAGAGAATACAATGTGTAAGGACAACCTTCATGAAGACTGTTTCTATTCAAAGCTAAAATAGCAAATTGCATTATTTTATTTGTAAAGGGATTCATTGTTACATATTTACAGAGTAGCCTAAGTCAAACAAAAATATATATACACGGTGGAGTATCTTACATTTGGTCTTGAAATACTGTATACAATAGGTACAAAGAAGAGTAGTTGATGCATGGAATAACATTCCAGCTGATGTGGTAGAGGTTAACACAGTGAAGGAGTTTAAGCATGTGTGGGATAGGCATAAGGCTATCCTAGATATATGATAAGGCCAGGGACTAATGAAAGTATTTAGAAACATTGGGCAGTCTAGATGGGCCAATGGTTCTTACCTGCTGCCACATTCTATGTTACTATTCCGTTTTAGCACAATATTCACTTCCCCACTGCCTTACAGCCAATCCTGTCCAAACAGGGTGATAGCTTGAAGTGAGTCTTCTTGGCCCAAATTACCCATAATGCAACAAAACGTAGCAAATAAAGTTGAAAGTAGACTCAAGTAGATGAAGTTTACCTTTTCACACATTGATGTTATTATTGCAGATCCAAATGAGGCATTCAATAAAAGTTTAAATATAATAATAAATAATACTTAATATGAAGCAATTTAAAATCATGATCCAAAAACTGAAAAACATAATCAATTCTCTTTGAATGGCCTAATTAATCTCCCTTTTATATGGTAATTTGTATGCATTATTTTGATCATAATTTATTTAAATGAAAAAAAAAAAAGTGAAATAAAAAAAATACCCAGGATAACCAAGTAGATTCTATTTCTATATGTTTTATGAATGTATTCTTCCATTGATCTCTTTATACTCAGATAACAACCATTGGACAGAAAGGTCTAGCTGTTCTTCTTAAAAGAGCGATGGAAGAGTTAACCTATGACTCCCTCTGCCACCCTGAGGACATCAAGAACAGAGGCGTGGAGTCCATTCCAAATTACTTCTACAGAGATGATGGGATGAAGATCTGGCTGGTAATAGAGAGGTAACCTTACCCGCACGTTCCTCTCACTCCATCATTCACAGAGAACGTGATCAACATGTCTACAATAATAACATCCAGAGAGATCCTGGCAATGCCGCTGTATCCTGTGGATTAGCTCATCACAATGGTGGATAAAACTTTAAAACTCACAGTAAAATAACTTACCTCGGCTAAATTTAGGAAAGACCTAACGAATTTCTTGTATATTTCTGGATGAAAGTGTAATTAGGAACTCATTGGAGAATTCTATAAGCCAGGCCATAGTGTTTCAATTATACAAATCTGATAGTTACGGATTATATTTAGTCAAAATGAAATCCATCAGCCAGCAATATACAATAAAAATACTTTCATTTCTGTATATAGATATAAAAATCCCAACTGGGACACCAAAAAAGATCACACTTTAGGCGTCCAGGGGCCAGCAGCACTTCATCAGAAGAAACAAGATTGATTTCAATGCACGTGTCACACACAAACAAATCAATAAAACCTCAATTACATATGTTAAAAATGAGTCAAAACATCCATGAAAGTGGAAACATGAAATCCTTATGAGACCTACCCTCCGATATAAACAAGAACCATAAATATGTCATCAGCACAAAGCAGAGGAAACATTATTTACATTTAATAAAATCCAACAGTAAATTCATAACCTGGGTTAGATACTAGCGCTCAATAGAAGCTACAAAACCTTTCAAATGTTATTAGATGTACGATAGTCCAGGCCTAATATTTACAGCTCATTCCAGAGGAACAAATTGAAACACAGACACTGATTTGGAACTCCGTTAAGAAGAATGGATACAACTTTACTGACCGTCAGTCATTTAATGACCCACCTCGGTATATCATCGAATGGAATTAACGTGAATGCTATTGTTCTGTCAGGGAGCTTTCCATAGACTCCATCATGCATTAACATCAATCTTTACTAATGGTCAACACTTAGAACAGTGTTACATTCTGTGCTTTCAGACTTGTCTCAGATGTGGTCCATTACTATTATAAGGATGATGATTCCGTCTCAAAGGATCCGGAGCTCCAAGCCTGGGTGGGAGAAATCTTTACAAAAGGTTTCCTGGACAATCAGTCCTCAGGTAGGAGACATTAGACACACGACTGATTGGGTCTGTCTGTCTCTCTCGGAAACCCTCTCTCTCTCCAACTGATATACCTTCTGCTCAATGCTTCTAACTTTCCATAACCATTATTTATTGATAGGAAAAGGAGAGAAGGCTTTATTGTTACAATGTGACTTGTATTCTCTATTAACACAGACCTGTCTTCCTCCCACCACTTACTGGCCTTTCAGAAAGCTACTTACCCCACATCCAAACTATCTAGACCTTTTTATACCAGAGAGCTCGAGTCATTACTTTATACTTTCATATTTTTGTATTTTTTATGTCTACCCTTACTTCCACCATGCCCAGTCACTAGATATAATACTCTTTTTGGTCCATACTGTATCGTACATGTATAGTGATTTTTCCTTATTTTTTAGCATATTCATTTTTTATACTATTTACACCATGTGCTCCTTACCTATTCTGTTCACTTTCTTTCGTATTCCCTTTATTACTGGAACAAACTACCTTGTCAGGAAAGCCTTCCATACATCCAAATCATCTCACTTCACCATGTCCTCTCCTTATTCCCTGTACCCCATCAGTGTCTCCATTGACCCGTCCTCTAGCTGCCCTTAATATCAACTGCGTCCGATCACATTTGATTGCAATGTTTTACATACTGTCTAATTAATGTTCTGGAATTTAGATTTACTAAATGTAAAGCAAGATGTCTGTCTGCTACTCTCTAGATAACGTGAACCATATTTCTTGGCTGGGTTACTTCCTTGCTTTAGGGAGACCCTAACATAGAAGAGTAGGGAATTGTAAGATATTGCTGGATCTCTCACACAGGGTCAGTTTTCTTTCTGGAGCTGCATCCAATACAGTAGTTATTGTCCCATGTCAATAAATACCCTTGAATCCATAAACTATTATGTTACAATATTTGATATTTCCTCTAATTCCCAGGAATCCCATCATCTCTGGAAACCAAACCTGAACTGATTAAATACCTGACCATGGTGATCTTCTCGTGTTCTGCGAAGCACGCAGCAGTAAACAGCGGCCAGGTGAGTGACTACACATTATGACTACACTCTGTAGGTCTTGATGTATTGAGGGGCCACCCAGCAGATGTGGTAGAATACCAAGGCAGCAAAGGCGTAACTAGGAATCACATGGCCCTGGTGCAAGAATCATAGAAAATCATAGAAAGGTCCCCTTCACACTCTCATTGATACACAGACACTGACATACACTTACTAACACACACACACACACACACACACACACACACTCACTGACAGACACACAGTAATTGACACAGAAACGGTTTAACCAACACACATTTTCAGTGACAGAAACACATACACACTCACTGACAGAAATACACTGACATACACGGATTCACTGACAGACACACACGCACTTACTGACAGACAAACACATTGACTCACTGACATACACACACTCTCACTGATTTGACACACACACTCACTGACAGACACACCCTCATTGATTTGACACACACTGACAGACACACACTCTCACTGACAGACACACACACTCTCACCAATTTTACACACACTCACTGACAGACAGACAGACACATACATACTGACAAACACACACACACTCATTGACTGATAAATACAGTCACTGACAGACACACACTGATTTGACACAAACACTCACAAATTAAAAAAAGACACACTCTGATTTGACACAAACACTCACTGACACATACATACACTCTTGCAGACCCACTCTATCAATGACACATAATATCACTGACTGACACGCACTTTCAATGATTTGAAACTCTTGCTGACAAACACACATACACACACATACACTGACAGACACACTTATTGACAGACAGACACACACACTGACAGTGCCAGACACTCTCAAAGACAGATACATAATCTCATTGATTTGACACGTCACTCACTGACAGCCACACTGACACCCACTCTCAATGATTTTAAACTGACACATTCACTAACAGACACTGACAGAGACACACATTTACAAATTCTTGCACACACACTCAAATTCATTTAATTATTGTGGTTCTATTTTTTGAGGCCCATCCAGCGTCCCTACCTTTGGGAGAGCTAGTGTAGGTCTTCTCCATGGGGTCCAGTGGGGATCTTAGTAGTTACTCTACTGGATGCATTAGGAGGGGTCTACAGTGCAGCCCAGACCCCTGGAGCTGCGACCCCTGCGACCATGGTAGTTCCACCACTGCAAGGCAGGATATTCTAGTGGCTGTGACCAGTATGAGACAAACTTTTCCTGTTACAGTTGCAATTATTTACCGTATATACTCGAGTATAAGCCGACCCGAATATAAGCCGAGGCCCCTAATTTTACCCAAAAAAACTGGGAAAACTTATTGACTCGAGTATAAGACTAGGGTGAGAAATGCAGCAGCTACTGGTAAATTTCTAAATAAAATTAGATCCTAAAAAAAATATATTAATTGAATATTTATTTACAGTGTGTGTATAATGAATGCAGTGTGTGTGTATGAATGCAGTGTGAGTGTATGAATGCAGCGTGAGTGTATGAATGCAGCGTGAGTGTATGAGTGCAGCGTGTGCAGGGCCGGCCTTAGGGGTGTGCGAGCTGTGCGGCCGCACAGGGCGCCATGGTGCAGGGGGCGCCCTGCGGCCGCATAGCTCACACGGCATGTCTGTTAGCCGCAATGCTAACAAGACATTTGCCTTGGGCGGCATTTTCCAGGGGGCGGCAAAAAAAGCCGCCCCCAAATGCCCAAGGCAAATGTCTTGTTAGCCTTGCGGCTAACAGACATGCCTGGCTGCTGGGCGGTCGGGCGGCGCTGGCGGGCGGCTGGCGAGGGAGCACTTCCTCTGAGCTGTATGCTCAGCTCCCTCGCGCGCCGCACAGTGTGGCTGGGAGGTGGAGCCGGAATATGACATCATATTCCGGCTCCCAGCCTCACTCTGCAGCGCGCGAGGGAGCTGAGCATACAGCTCAGAGGAAGTGCTCCCTCGCCAGCCGCCCGCCCGCCAGCGCCGCCCGACCGCCCAGCAGCCACTGGACCACCAGGGAGGAAGAGACCCCCCCCCAGCATTCCCAAAGGTAAGGAGGCTGGGGGGGGGGTCTAAATAAATGTTACAAAATGTGTTAATGTGGGTGTGTGTGTGTGTGTGTGTTAGTGTGTGTCTGTGTGTGTGTGTGTATGTTAGTGTGTGTCTGTGTCTGTTAGTGTGTATGTTAGTGTGTGTCTGTGTCTGTTAGTGTGTGTATGTTAGTGTGTGTGTGTATGTTAGTGTGTGTCTGTTAGTGTGTATGTTAGTGTGTGTCTGTGTCTGTTAGTGTGTGTGTGTATGTTAGTGTGTGTATGTTAGTGTGTGTCTGTGTGTATGTTAGTGTGTGTCTGTTAGTGTGTGTCTGTGTGTATGTTAGTGTGTGTGTATGTTAGTGTGTGTCTGTCTGTTAGTGTGTGTATGTTAGTGTGTGTGTGTCTGTGTCTGTTAGTGTGTGTCTGTGAGTGTGTTTGTCTGTTAGTGAGTGTGTGTGTCTGACTGTGTGTGTGTGTCTGTTTGCATGTGTGTGTGTGTGTGTGTGTGAGACTGTGTGTGTGTGTGTGTGTGTGTGTGTGTCTGTGTGTATGTTAGTGTGTGTGTATGTTAGTGTGTGTCTGTATGTTAGTGTGTGTGTGTGTCTGTGTCTGTTAGTGTGTGTCTGTGAGTGTGTTTGTCTGTTAGTGAGTGTGTGTGTCTGACTGTGTGTGTGTGTGTGTCTGTTTGCCTGTGTGTGTGTGTGTGTGTGTGTGACTGTCTGCGCGTGTGTGTGACTGTCTGCGTGTGTGTGTGTGTGGGAAGGGGTAAGGAGTGGGGGAGGGGGGGACGGGAAGGGGGGGGCGCTGTGAAGATTTTTTTGCACAGGGCGCCCAAATGCCTAAGGCCGGCCCTGAGCGTGTGTATGAGTGCAGCGTGTGTATGGGTGCAGCGTGTGTATGGGTGCAGCGTGTGTATGGGTGCAGCGTGTGTATGGGTGCAGCGTGTGTATGGGTGCAGCGTGTGTATGAGTGCAGTGTGTGTGTATGAGTGCAGTGTGTGTGTATGAGTGCAGTGTGAGTGTATGAGTGCAGCGTGTGTGTATGAGTGCAGCGTGTGTGTGAGTGCAGCGTGTGTATATGAATGCAGTATGAGTGCAGTGTGTGTGTATGAGTGCAGCGTGTGTATGAGTGCAGCGTGTGTATATGAATGCAGTATGAGTGCAGTGTGTGTGTATGAGTGCAGTGTATGAGTGCAGTGCAGTGTATGAGTGCTGTGTGTGTGTGTGCAGTGTGTGTGTGTGCAGTGTGTGTGTATGAGTGCAGTGTGTGTGTGTGTGTGTATGAATGCAGTGTGTGTGTATGAGTGCAGTGTGTGTGTGTGTGTGTGTATGAATGCAGTGTGTGTGTATGAATGCAGTGTGTGTGTATGTGTGTGTTGCAGAGCCTTGGTGGGGGGTGGGCAATTTTTTATTTAATTTTTTTTTATTATTTTAATTTTTTTTATTATTATTTATTATTTTTATTTATTTAATTTAATTATTATTATTGTATTATTTATTATTTAATTATTATATTTTTTTTATTATCCCTAATTATTTTTTTTTCGTCCCCCCTCCCTGCTTGATATATGGCAGGGAGGGGGGCTCCTTCCCTGGTGGTCCAGCATTGGCAGTTCAGTGGGGGGGGAGAGGGGGGCTGGCAGAGCTGTAACTTACCTGTCCTGCAGCTCCTGTCAGCTCTCTCCTCCTCCGCGCCGTCCGTGCAGCTCCCTCTGTCAGCTCCCAGTTTACACTGGGAGCTGACCGAGGTGCTGAACGGACGGCGCGGAGGAGGAGAGAGCTGACAGGAGCTGCAGGACAGGTAAGTAACGCTCTCTGCAGCCCCCACAGCCCCAGTCTGTATTATGGCAATGCAAATTGCCATAATACAGACTATTGACTCGAGTATAAGCCGAGTTGGGGTTTTTAAGCACAAAAAATGTGCTGAAAAACTCGGCTTATACTCGAGTATATACGGTATATAGTGTCAACATATTCCTCAGCGCTGATAGCAATGCGATAAGTATCTCTCAGTGTTCTGAGGTCAATGATTGGAAGAGAAAATTAAAGCATTGCTCCCTCCACATTAACCTCTTCTCCTCTCCGCTTTCTAACTCCGGTCTCCTCTGCGTTTCTGTTTTAGTTTTTTTCACACAGGTTACAGAGGTTTGTTCTGTTTATGTATAATATAAATCCAGAGACAAGTTTGGGATTTCATTACACTGAAAGTGCTAGGTATCCAGTAACAGCAGGAAAGTTATGGGTAATTATCAAAGTCCTCCAACCTGTATTGCGGGTACCAAGCAATGAGACTGAGGACCTAGCCAGACATCCCCATTGTAGCTGCTAGGTAGAACCTTCCACTTACCTGCATCTCAAGCTCAGCTATAATCAATATAAAAGTGGAAGCATGGGATGGGTGTATGTGCCGTGTAATGTATGTTTCTGTATTACAAGGGGTGATGAGAGCAATGGAAGATGGTCCAAGTTAGAAGGAGCTAGTTCTAGCTCAGAGTTTACTGGAGGCTCACAGTATGGCTATGTACACATGTATTAAGGATGTGTGTGAGTACTGAAAAACTGGGGGAGAATCAATCTTGCTCCAATTATATTTGGGTATTGACCAGAGAAATAAATAAAGCACTTTATTGGTGGAACATATTATCAATAGCGTATAATCAGTTAATAACCAGATGGTGCAATGAATGTTATTAGTCTGTGAAGATGTTTCCTTTATATCTGGTTTTGTAACCTGTCTCTGCCTCAGTTTGACTTCTGCTCCTGGATGCCGAATTGTCCATCGTCCATGAGGAAGCCCCCTCCTACCATAAAAGGCACGGCCACCTTGGACAGCATCCTGCAGATCTTGCCACAAGTTAACACGACAACGAGAACTATGACAGTGGTCTGGGTGCTGAGCAACGAACCCCAGGACCGGGTGAGTATCTGTCACATGAGATCCCACAGTGTGTAAAGGTACAGCGAAAAGGGGACAGCATTGTCTATTTTAAATATAAACATGATCAAAACCACTAATAACATTAGGACAGGCAAAATACTCAAAATGTATTAAATATATGCCACAAGTATAAACATTTCACTCGCCACTGTCCATTGCCAAGTAGAAATTCCACCCGGGGGGTATACTATGGCTTGCAGGGGTGAGTAACTTTTAAGGCCTGGCTAATAACCTAGGGTTACAAATTGTGATACTCTATATCACAATAAATAATATACTGTAATAGGGATCCCATCTTCACACCATTCCCCTCATTGTTGCACCGCAAGACTCTCATCCACACATTGCTTGAGAAACGCAGCAAATGGATGTATGCCATCTACTTATAACCTCCCTTGGTTATCTCAGTATAATGAAGGTTAGAGGGCAATAAATCACACGTGGAGTCATTAGTGAAAGTATAAATGGTCATACACTGGTTAAGGAGACAAGTCGGAATCTACGATCTGTTAAATTATCCTCGAAATGCTGAACCTAAACTTACATTTCACTTGGAAAGTTTTAAATGTTTTTCCCTGTTACACATAACATTCTCAGTCTGCCATTTAAAGAAACACTGTAGGCACCATATGGTGATTGGAGTCCATGGGCATGGGTTCCACGTTACTACTTAATTGTTTACTCACTGTGTATTCGAGATTCTCGGCTGCCGGAGTACCACGTAGTTGTGTTGCAGGATCCCACACCCATAAACTTCTATTTATTGGTTCCTTCAAGGAGCAAAAAGCACAATAATATGTAATTCAGAAAAGAGAAACTCATTCATAATTTAGCTGATTTTTTTTAATGTATACGAGAGTTGGAGATCTGGGATCACGAGGATGAACAGACTCTTCCAGTAATTGAAACATATCCTGATGGTACAGATAGTGATGTGTAACGCTCTCTCATTCTCTTTCTTTCTTACAGAGACCTCTCGGTAATTACCCAGACGAACATTTCACAGAGGAAGCGCCAAAGAAATACATTCAGGAATTCCAGACAAAGCTGTCTGAAATTTCCAGTCAAATTAAAGAGAGGAACAAAAGCAAGAATCTGACTTACCCGTATCTGGATCCCGAGAGGATTGAGAACAGCGTGTCCATTTAACCCACAATGAAAGTGACAGAAGAACATTTCACCAGACTAAACGGCCAACCACTAAATCCTAATCTCATATATGCTTTTCAGAAAAAACTGATTCAATATCCAATCATTTCTCTTTGCTTATCTAAGTTCTGCTGCTGTAGATGATTCCAGGCGTTACTCCTTTTGCCATCCACCCATCAACTTCACCATCTCATTCCTTCTCCAAACTATCTGTATTTAGAGCATGACGAGCTGTTTGGTTGTTGGGACGATGTGGAAGTGATGTAAAACCTATAGAGAGATTATTCCTTCTCACTGCAGCTAAAATCTAGTGTGACTGTAGTCCCCATCGTCAGGAGCATAAGATGGACACTTTGTGTAGGTCACCAGACTAATCTTGTGGTTAAGTCACAGAGTGTGTATAAGGTAATTGTGTGTAATGTAACTGTTAATTGTTTAATGTTTTGTGTGCTCTCCTGTCCTGCTGACTTTCTACTAACTAGATGGATTTGGCAGTGGAGCCTGTACAGCGCCATCTGTTGGCTGTAAAGATTTTAAAGCCGTTATCAGCACTACCTGAATAGCAAGGCTTGTTAATTTGCATATTCAGATAGATATGCATATTATGGTTTCTGCAGACAGGGGACATATTTCTTGTCTGTCGTTTTCTTCCCCACCCCTTTATAAGTATGTCATTGTGTTGTTATGAGTTCCAGTTTATTTTCCAGTATATTTCCAGAGTTCCAGTATATTTTCCCATATGAGTTGGTGTCACCATAAATGAAATGTAATGTGGATAGGGGCTAATCCTCGGTGCAAATAAAAGATTCTTCATTCTTTGCCTCTGGTTTGATGCTTTGTCCTGGAATAGTCTATGCTTCTATTGTACTTCTGTAAAATATACAACATATATTACATAAAAATAAACAAAGTAAAACATCCTCAAGTGATCTGTGATATATAGTAATTGGATTAGCACATACAATCAATGGATAGTTTGAAAATAAAACAGGGGTCCTCCAAATCCCACATAAAAGCAAGAGAGGATATGGAATAATATAAATAATAATCCAGTGCCAACATATTCTGTAGTGTACATGGGATTTCTTGAATTTTATTTTGCTTTGCATGGTACTATCTACATGTTTACATGCTAGTTGTAGGGAAGGGGTTAAAGTATCCGTAGACTGTCTTCTGAAAAATAAGTAATACATCAAATCTGAAAGATAGCATCCTGGGATTCCTAGATCATTTTCTAAATTAAACAAAGCGGGGTACCGCACATGTTCTGTCAACGTGTGGTCATTTTCTGCTAATCTCTGACGTGGCTCGTGGCAATAGTTTGTTTCACACACATATTACAGAACTGTATGCACAGGGAGCGGGGCTCTGAATGAAAGTAAACCAATTTGTGTTCATCAAGGTCCCACATGCGTCAATTATATTTTAAAGAAATTAAAGGGAAAACCCAGGGCTCAAGTCCTGCAGGAACGCGTGGGAACGGCGTTCCTGCACTTTTTTTAGAGCAGGAACGCCGTTCCCGTTTGTGGTCCTGCAGGCACTCAGGGGGTAGCAAAAAATGCCGCCCCCAAATGCCCCCGTGTTCCGCCTGTCATGGGGGGCCCAAGAGGTGGCCTAATGGCCACCTGAAGGTACCCCCCGGCCGGCTCTTGTCTCGCTGTCAGACGCGGCGAGGGAGCTGTGTTCTCTCTGCTCCCTCTCGCTGCGCCGTTTGCTGATGCTGGGAGCCGGAATATGATGTCATTTCCGGCTCCCGGCATCAGTAGACAGCCCGCGCGGCGAGAAGGAGCAGAGAGAACACAGCGAGCCGGCCGCACTGAGGCCCCACTGGACCCCAGGGACATGTCCACGCCAGCTCTCCAGGTAGGGAGGCTGGGTGGACATTTTTAAATTTAAAAAAAATATACAGATAATTTTTGTGTATGTGTGTGTGTGTGTGTGTCTGTGAGTGTATGTGTGTGTGTGTGTGTGTGTGTGTCTGTGAGTGTATGTGTGTATGTGTCTGTGAGTGTGTATGTGTTTGGGAGTGTGTGAGTGTGTGTGTCTGTGAGTGTATGTGTGTGTGTGTACGTGTCTGGGAGTGTGTGTGTGTACGTGTCTGGGAGTGTGTGTGTATGTGTCTGGGAGTGTATGTGTGTGTATGTGTGTGTGTGTCTGTGTGTGTGTGTCTGTGAGTGTGTGTCTGTGAGTGTATGTGTCTGGGAGAGTGTGTGTATGTGAGTGTATGTATGTGTGTGTGTCTGTGAGTGCATGTGTCTGGGAGTGTGTGTGTGTGTGTGTGTGTCTGGGAGTGTGTGTATGTATGTGTGTGTGTGTGTATGTGTGTGTCTGGGAGTGTATGTGTCTGTGAGAGTATGTGTGTCTATCTGTGAATTTGTGTCTGTGAGTCTGTGTGTGTGTCTGTGAGTGTGTGTGTCTGTGAGTGTATGTGTGCACCTGAGTGTGTGTGTACGCATTTATATATGCATACAAGTTTTGTTTTTTTCTGGTGGTGGGGTGAGGGTGGAACTCGAGTGACTTCCCACACTTTATTCCCCTGGACTTGACCCCTGGGAAAACCCCTACAACTGCATCACGATAGGCCTTACAGAGGACTTGTACAGCTTTTAAACAGTTGTTACAGAGGACTTAATCCACCAGCAGATTCTGTGACTGGTCCAGAATACGCCATTACCTACATGTATATGATTCCCCGGAGGGATAAATGGTACATCCAATGGGTTTTGCCAATCTCCTGGATCACTGTAGACCTTAATCAAAGGATTAGTAAAACGTTTTAGAGCAAACTGATTTTGGTCCATTTACTTTTATGATGGTAGTTCAGAATGTAATGTAAATATATGACAATTAAACTCACTTTGGAATTACACTATTGATCTTCATGTTGATGTTTGACATTTATTTTATTAATATTCCAGACAAGGATATTGCGATATTATTGTAAACTAGATGGGGGTGAAGGTTTCAAGTCTGTATCCTGTTTATAGCTTTAAACATCTTCTTATGTCTCTCTTTGCCCCAGTTGTAAAACCAAACAAATGCTCAGAGTAAACCACAAGAGAATTTGTATTTGAACAAATGTTGTAAGACGCTCGGCTCTCAACTGATATTTGGATTTTTCATACTGCTTGCAGTGTGACCCGTCACATTATTTCACTGATCTCTGCTGTTAATTAAACACTTTGTGCAACAAAGGCGTGTAATTGCTGAACTAAGAATAATTCCAAATTGTCGAAGGTATCACAAACGTTAGGCAAAAAATAAAAATCGAGGAAAAGCCGAGTCAATGAAGGCTACCAGTTCAGATATATACCACCCCCAAAATAACTACATATTGTTCATTCAATGTTTATCTTAATGAATGTTAATTGTGTTTTTGGACTACAATATTGTATTTTATGTACTTATTGGAGTGAATAGCATGCTGATAGTAATACAGGCAACAGCTGCATTCATTTCATACACTTTGCATCATTTTCAATAGGTCTTCAGTATATATTTTATATATTTTACACTTTTTATTTTTTCTATACATTTTCCATATATTTTTTTTATGCACATATATATTCTCTCTCGGAGACCTTTATAATACATTTGTGCCTATAAGACCGGAGTAATCCTTTTTCACACATTACATAGAAACGTTGGTTACACACCACTGTTTCCGTACACCAGATTTACATTACACCATCTATGTGGATACAGTACATTCTCGACTTATCCCCATGCCGGAACAGGAAGTTCCAGTTTGTGTTCCACAAAGCAAGAAAATTCTGCATGCTACCTCTATCAGAACAGGAAGTCCCGGCTTACGTCCTACAAAGGAAACAGGAAGTACTCACACACCGAATCCGGAAACTGCATTCCATGATGGAACGCATGATATTTATGGAGAACACCTGCAAGCCCCACATGGACTACTATAAAAACTAGAAGGTTTTTAAGAAGTTTATATCCCTGAAGAAGTCAGCTCATGGCAAACGCATTGGATACTTGGACTTTTACATATATTTTTTGTTTTATATGTCCAATTTTATTCTTTTTATTTGTTCATTTGATTCTTCATTTATATTTGTGTTATCTACCGGCCACTGTATCTCCCAGGATTGGAAGGTTCTCTTTTTGAACCACTTGCCAGTGGATATAAGTCTGCTGTTTGCTTACTTGATAAGTGCAACCTTGAATTAAATTTGTCACGATTCGGGGAACCCAACCCGCTAACACACACACACACACAGAAAAGGTGCAGTACCGGACCTTAGAGTGGCTGGGCTAAGCACACACAGAATAGTCAGGAGACAAGCCGAGTAAGGGGAACTAGAAGACAGAATAACGAGAAACAAGCCGAGGTCAAAGGGTAGGAGAAAGTCACAAAGTCAGATTAACAAGCCAGAGAGTACGTAACCAGAAAACACAAGTTCAGTATCAATACTAGCAAGCAAAGACCACAACAGGGAACTGAGAGACAGGAAAGGTAAGTATTTATATCCTTATCTTAATTCTGATTGGATAACTTCCAATCAGAATTAACAATCACACGTGGGGGATATCTATACCCCCCACTGTGATTGTTGCGCTGTAGCTTTAACGCCGGGTCACGTGAGTGACCCCGGCGTTCTGATATCAGTGCCGGCTCCCAGCGTGCAGCGTTAGACATGCTGCCGCTGGGAGGAGGAGAGGACGCCGCTCGCTGACTGGTAAGGGGAGGGGGGGCCGCGGGCGGCGACGGACCGAGGGTGAGTGCTGCGAGAGGATTGCAGCCTCCCCTCACAGCTGCCCGCGGAGCCCTGACAAAATTGTTATAGTTGTATACAATATCACAGTATATGCACTTTTCTTGTCCTTTGTGGATTCATATTTCTGGGAAGATTTTCTACTAACTACAGATACAGTATATGGGGTTATTTACTAAGTCTGAACCCCCATACCGAATGGAGCAAAACCATCTGTCTGCATATAAGGCCCTCTGGACTGTATATGTCGGACATTGTTTGTTCTATTCAACAATTTCTGGATTTTGCAGTTTGATCCAGATATCAACTAGGCTGAACACTGCCCGACAGCTGAACCCAGACCAAATGCTTTAAATTCTGGCAGTACTAGCAGCAAGCGAGCAAATAGCTAAAAACCTATATGTAAAATATCTATAGGATATAAGAAGAGAAACAGTTACAGTATATAGTGTAGTATGTAAAATATTGATTGGATATATAAGAATTGATACACTTACAGTATATAGTGTAGTATGTAAAATATTGGTAGGATATATAAGAATTGATACACTTACAGTATATAGTGTAGTATGTAAAATATTGATAGGATATATAAGAAACACAGTTACAGTATATAGTGTAGTATATAAAACATTGGAAGGATATATATTTTATGTATTTTTTCTTGTCTTTTGCTGACATGTGTTCAATAAAGTTTTGCCTCTGTCCTTGGAGATAATTGGATTACTTCCCAATTATCTCCAGGATAGAAGACTCTGTGGAACTGGTTTTGGGCAGAAAAGCCATACTTCATTTGGTCACAAAGGACTACGATCTATCTTTGAACCACTGGACCAATTTGTATGATTTTGACGTATGTTTGTGTTTGGAGTATGCTGATTCTGAAGTTTTATGTGAATGTGATGCATACTTTTAAAGTTATGAATAATGTGGAAAAACTGTATTTCTCTGCCTGTGATCATTAAATTACCCATTGTGTAAGGTAATTGTATCACAGGCAGAGGGGAGGATTTTGTGTGGGAGTGTCTGGGTGTATTGTACGTGTTTATTGGTTGTTTTCCAAAACCCTGTGGGTGGTACCAATGTGTATATAAGAACAATAAACCCACAGCTCTGTCTGTTCGCTGTTTGACCCTCAACACAGAGCTTTGTCTCGTTCTTGGGGGGATTTACTGTATGCTGTTAGATAGTGATTGCCAGGAGTGTAAGCTGCTTGGGTACTTTTCCTGTTCAGCTGCTAACAGCTATTCGTGAGGTTCCTGCTCGGGAGTTTGGTGTTCTGCAGTAGCTGTGCCTGTGTCTCTGGAAGGGGAAGATCTTCTAAACGGCGGTTTAACCCCTTTTATGCCTAGGGGTGCCGTTACAATAGTGTAGTATGTAAAATATTGGTAGGATATATAAGAAGACACACAGTTATAATATATAGTGTAGTGTGTAAAATATTGGTAGGCTATATAAGAGACACAGTTATAGTATATAGTGTAGTATGTAAAATATTGGTAGGCTATATAAGAATTGATACACTCACAGTATATAGTGTAGTATGTAAAATATTGATAGGATATATAAGAATTGATACACTTACAGTATATAGTGTAGTATGTAAAACATTGGTAGGATATATAAGAATTGATACACTTACAGTATATAGTGTAGTATGTAAAATATTGATAGGATATATAAGAATTGATACACTTACAGTATATAGTGTAGTATGTAAAATATTGGTAGGCTATATAAGAATTGATACACTCACAGTATATAGTGTAGTATGTAAAACATTGGTAGGATATATAAGAATTGATACACTTACAGTATATAGTGTAGTATGTAAAATATTGATAGGATATATAAGAATTGATACACTTACAGTATATAGTGTAGTATGTAAAATATTGGTAGGCTATATAAGAAGAGACACAGTTATAGTATATAGTGTAGAATGTAAAATATTGGTAGACTATATAAGAAGAGACACAGTTACAGTATATAGTGTAGTATTTAAAATATTGGTAGGATATATAAGAAGAGACACAGTTATAATATATAGTGTAGTATTTAAAATATTGGTAAGATATATAAGAAGAGACACAGTTATAGTATATAGTGTAGTATTTAAAATATTGGTAGGCTATATAAGAGACACAGTTATAGTATATAGTGTAGTATGTAAATTATTGGTAGGCTATATAAGAAGAGACGCAGTTATAGTATATAGCGCTATCAGTTAGTGCCTGACGTTCTCTCTCTAATACTTGATGTTTGTGAACTACATTTGATGATGCTAAACCAGCCTAACTTTCATTGTTACAGGGATTTCCACTCAGTGTTATTGTGGGCCCTCATCCAGTATTATTGAAATACCAGACCAAAAAGCTTCAAATCCAAGTTGGGGATTTAATAAATCTGAACTATTTGCCCACTGGCAGCTCAGTAGTGCGAAGGTTAATTATGTGGCAGCTGGTCGGTGTGTGAAAAGTTCTTCAAATGATCAATACACTAGCAAAAAGCAATCAAACAATAATTTGTGAATGTGTATCCTACTGGACGTGTTCCGTCCAAAATGTTAGTAATCTACTAATCTACTAATTCCCATAGTTTTCATATGTGACAAACTGCCCTTTGCCCCTGGCTTTTGGAGGAGCCTGATTGCCAGCCTCCTGTCCTGTGACTATGGCCACTGGGGTGTATTGCCATTTAAAAAGTCTATTTGGGCTTCTTGGATTTTAAAACACTTTTTCTGCCCCTTTAATTCCATGGGAAAATGTGCCTCTTCCCCTCCTCCTTTTTCTTGTCCCATTGTTCTCCAGCAGGGCGTTGTCCCAGGGACACTGCCAGACCAGTTGAAACTGGCTGCTTTGTCCCTCCTCAATCTCTCATCAGCCCTTGCTATTGTTTAAATCCATGGCGATCCAACTGTATTTGTGAGATCTATGCGCTTTTCGGACATATTGAGCACTCAGATCCAAGCTATCTGGGGATATGTTGGACATAAAGGTTAAACATTGTATTACAAGAGTTATGTATTTTTATATAGTTTTTGTAACAGTTTTTAGACTTAGAGATATTTTCTGTACCTGGAGATAATTGCCACTTAAGCCAATTATCTCCAGGTTAGAGGAGAAAATAGACCGGCCAGACAGCCTAAATCTGTGGAACTGTTTTGGGCATGAAAGCCAGGCTTGCAGTTGGTCAAATATGACTTCCAGATATCTTCCAAACCACTGGACCAATTCGTATGATTTTTGAATATGTTTGTTCACTGATTATGCTTGTTCAGAAAAGTTTATGGAAATTGCATGTATAGTTTTGAAGTTATGAATATTGTGTAAAGCTGTATATTTTCCTGCTTGTGATAATTAAGTTAGCCTACTGTGTTCAGTAATTATATCACAGGCAGAGGGGAGGGTTGGTGTGCCTTAGCTGGGAGTGTCTGACTGTGCTGTACTGTATTGATTGGCTGTTGTAACCCTATGTACCATAAGGTCCATGTGGGTGGTAACCTTGTGGGAAAACCTGTATTAAAGAAAGTCCTTTGTGCTCATTAAAACAATTCTACTTGACCCTCAACTCGCAGCTTTGACTCATGTTTGGAGGGGACAGCTATAATCACTACAGGGATTGCTATGCCCTTCATACTCCCTTAGCTACTGAGCTCTTGTAAGAGCTCTTGTTCCTGATCCTGCTTCACTCTACAGAAGGAAGAGGTTCACCCACTGGAGCCTGGTCATAGGTCCAGGATGGATAGCAGACGTCGAGATCCCAGCCCAGCAGCGGCGGTTCGTGCAGTCTGCAGTACTTATGGTGTCTACGGTGCTGATAGGAACTGCAGGTGGACCCAAGCCCAAAAAAGAGCTCAGGGGCACCAAGAAAGATTCTATGAGTTTACTCTTGTATGGACAGAAAATAAAAAACACCTTTATTATAGGGTATAAATTCCCCAAAAAGATAAAGGAAACTTATAAATACTGCTAACACATCTAATAAATCAAATTGAGGGAGGTAGTAATGTATACAAGTGAGACAGGAGTGAGCAATTAAGTTATACACAGTAAGGTACTTAAGACCCTCTAACCAGGGGTTACTTAGGTATCTATGAAGTCTGTGTATAGAATAGACAAAGCTTGTTGAGGACTAAAAAAGCCATTAAAAGAAATAGGATAGTATCTTTTGTAGAGCTATAACTTAGTCAATAGTAGGATTGATACAGTTAGGTAATGAAGCCTTGAACATAGTATCAATTGTATCCAGGACAGCAAATCTTATTTAATCTATTGCTAATGCTTTCAATTACTGGGCTTCAACAAAGGGCCAAAAGATGAGCTGTCCATATAAGGGGTTGGAGACGCCCCAAATGCTTAGTATATTGCTTAAGAACTAAGATGGAAAAAATTGTTTAATATCTACAGGAGATTCTGCAGCCTAGCTTAAATAACTTGGAAAGTAGTTAACCTTCACCTGAGTGCCAAAAATACACTGTTCGTATAAGGGGTTAAATGCCCCAAGAACAAAACACACATATGTTGCTTAGCCCAGAGGTGGAAAGCTTCTGCTGTGGTTATAGTAGCATAAGCAACAGATAAACACGCTGTTGCTATTATTGGAGGGTTGCTAAACCTTCACCTGAAAATCTGCGTTAAATTATCTACAAACGGGGTTAGATGCCCCAAGTTGCTCAGTATAATGCTTTATAACCACTGGAAATCTTATGCAGACATAAAGGATCTATAGTCTCTCCAAGAAATTACAGCACAACATAAGGATACGAATATTCACACTAGTGCTCCTGTTGTAGAGTTGCTAAACTGAGAAATCACGGCCACAAGCTTGAAGAAGCCCCAAATTACTCTAATCTGATATATCCATCAGACTCCTATATTCTCATCTACCTCCCCCCACCTAGTGAACACACACAAAGTGCTCGGTGATAGTTTTAAAAAAGCATAACCTAACGCACGTTTCGGCGCTATGCAAGCGCCTTTCTCAAAGGTAAAGATGACACTGCCGTCGGCTCGTTTTTATAACTCATTCCTTTTGTCAGGTAGCCAATCACCGGGCGCACCTATTGGGATTCTCTCGCGCCAGAATTATAATGGGCGGTCTATGTATCATAGCTCCGCCCATCCACATCATTGGGGGCGTGTGCGATACTGCCGCCCATGTGATCCTGAAATTAACATGACCGTAAAAGGTATGCGATGACGAGATTATTGTGTTGCACATTATATCGATCCTGAAGATCGATTCTGGACACAGTTTACTCCCCTAAAAAATGTAAAGAGGGAGTATATATATATTCCTATCACATTACCGTACTATGACACAATTTATGTCTTAAACATGTCACATATTCCAGGGAGCAAATATTTGTTGTCCCCGGGGGTGTGTGTTATTTGTAGGGTGCAATATGACCAGGGGGCAATTTAATCTATTAAGGGTATACAGAGATCATAAAAGAAATACTATTAAAGAGATATAGTGTGATGTGCATATCCCGGTATGAAGGCTAATTATTGCCCTACAAGGAGGATATATTTTATTAATTAAGAAGGGTCGAGGTGTGTAGAGGTAACAGAGGATATCAACATATATGATTCAAATAATTCTGTTGTCCTCATATCAGACTCTTATTGCTTTAAAAAGCACATCTCTATCTTATATGGTCTGTATATGATATCCCTGGTGATACTGTATGCTCAATATGAGTCACCATTGGGTTCATATGCCTCCTTATTAAATGATAGGAAGTTAATGTGCTAGGCTAGTGTCACATTATGAGTTAGCTTATGTTAAGTATTGTAACCCTATTGTATCTTAGGTGTTGAATGGGTCACGAGTAAACAAATTCTTATATACATATATACATATTTACAATAATGGATTTCTTAGGGTCACTTAACTAATGAAGGGTGTAAATGTAAATCCCTCGTTGAGTCCTTTAGGAGACAGGGTGTCCAATTTGTGGATCCAGTAGCATTCCCTTCTTTTGAGTGCCTGGTCCAGATCACCCCCTCTCCTACCCATAAGAACCTTTTCAATGCCCGCAAATTTGATGCAGCGGGGTGTATCCATGTGGTGAGATCTAACATGTCTGGCTACTGGGGTGTCTCTACTTGATGTCACTGAATGGACGTGTTCCATTATTCTTTTCTTGAATGGGCGTATGGTTTTGCCAACATACTTCATGCCGCATTTGCATGTTCCGGACGTATTACAATTAAAAAACAGTTTTATGGGGATAGTGGTGGTGTCAGTCGAATCCGTAATTGTTTTAGATCCCTTGGCAATGAAGCCACATGTGACACATCTCCCACATTAGTATGTGCCCTGCACCGTTAACCAATTTTTTGATGTGTGTCTAGATGTGGATAGATGGCTGGGTACCAGTATGTCTTTTATATTTCTCCCCCTTCTGGCCGTGACCGACACTCTAGAGGGGATGATATCCCTTAGGTGTGGGTCTTGTGTCAAAAGTAGCCAGAATCGGCTTAAGATCTTTTTTGCTTCCTCCCAGCCGGCATCATAAGTGGCTATACACCTAATTTGTTTGTCCGTATCCTTCTTATTTTTCTGCAAAAGGGTTTCTCGGTCACTCTCCAGTGCCTTTTGGTAGGCTTGTTTGAGGCATCTTATAGGGTACCCTCGTTCCCTGAATCTTTCCCTTAGTACCCTGGCTGTGGCAAACCTAGCCACTTCTGGACTATAGTTACTAAAGGTTGTCCATAGGCTGAATGTGTACTGTGTACTTTAAAATGTGTATGTGATGTATATGGCCGTTCGCATGCTGGCAGCCGTACGCTGCCAGCATACAAAACCTTTCGTTCGACGAAACATGGCTATCCGGGCCGTTCGCCATACGAATGCGGGCTCCCCAGGTAGACCACCCACTCACAAGTCGTGTGGCACCAATTAACCGATTGCAACAATGTTGCAATCGGTAATCAAGGGCTCTCCTAGGTGGCCGTCGTTCGGCTACCGACCATGCGGCGGTCGGCCATCTTGGATCCTTTGTCTCTGCAGCGGTGTTCGGTCGTCGAGAGCCTGGAACTGAAAACGGCTACTCAATGATCCGAACACCGCTGGGCTTCCAGAGCGTTCGGGAGTTCCGCGTTCGGCACATTCTGTTCCCCATCGATGTTCGGTAGTTTTAAACCGAACTCGATGTTTTAATGTATTTAGTGCGGCGTTCGGTTAGTTTAGCTGGGATCGGAGCGGTATTCTCACTAAAGGTGCCCGCCGACCCCAGCTATCTACCGAACGGTCGTTCGTCTAAAAGCGAGTAAAACTGTGTAAAATATAGATTTCTGTATAAATTGCCGGTTTTGCTGCACGAGGGGATAATCCACTTAATCGTCCATTTTAGTGGGAGTATCCCTCTCGTGCAGCAATGCCTGTTGGGATAATCATGCTGCCTGATGGGAGAAATCCCCTGTAATGTCTGTAAGGAAACCCCTTGCAAGGGGAACTGCATAAATATGGAAGTCTGTGAATAAAGCAAGTTAGTTGACTCCCAGACTGTGTTTCGTCCGGTTATTGGGAGGATTGGGGAACTTGTCTTACTTTTCAGCGCTGACTGTGGATGTACCTGTGTAACCAGCGGATATCGGGGATTTTACTATTGCCCTCCGCTACAATTGGTGGCAAGCGACGGGATCCGAACTTACAGCCGAAAGCGCAATTCGTGCAAATTGCAACTGCCGAATGAGAAAAGGGAATGGCAAGCAGAATCCAACGAAAGAACCGACTGCCGAAGTGAATGGAGACGGAGTACTCTAAACTAAAGAAACAGACATTAAAGGAACTACTGGAAGCCAGGGGTAAAGTAGCCAGCAGCAAAACCAAGGCGGTTGTAACGGAGCTCCGTGTACTCCGACCGAGTACCCTCCGTTGATGGATGCTCCTAGCGCTCTCAGAGGACTCCAAGCACTGCAGACGACACCACAACCACCGCAGGCTCCACAACCGCTGTAGCTTAACTGGAGCCGCGCCGTCTTCCTTCCACCCTGGATCGGCTTCTGTCCTCCAGGACCGTGTGGGGAAGACCTCTCCTCCAGGAGAGCGTATCCGGAACAAGCTCTTACAAGAGCTAAGTGATTAAGAGCTCAGGGGAATATGCAGCGCATAGCAATCCCCAGTGTGATATAGCAGTTCCCTCCAATAACGAGACACGGCTACGTATTGAGGGTCAGAAGAGGTCTGAGGACTGGAACACCCAGCCTGCTTTTTATTAGGATAAGGTACACACAGGACACTCCCAGGGGGAGGATGAAATTAACCAATAACAGCATAGTACAGCCCACAGGTTCCCTCCCCTCAGATAAACAGTTAAACCCATTATTACATACAATAAAAATACAGTTTTCACATACACACTGTAACTTTAAAACCATACATTCAATGTCAATAAAAGTTACATATTCAGACTCAGCATACATCAAACATAAACACTTCCAAAAATCAGCCAAATCCCTCAAGTGGATCAAAAGTTAGCTGGAAGTCCCTTTATGACCGAGCGGGACATTTCGAACGGGACTTAGTCTCTGGAGCTGCAAGTTCAGTATGGAAGAAGGTAAGGGTCAGCGGTGTTCGGCAGAATGTGTAGCCGATTTTGGTTCCACAGAATCTTTAGCATACACCGCTGACCGCATTCGAATGACTAAAATGGCCGCCGCCACGTGTTCGGCTGCCGAATGGCGGCCACCCAGCGCTCGGCAATTAACCGGCAGTAACCTCACAGCCTGGGAGGTAAATTGCCTGCACACTTTAGCTTCTGGGTGGTCCGCCTGTGTGGTACTTGGTTCAGTAAGCCCTATTTACTGAACCAAGTGGGAGAAAGCCAGGGGCAAGTTATTTTACAGGTCTGGGGACATAGTCTTAAAGGGACATTGTTCAGCAAAGTCACAATATGTCCCCAGACGGTTCTTAAAGGGCCATACACACCCAATAAATGTTAATAAGTTTTCAGGGGCACAATCTTCCAGGGGCCATAGTCATGAGGCAGGAGGCTGGCAAACATGCTTCTCCACAATCCAGGGAAGCAGGGCAATTTCTCATTTAAAGGGCCAGTTACAAATAGCGATTTGTAACAGCGGTACTAATTGCCGAGCTGATGGAGGGAGACCAAGCCCGCAGCACTACACCCCCAGCAGTCATGGAAGAAACGCTCTATGAAAGAGAGATGAGGACCAGGCTAGCATTTTTGCCGCAGCCTATATCGGAGGCCATGATGCATATGGTGATGGCAAATGTGCAGGAATACGTAATGGCACACAGCCCGCAGCACACCCTGACTCGAACTGAGTCCAACACAGGGTCCCTCTACAACCCAGTAAAGCCCAAGATCCCGTACCAGGCCTTCAAAGCCTTTTGCGAGGAAAAAGATGAGATCGATGGGTACTTGCAAGGCTTTGAGAGACTGTGTGATCTACATGAGTTAGAGCGGACAGTATGGGTGCAACTGCTAGCAAGCAAGCTAGCAGGTCGGGCAGCCGAAGCTTACCGTGCTGTGCCCAGTGAGGACAGCAAAGATTATGAAAAGGTGAAGCAAGCAATCTTGGAGAGGTATGCCATTACTCCAGAGGCATACCGACGCAAGTTCAGACCCTTGCGCAAACCAGAGCGAGATTCGCACGCAGAATGGGCACACAAACTAGACCAAGCCTCCCAAGGGTGGATACAGGCCAGCAAAGCCACCACCATGGAGGAATTGCGCCAGCTGATGTTGCTGGAGCAGTTTTTTAATGGACTATCCCCGGAAACACAAGAATGGGTGCGGGACAGGAAACCCCTTACCCTAACTGAAGCGGCTAGATTGGCCGACCAACACTTCGATGCACGGAGGCACCAGGGACCTATAGCCAAAAGCTCCCGACCCACAGGACTACCTAGCGCTACACCACCTCCAGCGCCCACAGCCGCCCCGTTCCGTCCTTCACAAGGGAATGTACCTCCACCTTCCAGATACAACGGGCGGGCCAACATCCAATGCCACTCCTGTAAACAATGGGGGCATATGGCCCGAGAATGTACCCAAAATCGTGGCAAGCCCACCTGGAATCAGGGGCGTCCAAACCCAGTGCCCAGGGCGGCTGCTCACCATTACCAGAGGGAACCAGCCACTCAGGAGTTGTGGAGTGTTCATGCGGAGGAACCCCTGGGTATATTGCATGAGGTAATGTCGGTCCGAGCCACCGATAACCGGCAACATCACCGGCAGCTGGTAACTCTTGAGGGGAACGAGGTTCAGGGACTGCGGGATTCGGGAGCTACCTTAACCCTGATAGCACCCCATTTGGTATCTGAGGGCACGCATACTGGCGGATCTGTGGCCGTTCGGGTAGCCGGGGGAGCTGTATACCGACTACCCACGGCGAAAGTACATTTGAACTGGGGTGCGGGAGAGGGGACAGTGGAAGTGGGACTAATGCAGAACTTACCGGCAGATGTTGTTCTAGGGAATGATTTGGGCCAGATGACCTCTGCCTTTGTTCCACAGGCTCCCTACCAGGAAGCCCATCCAGTAACTACACGGCAGCAGGCTCGCACCACGGCTACACCGATACACTCTGAGGCTCAGGTAAGAGACCATGACCCCCACCCGACTCCCATGTCTTGGGATACCCCGACTACCTTTGTGACCGAAGTACAGACAGACCCCACCTTACAAGTATATAGGGACCGGGCACACGCTGACCAGGCAGGGCTAGAGGGGGAGCGATACACGTGGGAGAAAGGGTTATTATACCGTGGCACGGCAAAAGACGTGGGGGGGTCTGTCACCTTGACCAATAAACAGTTAGTGGTACCGCAGAAATATAGGCAGGAGCTGCTTAGAATCGCTCATGATATCCCCTTGTCCGGACACCTAGGGATGACCCACACCCGATATCGCTTAACGCATGCGTTTTTCTGGCCCGGGATTTCTCAGGATGTGCGCCAGTATTGCACCTCCTGCGACGTCTGCCAGCGAGTAGGTAAACGGGGGGATCGCCACAAGGCCAAGCTATGTCCCCTACCCATTATTGCCGAGCCCTTCAGCAGGGTAGCTGTAGACATAGTAGGGCCCCTGCCAAAACCCAGTCCCTCTGGCAAAAAGTACATTTTAACCATAGTGGACTACGCCACCAGGTACCCCGAGGCTGTGGCCCTCCCTAACATTCATGCTGAGACCATAGCTGAAGCCTTGATGAAAGTGTTTTCCAGGGTAGGGTTTCCCCAAGAAATAATATCGGACCGGGGCACCCAATTTACTGCCGAGGTCACCCAACATATGTGGAAGGTATGTGGCATTAAGCCAATAGTCAATTCTGCCTACCATCCCCAGTCCAATGGACTATGTGAGAGGTTCAACGGGACGCTGAAGCAGATGCTTCGGACGTTCGGGGAAACCCACAAAGACTGGGAGAGGTTCCTGCCTCACCTACTCTTTGCGTATAGAGAGGTCCCCCAGGAGTCGACCGGATTCTCCCCGTTTGAACTACTGTTTGGAAGGAGGGTGCGAGGGCCCTTGAACTTGATTAGGGAACACTGGGAGGGAGAGAGTACTACTAACGAAACCCCTATCGTATCATACGTACTGGAGTTCAGAGACCGTCTGGAGGCGCTAACTCAGGCTGTACACACCAACCTCCAGGCGGCGCAGCAACGCCAGCGACGCTGGTACGATAGAGGAGCCAGAGACCGCAGCTTTCAGGTGGGACAGAAGGTTTTAATTTTAAAACCCGTCCGCACAGACAAGCTGCAGGCCATCTGGCAGGGCCCATACCAGGTAGTAGAGCAGCGATGCGACACTACCTATGTGATTGGCCCCTGCTCAGGGGTAGGGAAGAGACGCATGCTCCACGTGAACATGCTCAAACCCTACCATGAGAGGATAGAGGATGTGACGGCGATCTGTGCCTCCGCCTTAGAAGATCAGGAGAATCTACCCCTACCTGACTTGCTAGAACCGGAGGAACCGATAGAGCCCTCCCGGGGAGTTCAGCTGGGGGAGCGGCTAAGCCCTCACGAGCGTGCCCAGGTACAAGCGCTGATTGTAGCTAAAGGGGCTACCTTCTCCAATTTACCTGGGTACACTCCACTAGCCACCCACCGCGTCGAAACCCCGGGACAGCTACCTATGCGACAGGCTCCATATAGGGTTCCGGAATCAGTCCGGACCCATATGAAGGCAGAATTAGACGAGATGTTACAGCTAGGGGTTATCGAACCCTCAGATAGCCCCTGGGCATCGCCGGTAGTCCTGGTGCCTAAAAAGGACGGCACCACCCGATTCTGCGTCGACTACCGGAGGCTAAATGACAAAACGGTGTCTGATGCCTACCCGATGCCTCGGATAGACAAGCTGCTAGATAAGATGGCACGGGGTCAGTATCTCACTACCATTGACTTGTGTAAGGGATACTGGCAAATTCCCCTAGCCGATGACGCCATCCCCAAGTCGGCGTTTGTCACTCCGTTTGGCCTGTACCAGTTCAAGGTCATGCCCTTCGGAATGAAAAACGCTCCGGCTACCTTTCAGCGGATGGTAGATCGGCTACTGGACGGCTTTCAAGAGTATGCCTGTGCCTACTTAGATGACATCGCCATCTTTAGCCAGACCTGGGAAGACCACCTACGCCATATAGGGGCGATCTTAGACCGTATTGGGGAAGCTGGGTTAACGTTAAAACCTAGTAAGTGCCACATAGGTATGGCCGAGATGCAGTATCTGGGACACTGAGTAGGGTGTGGGCAGCAGAGACCCGAGCCAGCCAAGATTGAGGCCGTAGCTAAGTGGCCTACCCCAAGGACTAAAACTCAAGTGCTAGCGTTCCTAGGGACTGCCGGATATTATAGAAAATTTGTTCCCGACTACAGCACCCTGGCCAAACCCCTGATGGACCTGACCAAAAAGAACCTTCCCCGACTGGTTGTCTGGGCCCCAGAGTGTGAACAGGCATTCCAACAACTCAAGACAGCTCTGACTAATGCTCCCGTATTAACTGCTCCTGATCCAACTAAAAGATTTCTTGTCCACACAGACGCTTCAATGTTTGGATTGGGGGCAGTGCTGAGCCAAGTGGGAGCCGATGGCGGAGAGCATCCCGTAGCCTACTTAAGCCGAAAGTTGTTGCCCCGTGAAGTGAGCTACGCCGCCATTGAGAAAGAATGCCTGGCCGTGGTGTGGGCCCTTAAAAAGTTACAGCCGTATTTGTATGGACAACCTTTTTCCTTACTCACAGATCACAACCCGTTGGTGTGGCTGAACCGTGTGTCTGGGGACAATGCCAGGCTGCTGCGCTGGAGTTTGGCACTGCAGCCCTTTGACTTCACCATCCATTATCGCCCAGGAAAACAAAACGGTAACGCTGACGGGTTATCCAGACAGACTGAACTCGAGAAGTGATCTGTGAGTACTCTCCCGGACATCCCCAAGCCGATCCGTTGGGATCAGACTGTGTATGCCGGCTTGGTTCTGGGGGAGCATTGTGGCAAACCTAGCCACTTCTGGACTATAGTTACTAAAGGTTGTCCGTAGGCTGAATGTGTACTGTGTACTTTAAACTGTGTATGTGATGTATATGGCCGTTCGCATGCTGGCAGCCGTACGCTGCCAGCATACAAAACCTTTCGTTCAACGAAACATGGCTATCCGGGCCGTTCGCCATACGAATGCGGGCTCCCCAGGTAGACCACCCACTCACAAGTCGTGTGGCACCAATTAACCGATTGCAACAATGTTGCAATCGGTAATTAAGGGCTCTCCTAGGTGGCCGTCGTTCGGCTACCGACCATGCGGCGGTCGGCCATCTTGGATCATTTGTCTCTGCAGCGGTGTTCGGTCGTCGAGAGCCTGGAACTGAAAACGGCTACTCAATGATCCGAACACCGCTGGGCTTCCAGAGCGTTCGGGAGTTCCGCGTTCGGCACATTCTGTTCCCCATCGATGTTCGGTAGTTTTAAACCGAACTCGATGTTTTAATGTATTTAGTGCGGCGTTCGGTTAGTTTAGCTGGGATCGGAGCGGTATTCTCACTAAAGGTGCCCGCCGACCCCAGCTATCTACCGAACGGTCGTTCGTCTAAAAGCGAGTAAAACTGTGTAAAATATAGATTTCTGTATAAATTGCCGGTTTTGCTGCACGAGGGGATAATCCACTTAATCGTCCATTTTAGTGGGAGTATCCCTCTCGTGCAGCAATGCCTGTTGGGATAATCATGCTGCCTGATGGGAGAAATCCCCTGTAATGTCTGTAAGGAAACCCCTTGCAAGGGGAACTGCATAAATATGGAAGTCTGTGAATAAAGCAAGTTAGTTGACTCCCAGACTGTGTTTCGTCCGGTTATTGGGAGGATTGGGGAACTTGTCTTACTTTTCAGCGCTGACTGTGGATGTACCTGTGTAACCAGCGGATATCGGGGATTTTACTATTGCCCTCCGCTACACTGGCTTTTGTCTTGAAATCATCCGTTGATGAACAATTTCTCCTTAGCCTGAGGTACTGTCCCACTGGGATACCTCTTTTCAGAGGGATAGGATGATAGCTCTCCCATCTAAGCATATTATTTGTTGAAGTGGGTTTACGGAAGAAGGTGGTGTTAATCTTCAAGGATTCGGTTATCGTGAATGTGCAGTCAAGGAAATTGAGGACTTGATCACCGAATTCCATGGTGAATTTCAAGTTTATATTGTTGACATTTAATGTTGTTACAAATTCCTCAAAGCATTGCTTGGTACCTGTCCATATCACTAGGATATCATCTATGTACCCTTTCCATACATAGATGAAGTCTGTGTACTGTGAGTTTTGTACAGAGAATACCACCTCCTTTTCCCACCAACCCAGGTGCAGGTTGGCATATGCAGGGGCACAAGATGTCCCCATAGCAGTCCCCTGCACCTGGTGATAGTACTTATCCTTAAATAAGAAAAAATTGTGAGTCAATATGAATCTCAGAAGGTTTAGTACAAACTTGGTATGGGTGTCATGTTCTGGACCCCTTTTCTCCAGAAAATAGCCTACATGGTCTAGCCCACTTGAATGTGGGATAGATGAGTACAGGCTTTCTACGTCCAGACTGCAGAGTACTGACCCTCTTGGTACCGTCAATGATTTCAGGTATTTCAAAGTATCCTTTGTATCCTTGAGGTAGGAGGGTAAGGTTTCTACATATGGTCGTAAGATTTTATCAACGTATATGCTTCCCTTACTGGTCAGATTGTTAGAGCCTGAAACGATAGGTCTAGCTGTAAGTGTTTCATATTGCTTGTGGATTTTGGGAAGACCATAAAAGGTTGAAGTTGTTGGACACTTTATGAAAATGCTACAGTATTCCTCTTTCGTCAGGATGCCATCATCATATGCTTGATCTAGGAGTTCCTTGTACTCCATTTGATATTTGGTGGATGGGTCATTGGCGAGCACTCTGTAGGTCTTATTGTCCAGGAGAATGTTTTCTATTGTCTGTACATAGTGTGGTTTGTTCATTACCACAATGTTGCCGCCTTTATCCGCTGGCTTAATGATGATGTTGTCATTCTCTTTTAAGCTGCAGAGTGCCCTCCATTCTGTCCTGGATAGGTTCCCTTTGGGTTGCATAGTAAGCATATCCGTATTGATTGTTTTTATCAAATTGGTAGTGGATTCTACAAACATGTCAATATTTTTATATTCCCTTAGGTTGGGGGTAAATGTACTCCTGGGTCGCAGGTTTGTATAAGGGGTAGATGTAGAGGTATCGGTGCTGATGGTCCTTTAGTGAGCACTAGGAGCATCCTTTCTATGGCCCAACTTTCAGCTAGCCCGGAGGCAACTGTAACAGTATATAATTCAGATGTGAAAGCACCGATTTAAATCAGACACAGAATGCATCGGGCATTGCTACAGATTAGCTCGTGCTCACCAATTTTCAACCAGAATTGGCTTAGTAAATTGCCAATCCCATTTTCACTGGGTTTTGGACAAAATCAGGTGTTTAGAGAATAAAGCTGTGAGTGGCAAATTTAGCATTTCTACTTTCATGCCAACATTAAGAAACTATTAGAAATAAAGCAAAGAATACCAGACAATCTCTGAAATGTTTTATTTCTACAACAAATGAACAAATACGCTAATAATTTAAATTGCATCATTTATTTTTTTACGTACACTATGCATCACATTTTGTAAATAAATGTTATCCTGATTTTTTTTGCAAGTGAAAAGATTTTGTTAGAGAAGGAGTTAAGTGTGAATGAGTTTTTACAGAGTCCTAGATACAAAGTGACAAGCACATGTTCTCCGGATGATTATAATGAATTCATCAATCACTGTATAATTAATAGAAATGATGTCTCATGTTACGGTGGGAATATCCGTGATGTGCGATACAAAAGGATGTGTTTGTTGCAATAACTAACAATCCGGGTGAGTCTTCTGGAAGGGAAAGCGGTGGATCATTTCGTTATTATGTTCATATACAAAGTAAAACTGTTTAACGGGGGCGCTCTTAGTGCTGGGATATCTGACGCCATCTCCATCATTATTGTGGGAGTCAATGGCCAAACAATGAAGCATCAACTGAACCATCTATGCAAAGACTTTTTTCCTGGGTCTGTGAGTATCTTCTCAACAGAAAGAAGAACAGTGACTTGAGTTTTTATTATTATTATTATTATTAATAGCATTTTTGTAGTGCCAACTTATTCCTTAGCGATTTAAAGTTACAAAATGTTACATGAACAATAGGTTGCTGAGGACCGTGTTCAAATGAGCTTACAGTCTCGCAATAATCTAACAATTTATATTACAAGTTGTATATGTATATGTATTCTGCTGCTTTGAACTAGAATGTTATTACTTTACCCACCATTGTGACATGTTAAAAGAGCTAAACTGGATGTTGCTGGAATCCTGACGCACTCTTCATCTTTCCAGCCTTGTGTTTAAGAGCTTTTCTAGAAAGCTCCCACCCTACCTGAGCAAAATGCCCAGATGTTCCCATCTCCTATAACCTCAGATCCAATACCAGCACTTTATTTAATCTACCTCAATATCAAAAGAAAGTTGCTCGATCCTTCTTTTACTAAAGAGCACCGCCATTATGGAACAACCTCCTGGACACAATTAAATCTTCCTCCACTCTAAGATTCCTGTCAACATATCTCAGTACAGAATGCACTTGTAATCATGGTTGATTATATTTTTTACCTGTTCTGTGTTAAATGTATATGTGTGTGTGTGTGTGCCGAACCAAACCTCGTCACGGCTCCTGGAGTAGCCTGCTAGCCAGCCTCCTGCCCCAGGATTATGAGCCATGCAAAATACATTGAAAAAAGGCTTGGTTTGTTTGGGAACCAAACAGCCGCACGAACCAGAGACCACCCGGGTGATTGTTAAGCCTAATTGATACTTTATAGCAATTTCCACTGCAGTGTTCTAAGTGTTCATCTGGGCGGCCTCATTTCGTATGAACGACCACGAGGTGGCAGCCATATTGTTCCCGCGAACGCAGGAAGCGGTGTTTGGGCATAAATCTCATGGAACTAAAATCGGACACAGAAACTCTCGAACACCGCTGGACTTCCATCATCGCCTGCGTTCGGTTCTACTCCACTTAGAAAGGCACTGTTCGGTGGAAACGTTTCAACGAACAAGGGAAACAGGCTAAACAAGTAACTTAAGGATTCCGTTTGGTGTTTTACGTACTTTTGTGCTCCCGAAAGAGACCGACCGTGACCCCTGATTTCTTGGAACTGTTTTGGGCATAAGAGATCATGTGCACAGTCGGTCAAATAATTGACTTCCATCAAAAATCTCGAACCCCTGAACCAATCTGGGTGGTTTTGGGATATGTTGGTCACCCAGATCGGGGCTGTGACAGACCCTCCATCAATCGATGCTCCTAGTGCTTACCGAGGACCATCAGCACCGCACCAGACACCATAAGCACCACGGACCACCTGGCACCCTGACCGGGTACCTCCATCAATCGATGCTCCTATTGCTCACAGAGGGCTCCAAGCACTCCACCAGACACCATAAGCACTGGTTGGGGTCTCGCCGTCCTCCACCTACCATCCAGAGAGTGTAGCAGGAACAAGCTCTTAAAAGAGCTTAGTGATTATAGCCCAGGGGAGTATAGAGTATAGCAATCCCCCAGTGTAGATGCAGCCTTTTCCCCCACACATAAACAGGAACTCAGCAGACCTGAGTGTTTATTGTCTTTTACACAGTTTTTCCCACAAGATTACTGTAACGGACCGTTTCGCCCACAAGAGGATAAAAACCGTTTAAGCGATATCCCCCTTTCCGGATATACAGGCAGCTACTGTAAGCACCAATCTCCCGAACTGCAAACTACACGAACCTGGAAACAGCCGAACAGGAAAAACCATACGAAATGTTTACACTCCTGGCAGTCAGCATACAATCCAATTCCCCCAATAACGAGACGACAATTCAGTTTGAGGGTCAAGCAGAATCTGGCTGTACTGGCAGATACAGTCTCTTTCATTCCCAATCTACAAACATAGTACAGCCCACAGGGTTTTACAGAACAACCAATCAATCCGTACAATACACACAGACACTCCCACACAAAATCCCCCCCCCCCGCCTGTAATATGATTACTGAACACAATGGGTAATCACATTATCACAGGCAGAGGAATACAGTTTTATAAAACACATCACAGGGACCCCAAAACATGCAATAACCCCATAAGTATATCCTCAGAACCGGGGGATCTGGGTGAACCACATATCCAAAATTCACCCAGATCCGTTCAGTAGTTTGGAAGATACAGTTTAATGCAGATTCCGCAGAACATATACAGATTATATAAAAAATAATTACTGTATAATGTGTCCCCTGTTGTATAGTTTCAAACTACTGCACGATGTCTTTGTGCACCAAATACCGGCGAGATGGCACCGTGTAGAAAAGTCACAACAGTGTCTGTGAGTTAAAATGGCCGCCATCCATTGTTCTCACCATGTGCTTCATCCATTGTTCTCACCATGTGCCTCTGATACATGAAATGGTGGCCACCCAGTAACTCCACAGTATGTCCCCAGATGGTTCTTAAAGGGCCAGTAGCAGCATAATACAATACAACAAGTTTACCAGGGGCCATAGTCAGCAGGTAGGAGGCGGGCAACCAGGCTTCTCCAGTGGACAGTGGCGAGGTTGCTTTCGCCACAATTACCACCCATGTGGACCTTGTGGGGCACAGGACACAAAGTTACAAAGCCAATCAGAACAATATTGTACAGTTAGACACTCCCAGATAAGGTACACACACCCTCCCCTCTGCTTGGGAGATAATTGAGTAAGATACTGTAATAACTCAATTATCCTCAAGCAGCAAAAACAATTTTTTCACAAAACACAGAAAACACCCCAAAACACCACACATCCCCATAACACATTATACATCCATGGAAAGCCCTGATCTGGGTGAACAACATATCAAAAATCACCCAGATCAGAGCAGGGGTTCAGGAAATTCCTGGAAGTCATATTTGACCGACCGCAAGCATGGCTTTCATGCCCAGAATGGTTCCAGGGATTTAGGTTGTGCGGGCGGTCTATTTCACATAGTTCAAAGTGCACAGTAGTACAAGGAAGGGTGGGGTCAGACTATAGCAAGGGCTGATGGGAGATTGAGGAGGGACAAAGCAACCAGTTTAAACTGGTCTGGCAGTGTCCCTGGGACAACGCCCTGCTGGAGAAACAATAGGACAGGAAAAAGGGGGAGGGGAAGATGCACATTTTCCCATGGAAGTCACTTTTTAAAATGTCTTTTTGCAGGGCCCATAGTCTTTGGGCAAAAGGCTGGCCATTAGTCCTCTCCAAAAACCAGTGGCGAAATTGCTTTCGTCATGGGGGCTATGAGGGGATGTGGGGTTTTCATGCGTTTTAGGGGTGTTTTTAAAGTTTGTTAAATTGTATGTTTTTGTAACTGAGAGATAATTTAATTATATGTTTGTGTGCTCAGGTAATTATCTCTCAGGCACAGGGGAGGAGTGTGTGGAATGTTTGCTTGTGACTAGTTCCCTCTCAGGTCCAGAGAGGAATGCCCCTGTAATATGATTTGGGAAACCGCTTGCATGGGAGGTTGCGTAAAGGGCTGTGTGTGGCTCCCAATAAATCAGATCATTTTACCCCTTTATGAAGTCTAGGCTCATGTTTGGGGGATTGAGAGCTATACTCACAACCATAATCACTACTCTGCTTGGAACCAGGAGCTATATTGCATCACATGGGATTTGGGAGACTTACAGCGGATATACTCAGCTGGAGTACGGGGATTTGTTACAATGTGTATTTTAATATTACTTTGTATTTTTAATATTTTATTTTATACTACTGTAACAATGCCGTGTTTGTGGACCCAGGACGTACTTGAAAACAAAATAAATCTCAATGCATCCATCCTGGTAAAATATTAAGTTATGGTTGCAAACTCCAAAGAGACCTCAAGGCTTTCTTTTCACCATATAGTGGGATGTCTAAACCATGGAATATAAATGTAAAAGTCTCTGTAATGTGTTTCATACAACTCTCTGCTTTATAGGAACATGGATACTGTTATATGTATCCAAGGAGATAGTAAATTGCTTTTCTCGCAGATCTCGCTGGGAAAGTCACACATTATAAATAAATCCTATAGGAATTGCCAGGAATTCGACATGAAATTTAAAAGTTAGTTTGTTGAAAATTTCTTACAAAATTACAAGTTTGTAGTTTGTGTGTGTGTGTCTGTTTGCCAGTGTGTGTATGGGTCAATAAGTGTGTACCAAAGTGTTCATGTGTGTGGTAATGGGTGTTTAAACGGATCCCAGTACCCCAGCTGAGCACATCCGTGAAGAATTTTATAACATGACAGGAGGCTTCGTATTTGCTTAAGTCTCTCTTTACTAGAACTCCACAGCAGCACAGAAAACAACCAATCAGAAAAAGTTAGGTACAATAAAACTCCCCTCCCCATGCATCATTGCCTCTTTCTTTGCTGCTCCGCAGTCAGTACCGGTCAGAGTACCACTGCCTCCTGCTTATATTAGTTGGGGGCTTTGGAATTTACTAATTATTTACACTTGTTTTTAGAGTTTTTTTGGGGGGGGATTTTCTGAGCAGCTTATGCTTTCCTATATTTGTGTTAGACTGTCTTTGGATTCATGGGGGGTATTGTGGGCCTTACTGTGCCTTTATATATCCCAGTGTCTGTTATATACCTTAGTAGTGATGGGAGTGAGCGCAGGACTTTTCTTTCTGCATTTGTATCACTTGTTTTTCTTTTTTTTTCACTATATATTGGGGCTGATGTGCACTGTAGTCATTGCAGCCGCCCAGTAGTGATGGGAGTGAGCGCAGGGCTTTTCTTTCTGCATTTGTATCCATTTTTTGTATCACTCAGCCTTGTTACAATGCAGCCGCCCATCCCATGTGTTCCCTATTAAGGGTTAATAATGTATAGGGGTGTGTATAAAAAATACCCCTTTCTGTCTCATTAGAGATTTTTGCCAGAGGCTCAAGGAAGCAAGGTGAATGGTTAGAGTTAGTACCCACCTAGGGGGGTCTGCCTTGATGCTGGCAGGTGGGCTCATCCTCTCATGGCCATTGGAGGTAACTAAAATACCTCCATTTGTTTAAAAATACATAGGGATAAAGGAGAGAGCGCAGGTAACTTGTTTTTCTTTGGCTTGCAGTATTTTAAATTGATCTTTTAGTGCCTGTTATGTACCTTGCAGTATTTATATACCTTTCAGTGCCTGTATTTATACCTTACTGTGCCCTTTTGGATTCCTTCGGTGCCTTTATGTACTTTACTGCATCGCCATTTTCCTTCTGTGACAGCTCAGATCCCCCCTACCCCTCTGTCTACTGTCCCCCCCCCCCCCCTTTTTCTTTCCCTCTTCCGTTTTACTTTCAGCGGGTTATGCCGTTTGGAGGTCTCAGGAGGCTTTAGGCATCCAGCCCCCTATGAGACCTCCGAGCGCCGGGACAGCGGCACGCAGATCCGATGACCCCGTACGCGGGTTACCGGCCCTGGAGTGCTCCCGAACAGCGTGAGCACACGGTGGGCGGAACTTATTTCCCACATGGCCGCTTACCGCGGCCGGCTCTCTAGACGCACCCCATGCGTCCGACCGGGTGAGGGAGGCCGCGCTCCCAACCCCCCCCCCCCCCATCTTCCACGAAGGAGTACTTAGTGACTAGGACCTCATGGTAGGTCCTGTAATGGCTGGCTTGGTTGTAGGGGCTATAACACCATAAAGTTGCCAGGTTATAGTTCACCCTAAGGCAAGTCATTTCAGGAATGACAGAAATGTAAAACACTGTCATATAATACGGGTCTTCTAACCTTATCTAAATAGATAAAGGTATTATCATATCATGGCAAATACATTTTATTTTTAATTTTTTTATTTTTCCAGTCCTTCTGCAACTATCTTTGCTAATAGGCAAATTTGATTGGATTATGTTACATACACACATTATCATAACAGACAGGCATGTTTTGATAGGAATTCATGAGACCGTATACACTACTGGATGTTTTTCATACTTACTGCCAGAGTTCCTATGTTAGTGCTATTAGCACACTTCCTCCCTACCATGTGGTTTTGGTATACTGTATGGCTTGCACCCAATTATCCAAGATTATATATATATATATACATATAGAGGGAGCTCTATACGTGCTGTTTGGTCTCCTGCTGCTGGCAGAACACTACACCTGTAATTGGCCTGCTATGTCTGTGCCCCATTGATTGGCCTGCTATGTCTCTGCCCCATTGATTGGCCTGCTATGTCTACGCCCCATTGATTGGCCTGATCTATCGGTCCCCGAACCCCCTTTTGGCCGCAGGCCTAGGGGGGATATCACGGAGGACAGCCCAGTACCCACTATTGACATGGAGATAAGGGGTGTCCAGCAAGAACTGGTGCCATACTATCCAAGAAGACACCAGTATACGGCCACCTAAATGTGATTGGAAGGGTGAAGGCCCTAAACCTCATGCCCTAGGGGCAAGAACTTTTGAAGAACCACTGGCGCAAAAAACATGGTTTGCTCCAGCCTGGCGGCGACACATCTCCCAGGAGAATTTCGCACATGCAGGGACCAGTGCTCAGATGCCAACAGGGGACCTCGGTGTTTCCTTGTATTTAGCAACTAAGTCTTTAGATGCCTTTCAGGTACCTTAGGTATTGGTAATTGTGAAGAAATGACTCTATTATCCGGTATTTCTGCATGTTTCTTGCTTTTTCTGTTTATTTTCAATCGGCAGATGGAACTGCCGAACAAAGACCACCCCTGGCTCACTTAACTTCAAAGCTGGCATCACTTTCACCCTCGAAGTGTGCGGCCAGCGTTCGTACTGCCGAACGCCACGTGGCAGAGAAAACCGCGGCCATCTTTTTTTCAGTTAAACAAAGGCAGCGGGACTTGGTCGTCAAGTGTCTGGAACTAAAATCGGACACTCGACTTCCCGAACACCGGTCTCAAACATACGAACGCTGGAACTATATGTACCGACTAGCTAGAAGAGCGCTATTCGGTACATTTGTGTATACGAATGAGGGGAACAATCGCTGCTAAGAGCCAGGGGAATTCGGTTAGTATTTATATTCGTTTTTCTCCTTTTTCTAAAGTGACCGGCAAAACCACACGAACCTCTGGAACTATTTTGGGCAGCCCACCCACGGTGAACCGGTTACAAAGGACTTCCATGGTTTTTGCGAACCCCTGAACCGATCTGGGTGAAATTTGGATATGTTGGTCACCCAGATCGGGGCTATCAGGGGACATAGGATTTGTGGGGATACCCCATGTATAAAGGGGTGTTCCATAAATTGGGGAAAACAGTGATTTTTCAGCCTGGAGATAATTAGGTTGTTACTGTATCAGACCTGATTATCTCCAGGACTAGGGGAGGGAACTATCTGTTTGTGTTGGGTGTGTTTTATATTTTTACTGTACAGGATTGGATAAATGTTACTCCTCCCTGTGGGATGTCCCCTTGCATGGGGACCTGCATAAAAAGCCATGTATGTGAATAAAGCTTAGTTCTACTTGTATCCTGATCCTGGACTCTGACTGTTATTTGGAAATCGTATGCTTCATTAAGGGAATCATCTTGTGAAGCTATTGGTATTTCGTATGGATTTCGTTCCTTGGGACTACCGAACAGAGTTCTATCTACACTAGATTCTGGCACTTCGGGAGGAAACTACCGAAAGAGGTTTGGCTATACGTGGTTTACTTACAGTAATTTTTCCTGTGTCGAGTTTAGCTCCTGACCCTTTCAATTGGTTTTTCCTTGTCTTGCTTCTCCGATTTACCATGTAACTTCTCTCCGAGGTACGTATTTAGCTTTTTATCTACATCAATTGTCATTGCTTTCTTTTCGCGCCTTCCAATTTTCCTATTGCTTGGGTTGTCAAGAGGCCTGATCTGGCCTCCTATGACCTCCCGGGCTCTCTTGGATCGCGATATTTATTTACACGAGTAGAGAACGTATCCTTCTCATATTCACACACTGATTCGTTATTGGAGGGCGCGACCCTCCTCCACCCTCAGTCCGATACTGAGATGGATACAGGAAACAGGTTCTGAGTGTGTTTCACTCTCATAGCAAGAACCGGACATGGACGTAGACACTACCTTTTGTTATTAACGAGTGCGGCCCGCTCCTACTATCAGCCTGCTGCTGACACAAGTTTGATTACATTATTAGAGCGTGCGGCTCTCTCATGCACTCACGCACTGCGGTGCCTCACCATTGCTGAGAACACAGGCTTGTACCTGTACAGGCCAATGAGGTCTGCATAGAGGGGCATCCCTCCTACATTCAATGCAATATGGAGGTACGTGTCACGTACCGGGTTTACCGCTGATGCTTCAGCTCTTGTACAGGGGTATAGTACCTCACCGGTATGCAAGGGAGACAATACTTCATAACGACTGGGTAAGGGGAGAGAACCCCTCCATTTTATTTACGTCCGGCTACTGACTTCGCTATAGAGGGCTACCTGATCGGGCAAGGTATAAATGTTTAGACTGGATTTCTCTATTTCTCCTATAATGGATCTGCTGGGTCCATAACACTGTATCCCACTCGAGAAATACTCACTGAGGTATTACTGGGGGAGTTTCCGCACCTTATTTTCATGCTCCCCGGAGATTGATGGGATAACGTAGAGGCTGTTTGAACTGGGTACAGCTCCCAGGTTTGACCCAATTTGTTGGTGACCCCATACCTTTCTATTGGATATATTCCTGGAGGACGGTATGGCCAACGGAGGTGCCTCGATTATTACAGGTGCAGGTTTTAGTATGATCTAGCCTATATCATACAAACAATCACAATCTGTCTAGGTTATACAGACCATTGCGTACCAACGGTTTAGACTGTTTTTATTCATGGCAAGGTGACAGGAGATCCTGCGGCCTTCATAGAGCAAGTGTGCACTGTCTTACTCGCGTGACAAGACTGGGGAAGGCCCACAACCCCGGCTGCAGGTACACCGTACACATAGGCCGCATGGAAAGTACGGAATCTTCGGTTGACCTTGGTTTCCTTGGTTGTTAACAATCTTGGGATAGATGACAGGACTACCTCTGCTCCTCTGAGAACATGATTCGGTTATGGAGGACCCTCTTTCTAGGCTTTAATCCCGCATGGGAACCGTCTGGGTTGTGGTTTTCCGCTAACCCACCTAGTCAACTACCGTCAAGGAGGCCTGCTTGGACCCTATGGGAAGAACCCTGGGTACCCTGACTCCTGCACAGACCTCACAAGGTCGGGACGCAACCTACTGCTGGAGAAATGCTCTGGAGTGGTAGCAAGCTCAGATATGATGGCCGACGTTCCCAAACTGAACGGCCTCTGCTTCGGACGCTTGCAGCTGGGACCTTGTTGGTTCGCTATTCCGGTTCTCCTATCGTTAGTGAAGGGACTCTTAGTCTTACCTGCGTATTTGAGAATGCTATGGGTTCTCCAGACTCCTGGCTAAGAAGGGAGGTATTCCTATAGTTCGGTTCTCGAATTCAGTCAGGGATACAGGGACCTAAGGTCTCACCATATTGTACCCTGTCTTGAAAGTGGCGTGCTGACCATGAGTCCCTCCACGAACTTTGGCAGGTTGGACATGGAACAGGATCGTACAGACTATTTATCGGAATATTCACTCTCCCCCTAATCAGTCGCCAGTCTCGCAGACGGAAGTCCAACTCCAGACCCGCTCACCAGGGCCATTTTGTTTTTCGTCAGCAGGCCTACACTTCGAACCGATTTAGAAGAATTTGCGGTTCTCCACGTGATAAGTACGGAGGACTCTTCTTCGTCTATGCAAGGCCCTATTTCCATTGGATCCGGACCATCTGTCACTCCCCAACAAGGATATATTTGGAGGGAAATCTCATACTCTAGTTTTGATTCCCCCTTTTGGTTATATCTAGGATGCACAGTTCCCCAGAGTAGTCGATCATCGTTTCGCTACGCTAGTTCAGTGTTGGGACTCGGATTGGACATCCCTGGGGAGTACCTTATTCTACCACAGTTGCAGTTTACACAGTCCCTTTGGAGTACTGGTAGCACTCTTGCCGGCATAATAGGTTAATTCTCAGACGAGACCACCAACCGGGTGGATCATGAGAGAACGACAAGACTCTATTCAGTTACGGAAATGATGGTAGACTCAGATGCATTACCTGAGGTTGGAATTTTGTCTACAAGACCACTTTACCTAGTGATCCCGACATGATCGAAGGAGCCATCTTCCAAATCAAAGGTCGAGAACTGGTGACAGTTTTTCTCGCAATCCTAAGTCCACGTAGGACCCTCGGTGTTTTACAACTACAGGGAAATAGCTAATAGGTCAGCTTTGCAGTTCAGGGTTGCCTACTAGGAAACGGGTCGTATCCCATGTACAGTGGATACAACAACAGATGGAGTTTTTCCCGTATTTGAGATACATCGACAGCTAGCATCTTCATTTATCCGTCTACTGTCACTTCTCACAGTTGGAGGGCCCATTGAGGATTGCTCTGGTTATCTCCCGAAATGGGTACCAGCGTTGGATTTGTTGGCTGGGCGTCAAAACAGCAAATACAAAGCCTCCTGTCATGTTATAAAATTGTAGATTATGCTAGCTTTAGTGTACCTATAATCTTAATTTTATTAATGACAGGAGGCGAGTATTTCCCACCCATTCTTATCCATCCCTTGTTTAATTTTAATAGTTTGGGTTCATCAGGTACGTATGCAACTCTGCTTGTTGTCTCTGCTACCGGTCACTTGTTCTTATGTCTACCTTTCATAAGTCGGGTTGGGATCTCTACATATTAGGGTATTTTGGTTGCTACATAAAGTACCTACATGCTTGTTACGGGTACATTTCATTGACTAATCAACCTGTTCGATTCTGTTTTTTCTCGTTTCAGTTTACAGTCTATCAACACTATCTGCTTTGGCAGTTCTCCTCGGATGGTGGACATTGTCGTATTCATTCATATGTAGGACTTCATTTCTTCCCATTATATTTTTGCCTTTTGTTCTGTTTTGTCGCAGCTTGAAAGAGGAAATGATGCATGGGAAGGGGAGTTTTATAGTACCTAACTTTTTCTGATTGGTTGTTTTTTCTGTGCTGCTGTGGAGTTCTAGTAAAGAGAGACTTAAGCAAATACGAAGCCTCCTGTCATTAATAAAATTTAGATTATAGGTACACTAAAGCTAGCATAATCTACAATTATTGCACTACATTTATGCAGTACAAGGACACAGAAAACAAGCCCATGACATCCCCACACAAAACAGGGTAATCTCTCCCCTGTACCTGGGAGATAATTGAGTCAGGAACTGTACAAACTCAATTATCTCCAGGCAAAGAAAAACATAACATTTACAAACACCCAAAAAGTACCTTCAAAACACATGGAAACCCCACAAAAGTTACATCCTCTGATAGCTCCAATCTGGGTGACCAACATATCCAAAAATCACCCAGATCGGTTCAGGGGTTCGAGATTTTCATGGAAGTCAACTATTTAACTGACCACACACATGGTCCTATGCCTAAAACAGTTCCATGAAATCAGGGCTAGTGGTCGGTCAACTTTGGTAACATAAAAACAAAGTTTAAACAGATTCACAAACTGAGGAAGAGAATGGTTCCTGGGAAAGCAAAAGGGGTTAACCAGCCCAGAGGTGGTCCGTAATTCGTGAGTTTGTTCGGTTCCCGAAAAGTACAAATAAATTCCACGAACCAAGTCTTTTTACCAGCCTTTTCTATGGCTCATAGTCAATGGGCAGGAGGCTAGCCTCCACACTCCTCCAGGAGCCCGTGGCGAATGTCCAGGCAAGGGGGCGTTCATCACAGGTGTGTACGGCAGAGTATACATTGTGTGTGTGTATTAACTAAAATATATATTTTCATCTAATTTAAGGGCTCTCTGAATGTATTACATAGAACTCAAAATGTCCTTTCACCCCTAGCCAGTGGCATGTGTTTATTTACTCAGAGCAAGTACAAATTCTATGCGCCATGGACCATCCAGGCTTGCAGTGACTAGTAACGTTTAAGACCTGGCTAGTAGCCCAAGACTTGGAATTTTAAACCCTCACTATGCAAATATAAACAGAACAAAGAACCCTTGCAGGTCTTTATCATAATATCAATGCTGCTTTATTGAAGCAGACAGATTCATTTCACAATAGGCCCCAATCAGGACTTTTATCTCTATGGGGGTTTCGGTATAAATAAGGCCATGGGTTTTTACGGCCACTGGAAACATTATATTCTGTGTTTTTCTTCACTCGATGTGGAAGGGCTGATCCAAGTAGCAGTCTCTTTATTACTCAGGTTAACGAGTATGAGATCCACAGTAAAGAAGATGTAGGAGAGGTCCTGCTAGTTCGATTGTTCAAGGAACGCTACAAATTCTTCCCCGAGAGTCCCTGGTTCTGTAAGAAGATCACCGTGACTTGCCCCAGCGGAGTCAGCTACCAGTTCCCATATTACCAATGGATCACGGGATACGTGACGCTGGAGATTCCCGAAGGAAAAGGTAAAAATGTAATATTAAGGGAACAGTAATAACAGTTAAAGTTGGTGTTGTTGTGTTTATGTGCCCTAAAAAACATTTAACGTGTGTTGGTGATGTAGCTCACATGTATCCAAGTATAAAAATACACTAGAAAAAGGAAATTTCAAGTCAGTGTAAAAGAATAGAAATGTGCACTGTTTGTAGATATTTAGGGAAACTGTAAGGTGCAAACACATTTGGTTTTCTTACATGCATTGTATGAAAGAAAACATGTATTTGTTTGGAAGCAGAGTTATTTTTCAAATGTCTTGCTACTATAGATCTCCATTCAACCACCTCCCGGCGTAATTGTAGATTATGCTAACGTAGTGTACCTATAATCTTAATTTTAATAATGACAGGAGGCGAGTATTTTGCATAACTTTCTTTACTTTATGCCTCCAGCAGCACAAGTCAATCAGAAAACTTTAAACCAATCAGTAACCAGCATCACCTCCATATATAAAGCCCTGACAGTCACATGATTTCCTCTTTCTTTGATGCGAAAACAGTCCATTATAACGTCAGGGAATTCAAATAACAGTCCTGAGTAACGTGTAGAACATAACTTGGAACACGACTTGAAAAAAAAAAACCTTCCAGCTTTATCTTGATCTTGATCTTTATGATGGTTACTCTGAAAAGAACAGAAATACGTGAAAGGTGATGGAACCCAACTGATGTCCACATTAAAACCAGTACTATATGCATCTATATTTATATTACGTTAATATACTAAAACATTAAACAACCGTAGAATACTTTAATAATCGCCGCGGCTGTAACACCCGTCAACCAGATAAGCATCCCATAAATATACTGAAATACCCAAAACTTATAATAAGACTGTGAAAATGGCAAACCAGAAAATTAGAATTTCCCAGAGTATAGGGGGGGAAACAGGGAGGGAAAATACTCGCCTCCTGTCATTATTAAAATTAAGATTATAGGTACACTACGTTAGCATAATCTACAATTTTATCACATGACAGGAGGCTTCGTATTTTGCATTTTTAAAGCTTGGTATGAGCGAAAAGGATGCGCGTGTGGTTGACGAAAATAAATATACGGATTGTTCATGATAACTGGCTTGTATGGTAGGTATAAGCCCAGCAGATGTCTTTAATGTGTCAATCTAAGAGTTGTCGGGATCTCCATATAACAAAACACCGCTATAACTGCACAATGATTGGTAAACCGTCAGGAACAAGGTAAAATATGGACGCGAAAAAGGATTTAGTTCTACGAGACACCGTGGAGGTCCTTCCTTCTGGTGATACCGAAAAATCATTTTCGTCGAACTCAGAATATCTAATACCCGACGGAAAAAATCTAACGTAACGTGATTACGGCTGACAGCTGACGAAGGGATAGGTTCGTGTTATCTGACTAGTTCCGAAAAACCCAATCAAAGTCTCACCACAGTGATACTTTAGCTCATGGTTCTGGACCGTATGCTACCCCGTGGAAAACGACCTATCAAAAAGTTCTTGATCGGCCGGAGTGTCGTGAATCGTTCTATGCGCTGTCGAAATAAGGGAACGTATCCCGATAATGAATCGGTCGGATCGTTCCGATCGGCCCTTTGCGAAAATTATGAAACAGATTCAACATCGAGGTAGGTAGGGGTAATAAAAAAGATCGTAGTCCCTTTCCATACCCCAGTGAATTCCAAGTGTTCCATGTGGATAAGTTATTTCGGGGAACCTGTTGTCCATGAGTCCCATGACTCTAGTTGGCTGCGAAAGTCCCTTGACATACCAGTCTCCCTTGGAAGACATCAATCCACCAACTCTAGCCACTCCTACATTATCAATCGATGATGTTCTCCCTTTGATCTGCCCGAAGGCAAGTTAAAACTGAAGGAGCAGAGGATGATCCCAATTAAAGACAATCATTCTAGGTGTCCTGCTTAGCTCCTCTACCTCTGCAGTGCGTACTATCGAAGTCCTTGCCATTCTGATCCCAATTTCATAGGTGTGCCCGGATCTCATGCAGTGAGTTTTCAGTCGATGTCTAGCCGGTAGTGAAGTGGTCCTGGGGAATAATCAAGGTACTATGGAGCCTTTCCGCCATATCCGTCGAATTTCCTTACGAAGGTCGCTATCGTTGATGCGGGAAAGGTGCAATCCGTCTAGGGTGGAATCTATTCCGAAGTAGAGGTACGTAGTTACTCGGAACTGGAACCGAACCGACTCCTCTCTGTTCACTATGAATCCCAACAATTCCAGAAACTGTGCTACAGCGGATACCTTTTGCTCTTCCGTGCGTCCTGACCAGCTTCCAAAACTTCTTGAGGTACTATGTTAACCAATAGGTAAGTGTCCTTTCAAATCTAACCTTGCAAAATCCTATCGAGGAGTAGGTCTCCTACTAGATGTATACCTTCCTTCTTGAGATGTCGGTACGTCCCAAAAACCTTTGGGTTGGTCTATGTTGATGATTGGGGGAGAGTCTCCTGTCTTCTTCTGTACTACTATTACGTGGACTTCGGTCTGATCGGGACATAGATATCCCTGCAGTGACACCGAGCTCCCTGTTGAGGACTATCTTGTTCGTTCCTAGATGACCTGGGCATTCCATCCTGAGCTTGTTTCGTACTTCTTTTCCCCTAAGCCGGAGGTTGGCAAGGTGTGCCCGGTGCTCCGGCAAACCCCTTTCGGATGATCCTGGGTGTCTGGTGGTACGCGAGTCAACCAAGGTTGTCCAGTGTGTCAAAGGAAACTTTTCTTGCTAGGCGGGTTCTGTCGCTTTTCCTCTTCCGATGGAGGCTCTCCATTCTCTTATGATCTCCAGAGAAGGGGGGGAAATGGATTCCTCGTCCCCTGATGATGGAGTCTGAGATGTTCCATGTGCAGGACGTTCTGAGCGACGGTTCCGCTAAGTCGGGGCGTTCTCTTTCCCTTTTTGGGGAAGCCGCGTTGAGCCCTTCCAATGGTGTTTAGGTGGTAAGGTGCCCGACTTGTTAGTCAGCCTCTTGGAGAGGACTTCTTCCCCCGGAGTTGCCCTGGCTGCTTTAATCTTCACCTGGAAATCGGTAGGTAAATTGAGGGAAATCCAATCTGTTGGTTCATACCCTTTCGGTCTGTGGAGTCATGGGCGTACAACAGTACGCTTATGGTCACTCAGCGTGCCTCTGTGTATAACCGGGGTCACCCACTACTTCGATTAATCGGTACCGCTTTCGCAGTATCTAGGTAGTGGCCTGAGAATGAGGACACCCTCCGTAGGGCCGGGACGTACCCGGGTATGGGAGGCGTGAAAGCCTCCCTATGTATAATCTAATGGTTCATCCTTATATGTCCTAGAATTGTGGAGTTTGGCGGTATAGTGAGTTCTCTTTCTCGGTTAAGGGAAAGTCGTACGGATCCTCCAATGGAAACATAGAGGTGTCGGAACACATGCCTGTAGTGTACCCTGGTCTGTGCATACAATGCCAGAACATACTCTGAAGGTAGAAGCCCTAGACGAGGGCGCGGGGGATCACCCCTTCGTACCTATGCCACTAGCACCGGAGTAAGACTAGCCTAGAGTCACCCAGCGTAGGGGTCACCCCTGTATGTATGTCTCTTATGGTCTGTTGGGACCCTCTTCCGGTCTCTGGGGTACCTAAACAGGTGTCCGGTACGGTAATACATTTATTGCCACTAGTGGATCTCCACGTACAACTGGGGTTCCCCCAGAATTGTTTCCATCAGTACCACTTAGAGATTTCCTGCGAGTGGTCTGAGGAGGGGGTCGCCCTCAATAAGACCGGGATGAACGGTCAGAAATGCCGGGACGTAAGCCCGTGTATGGGGAGATATTGTAGTCTCCAAATTATCCAAGGGGTCGCCCTTATTGGATATAGTACTGTGGAGCTTTGGCAGCGCCGTGAGCTCTCCTTCTTGGTGCTGTCGACCTACATGTATCCATTGTGTTCCGGTCTGGCATACCGTAACAGATCGTACTCCGTGGTTATCAGCCCGTCCTAGGGCGTGTGGATTAGACCCCAATATCTATATGTCCTTAGCCATTCCGGGTCTTGGCTGAGTTCTCCGACTTTTTGAGGTATGTCTTGCCAGTCCTCCTCCTCCTAGGGCGAGTCCTCTGCCCTCCATTCGTCTATGATTTCTAATGACGGTGGGGATTATGGTTCCTCATCCTCTGATGAGGGTCTTGTGGAGGGGAGCGGTCCATGCCTTGGACTGGCGGTTACGCTTCCTCAGTATATTCCCTTCACCTCTTGGAAGAGTTGTGTTGGAGCCCATCCATTGGTGTTTGGACGCCCCTGTCTCCTGCCTAAGTTGTGTAGGTTCCTTATCCTCTGTTCTTGATGGAGGCGTGGTGTCCACCATCTCCGGCGGTATCTGCGTCATCCTTTTGACTAAAGCCTTTTTCCCGAAGCCGACCCCGCGGCAGTGATCATGGCCTGGAAATCCACCGTTGATGATGGAGGAGTGTCTGACACCATGGTAGCATAATTTTCTCCCTTCTGTGGGGAGACAGTTTATACGTCAGTGCGTATGTAACTACACAGTGGCTTCCACGTACAACTGGGGGACACCCAGGTACCATGTACTCAGTACCACTAGGAATTTGACGAGTGGTCTGTAGAGGGGTCACCCTCCTATTGACCAGGGTGAACGGTCATTAATGTTGTGATGGAGCTCGGTAATGGTCGGGACGGAGCCCGGTAATGGTCGGGACGGAGCCCGGTAATGGTCGGGACGGAGCCCGGTAATGGTCGGGACGGAGCCCGGTAATGGTCGGGACGTAAGCCCGGTAATGGGAAGTATCGAAGACCTCAGTACTCTTTGTAAGGAGTCATCCTTGTGTATGTAATTTTGTGGAATTTTTGCCACTGTGGATTTGCGTACTTCGTCATAAGCCCCTCATTGGGCGTGGTGGTCACCCTTTGTAAACAAGTTTGTAATGGTTTCTGGATAGTTCTTCAGTGTTTTCACCCGTGTGGATCAATCCTCATTGCCTTCTGTGAGTGATCGTCCAATTGGGCAGTGCAGCCTGAGCCTGATGGGAGTTGTTCTTGATTCGGTGTAGTACAATCCCAATGGTAAGTTACCTGCAGTGGCCCCTGAGCACAGATTTGCAGGGGTTAACTGCAGTGAGAAGTGTGCTTAGCCTGATGGGAGTTGTTCCTGGTTTGGTGCAATACAATCCCAATGATAAGTTACCCGCAGTGGCCCTTTAGCACAGAGTTGCGGGGGTTAACTGCAGTGAGAAGTTTGCTTGGCCTGATGGGAGTTGTTCCTGGTTTGGTGCAATACAATCCCAATGATACGTTACCCGCAGTGGCCCTTTAGCACAGAGTTTTGGGGGTTAACTGCAGTGATAAGTGTGCTCAGCCTGATGTGCAATACAATTTGAAGGTAAGTTAACTGCAGTGGCCCTTAGCCCAGAGTTGCAGGGGTTAACTGCAGTGAGAAGTGTGTTTAGTTTTACACATATATATTATGTGGCAAAAAAACTTTTATTTCCAACAGCATCCAAAATTTTAACACTTTACCTTTAAAAAACCTAGTGCCAGTTCGTGGGAATCACGAACTGGCGAAATTAAGATGGCCGCCGAGGATCTCGCGGTATCGCGAGATCCAAGATGGCCGCCGTTCGCGCGCAAATTTTGCCGCTCGGTCCGCGATCGCGGCCCGACGGTACCGGTCGGCACCCCTCGTGCCCCCCCATCCACCCCCCAGCATCCTGGACCCTAATCAAGCCGGTTGGACCCGCGCGATCGCGGTAAAATGCTGCGAATCGCGAGGGTCCTCAGGCAAGCAGCCTGACATAACAGAGCCCTGAAGGGGAAACCCCAGGGTAGTGTGGATGAAAAAAAACGGACCGTCCAGGGATAAGGGGATTGAGGGGAAGCAGGGATAATAGAGGGACAGGTTAAAGCCCCAGACAGGGGGTTAAAGACACAGTGTACAGTAGAAATTTAAAGGTATAAATACAAGTTAGAATTGCACTATAAACAGAAAGCATTTGAGAGCATAATACTCTGACCTGTGCCTTGGCTGGAAGCAGCAAAGAAAGAGAAATCATGTGACTGTCAGGGCTTTATATATGGAGGTGATGCTGGTTACTGATTGGTTTAAAGTTTTCTGATTGACTTGTGCTGCTGGAGGCATAAAGTAAAGAAAGTAATGCAAAATACGAAGCCTCCTGTCATGTGATAAAATTAAATTCCAGATTGCATGTATATTGTAGACAAGCTTTTGTGAAGTTATACGGTTGTATGAGAGTTATTTCTTAATTTTAGCCTCTTAGCCCGGCTTCCAGTGGCACCATCCGATTAAGTGACACTATCTGTGTTACCATACAAACCGCGTCAAACTTGACGCAATGTCTATGCTATCTTAGCATGTACCCCAGCAGAAACACCAATTTAAAAATGTAACTTCCTAACTGAATCAAAACAGGACTAAAAATCCCCCAAAGTTTCAGCCACATGCCTTTATCACAGGATAGGTGTAAAGGCATTTGGCCAAAATGTTTACCTTTTCTTTTTGCTCCTTTGGTTTTGTCTCCTGATCTATTGGTGGTTTTCTCCTTTGGGGATTGCTCCTTTGGTAATTTTGTCTCATCCTGATCTATTGGTGTTTTTTTCCTCTGGTGATTGCTCCTTTGGTGGTTTTGTCTCCTCCTGATCTATTGGTGGTTTTCTCCTTTGGTGATTGCTCCTTTAGTGGTTTTGTCTCATCCTGATCTATTGGTGTTTTTTTCCTTTGGTGATTGCTCCTTTGGTGGTTTTGTCTCATCCTGATCTATTGGTGGTTTTTTCCTTTGGTGATTGCTCCTTTGGTGGTTTTGTCTCATCCTGATCTATTGGTGTTTTTTTCCTTTGGTGATTGCTCCTTTGGTGGTTTTGTCTCATCCTGATCTATTGGTGTTTTTTCCTTTGGTGATTGCTCCTTTGGTTTTGTCTCCTGATCTATTGGTGGTTTTCTCCTTTGGTGATTGCTCCTTTGGTAATTTTGTCTCATCCTGATCTATTGGTGTTTTTTTCCTTTGGTGATTGCTCCTTTGGTGGTTTTGTCTCATCCTGATCTATTGGTGTTTTTTTTCCTTTGGTGATTGCTCCTTTGGTAATTTTGTCTCATCCTGATCTATTGGTGTTTTTTTCCTTTGGTGATTGCTCCTTTGGTAATTTTGTCTCATCCTGATCTATTGGTGGTTTTCTCCTTTGGTGATTGCTCCTTTGGTAATTTTGTCTCATCCTGATCTATTGGTGTTTTTTTCCTTTGGTGATTGCTCCTTTGGTGGTTTTGTCTCATCCTGATCTATTGGTGTTTTTTTCCTTTGGTGATTGCTCCTTTGGTGGTTTTGTCTCATCCTGATCTATTGGTGTTTTTTTCCTTTGGTGATTGCTCCTTTGGTAATTTTGTCTCATCCTGATCTATTGGTGTTTTTTTCCTTTGGTGATTGCTCCTTTGGTGGTTTTGTCTCATCCTGATCTATTGGTGGTTTTTTCCTTTGGTGATTGCTCCTTTGGTAATTTTGTCTCATCCTGATCTATTGGTGGTTTTTTCCTTTGGTGATTGCTCCGTTGGTAATTTTGTCTCATCCTGATCTATTGATCCAAGTATGTGCATTCCCTCAGCATTCGCATTGTTTGTATTATTGATTGTATTAGGACCAGGTGATTATCTGTATGATGAGTTATCTATATTATTTTTACAAATTATAATTAATTTATTTTTTGTGGGATTTTATAATGATTTAAAAATTGAGATTAGCAATTTTTTTACTTTGTGATGTTCTCCTACGTAAGCAGTACAATATTCACAATTTAGGATTCTTGTGATGTTCTTGAAGTGTACCCTCCTTAACTATTATTCTAATCCTAAAGAGAACCCCGACTCTAACCCTACTTGTATACTAACCATATCCTAATACTAGCCCTAACCATGGCCATACAGCTTGCCTTTTGGAATCCGTTCTTAAACAAATACAATACTTACTGGAATTGTTCCATTCTCCGGTATACACTATTATATATTCTGAGCACTTACTGGAAGGAGAAATGAAATGTTTGGATCAATGTACATCCGTTCCATTAAAATGTTTAATTCCTCCATTCTAGGAATAATATTATCGGGTGATATTAACCCACTGATCATACAGCAGAGAAGGATGGAACTGCAAGAGAAAAGAAGAACGCACAGGTCAGCTCTCAGGCAAATGGGAATTAATTTGTCTTTAATTGTTATTAAAAATAACCAGATTTGCCCCGGGAACCGATCCTTTTTGCCCCTACATCTCGCCCAGCAGTGTTTGCTCCACTAATATACTTTTATACGATACCATTAAGTTGTCATGGAGTAACACTTCAGGGTTAAACACTCAGTAGTGAAAGCCTGATTCCGCCCCCCTCTGACACAGCTCTGACAGTATTTAGGGAGACTGTGTCAGGATCGGGACAGGGATCCAACACGCAGAGTACAAAGAGTGGAAAGGTACGTATACCGGGCCTTAGAATGGCCGGACTAACGTACCGAGAGTAATAGAGAATAGTCAGAGACAAGCCGAGGTCGAGGGAACGAGAAGACAGATAAGCGAGAGACAAGCCGGGTCAAGGGAGAACAGAGAATCAGGGAAGTACAACAAGCCGAGTCAAAACCAAATAGAGCAAACTAGAATACCAGAGCACTGAGTGACTAGACAAGCTAGAACCACGACAGGGCAATGAGCTGAAGAGAGAAGTAAGCTTAAATACCCTGGCTCCGGATGGTAAGCACGCCTCTGACAAGTGCCGATTGGATATCGGACACTTGAGTGACAGGTCGCTCGTGATAGCGTCATGACGTCACGTATTGAGCGTCCTGCTAGAAAAGGACGTGGATTCCTCGCGGCCGGTGTTTAAGTAGCTGGATGAACCGCGAGGAACGGAGGAAACAGCTCGCCTGGACGGATAAACCACCAAGTCTCTACCTCCCTTAGAGGTAGAGGCCTCAGGTACCCTGACAGTACCCCCCCTCTCAGATACGCCCACCGGGCGGAAGGAACCGGGGCGAGATGGGAAGCGGAGGTGAAATGCTCTGCGAAGGCGAGAGGCATGAACGTCCTCCTGAGGTACCCAACTCCTCTCCTCAGGACCATATCCCCTCCAGTTGACCAGATATTGCAATTTTCCCCTTGAAATTCTGGAATCAACGATGGAGCTGACCTCGTACTCTTCCCGACCCTCCACCTGAACAGGACGAGGCGAGGAGACCTTAGAGGAGAATTTGTTGCAAATAAGAGGTTTCAACAAGGAGACATGAAAAGAGTTAGGAATGCGTAAGGCAGGTGGCAGAGCAAGGCGATACGCAACCGGATTGATACGAGTGAGAACCCTGTAAGGACCTATGTAGCGAGGAGCAAATTTCATAGATGGAACTTTTAGTCGAATGTTCTTAGTACTTAACCATACCCTATCCCCAGGAACAAAAACAGGAGCCGCTCTTCTATGCTTGTCGGCGTGTTTCTTGAACAACGAGGAACTATGTAACAGAATTTGCCGAGTCTGATCCCATAATTTCTTCAGGTTGGCGACATGATCATCAACCGACGGTATCCCCTGAGAAGAGGAAACCGAAGGAAAAATCGAAGGATGAAAGCCATAGTTCATGAAGAAAGGGCTGGAGCGAGTTGAATCGCAAACAAGGTTATTGTGTGCGAACTCCGCCCAAGGAATCAGACCGACCCAATCGTCCTGGTGTTCGGAAACAAAGCAACGCAGATACTGTTCGATCTTTTGATTGGTACGTTCAGCAGCTCCGTTAGACTGAGGGTGATAGGCCGAGGAGAAGTTCAATTTGATGCCCATTTGAGAACAAAAGGATCTCCAGAAACGTGAGACAAATTGAGAGCCTCTATCAGAGACAATCTCCGAAGGAATCCCATGTAGGCGAAAAACCTCTCTTGCAAAAATCTCCGCCAATTCAGGAGAAGTCGGAAGTTTAGGTAATGGCACGAAATGGGCCATCTTAGTAAATCTATCCACCACCGTGAGAATAACAGTCTGTCTCTTGGAAGCAGGCAAATCAACGATAAAGTCTATGGACAAACAGGACCAAGGTTTCTCAGGAATGTCCAAGGGGTGTAACAGGCCACATGGAGATGCATGAGGTAGTTTAGTCTTGGCACAAGTTTCACAAGCAGCGACGAACTCCTCAATATCCTTACGAAGTGAAGGCCACCAGAAATCCTTGGATATCAGAGAGTACGTCTTGCGAATACCAGGATGACCAGCTATTTTACTTTCATGAAAACATTGTAAGAGCTCCAGTTGAAGTTCAGGAGGAACAAAGTTTCTTCCCTCAGGAGTGTTTCCGGGAGCTAGATGTTGTGACTTCAAGATCTGGTCAAGTAGCGGGGAATGAATTTTGAGACTGGTATTAGCAATAATATTGCATTTGGGTACAATGGAAGACAAAAGTGGTTCAACTGAAGCAGAGGGTTCATATTGGCGAGATAGCGCATCAGCTTTAGAATTCTTTGACCCAGGTCTGTAAGTCAGAACGTAATTGAAATGGGTAAGAAACAACGACCAACGAGCCTGCCTGGAGGACAGACGCTTGGCCTCTCCGATATAAGACAAGTTTTTGTGGTCTGTCAGGATGGTAACAGGATGTAATGTACCTTCCAATAAATGTCTCCATTCTTTCAAAGCCTTGATAACCGCTAGTAATTCTCTGTCACCAATGTCATACCTGCTTTCAGTACCGGTCAATTTTTTAGAGAAAAATCCACATGGATGTAATGGTTTATCAACACCCAACCTTTGAGATAGAACAGCACCTAAACCAGTCTCTGATGCGTCTACCTCGAGCAAAAATGGCAGAGAAGTGTCAGGGTGAACTAAAATTGGAGCGGAAGCGAAAAGCTCCTTGAGAGTCTTGAACGCAAGGAGAGCTTCAGTAGTCCAATTCTTAGTGTCAGCCCCCTGTTTGGTCATGTTAGTGATAGGTGCAATAATGGAAGAATAGCCCTTAATAAAGCGCCTATAATAATTGGAAAAACCAATAAATCTCTGTATGGCTTTAAGACCTGTGGGTAAAGGCCACTCTAGAATGGATTGGAGCTTATCCGGATCCATCTTAAATCCCTCCCCAGAGATCACATAGCCGAGAAAGGTTACCTGGGTTTGATCAAAGCTACATTTCTCCAACTTGCAGTACAAGCCATGCTGGAGAAGCTTGTGCAAAACCCTCCTGACTTGTTTGTGATGAATCTCAATGTCACTAGAATGAATGAGTATATCATCTAGGTATACAATGACGCACTCTTGCTGAAATTCCCTAAGAACCTCATTAATCAGATCTTGGAATACTGCTGGTGCATTGCATAACCCAAAAGGCATGACGGTATATTCATAGTGGCCATATCGAGTATTGAATGCCGTCATCCACTCATGTCCCTGCTGGATTCTCACCAAGTTATATGCCCCTCTGAGGTCTAACTTGGTGAAAATTGTAGAGCCCTTCAAACGATCGAAGAGTTCGGTGATCAAGGGAATCGGGTAGGCATTTTTAATGGTTATCTTATTCAAGCCTCGATAATCAATACAAGGCCTCAAAGAACCATCTTTCTTTGTAACAAAAAAAAATCCAGCCCCAGCAGGGGAGGAGGACCTCCTGATGAATCCCTTGTCTAAATTCTCGTGAATATACTCCTCTAGAACTGAGTTCTCTTTAGTAGATAATGGGTATACATGACCTCTGGGAGGCATGGTACCAGGGAGTAGGTTAATTTTGCAATCAAAGGACCTGTGTGGGGGTAAGGTATCGGCTTTCTTTTTGTCAAATACTGCCTTTAAATCTAGATACTGAGGCGGAATTTGTGTCTCTGTAGGATTGTCAGAGGTAGTCGATGTGTTAGTTAATCCGAGAGGTAAGACCTTCCGCAAGCATTTTTCTTGACAATTCTTTCCCCACGAAACTATCTCCCCAGACTCCCAATTAATAATAGGGTTGTGTCTCCTCAACCAGGAGTACCCCAGGACTATGGGAATAGACGGAGAAGAAATGAGCATTAAGGATATATCCTCTTTATGTAGGATGCCAACAGTTAAGTTAATCGGTATGGTCTCATGGAAAATAACAGGCTCAAGTAACGGTCTACCATCGATGGCCTCAACAGCCAGTGGTGTCTCTTTTAACTGGGATGGGATAGCATGCTTGGCAACAAAACCCTGATCTATAAAGCTCTCAGCAGCTCCAGAATCGATTAGTGCCATAGTCTTTACTACTCCCTTCTCCCACCTCAAAGAAACGGGTAACAGAAGCCTGAACTCTTTGTAGTTGTGAATAGAGGACAAAGTAGAAACACCCAAGGCCTGTCCTCTAGAGAAACTTAGGTGCGAGCGTTTCCCGAACGATTAGGACAATTTAGGCGTAAATGTCCTCTGACTCCACAATACATACATAAACCCTCCCTTCTTCTGTACTGTCTCTCTCTCTCTGTGAGATGAGTACTGCCTATCTGCATAGGTTCAGAAATACGTAAGTCCTCGAACTCAGAATTTTGAAAGGTAGGCGCTAGTTTAAAGGAGGGTCTACGGGTCCTATCTCGAGTGTTCTGCCTCTCTCTTAAGCGTTCATCAATGCGAGATATAAAAGAAATTAAATCCTCCAAATTCTCAGGGAGTTCTCTAGTAGCGACCTCGTCAAGAATTACATCTGATAACCCATTCAGAAACACATCTATATAAGCCTGTTCGTTCCACTTAACTTCTGCCGCCAAGGACCTGAACTCTAGTGCATAATCCACAAGTGTTCGATTGTCCTGTCTAAGGCGCAACAGTAATCTAGCTGCATTGACCTTTCTACCAGGAGGGTCAAAAGTTCTTCTAAACGCAGCTACAAAGGCATTATAATTATAGACTAGTGGATTATCATTCTCCCATAAAGGATTGGCCCATCTCAGAGCTTTCTCAATGAGTAAAGTAATAACAAATCCAACCTTCGCTCTATCTGTAGGATAAGAGCGGGGTTGTAATTCGAAATGGATGCTAATCTGGTTCAGAAAACCACGGCACTTCTCCGGTGACCCGCCATAACGTACTGGTGGGGTAATACGGGAAGAAGCACCTACAGTGGCTACCTCTAGACCTGAGACTGCAGGAGAAATAGAAGGAGTACGTGTCTCCTCAGGTGGGTTACTAGCACGAGACAAAAGTGCCTGTAGTGCTAAAGCCATCTGATCCATCCTATGTTCCATGGCGTCAAACCTGGGATCAGAAGAACCAAGCTGACTGTTTGTACCTGCAGGATCCATTGGCCCTGTCGTAATGTCAGGATCGGGACAGGGATCCAACACGCAGAGTACAAAGAGTGGAAAGGTACGTATACCGGGCCTTAGAATGGCCGGACTAACGTACCGAGAGTAATAGAGAATAGTCAGAGACAAGCCGAGGTCGAGGGAACGAGAAGACAGATAAGCGAGAGACAAGCCGGGTCAAGGGAGAACAGAGAATCAGGGAAGTACAACAAGCCGAGTCAAAACCAAATAGAGCAAACTAGAATACCAGAGCACTGAGTGACTAGACAAGCTAGAACCACGACAGGGCAATGAGCTGAAGAGAGAAGTAAGCTTAAATACCCTGGCTCCGGATGGTAAGCACGCCTCTGACAAGTGCCGATTGGATATCGGACACTTGAGTGACAGGTCGCTCGTGATAGCGTCATGACGTCACGTATTGAGCGTCCTGCTAGAAAAGGACGTGGATTCCTCGCGGCCGGTGTTTAAGTAGCTGGATGAACCGCGAGGAACGGAGGAAACAGCTCGCCTGGACGGATAAACCACCAAGTCTCTACCTCCCTTAGAGGTAGAGGCCTCAGGTACCCTGACAGACTGGGCCAGAGGGAGGGTGCTTGGTGATTGATTGTTTGAGCTAACGTGTGAGCTGCCTCCTGGAGCTCCATAGGCTCAGCTACTGGGAAACTTCCACTAGACAAAGTCCTGCCAGCCTTTCAGCAAATGCAAGGATTGCTGCAAGCCATAAAGGATTACTGGAGAAAGGAAACTTTGCTACTTTACAAGTGGACAATATGTCTGGACTATTGGAGGACTACCCATATAAACCTTAAGTATATCTTTCAGCTAATTGATTACAAAATCATTTATTCTATGAACTGTTTCTTGCATTGCAAATACTTCCATTGCTACAAGTTACTAATCTCATGAAGGACAACTCCCATCATGCTTATTCACTATGAACTGTTCCTGCTTTGCAACTATTCTCAGCTAATTGATTGTTGTTCCTATTGAAGATTATTCTCATGAACTAATGTTACTTAATGCATCTCTGAAGAAATACTTAATACTGAACTTTGTGTTGTTGAATTACTTGCACTTCTTATTATTGGATTCTCCATTTCTTCACTATTGTAATTAGGGAGTTTACAAGCTGCAGTTGAGTTCCAACCCAAATCACCCCTAGTAGCGTAACATAAGTATAGCATATGATGTATGTGATGTCATGATGTATAATATTTGATGTATATGCTGCCATGATATATATATCAAGTTCAGCCTTCCTCACATTTGTTTTTTGCTGTTGATCCAAAAGAAAGATCCCCTCTGGGATTCCAGGAAATAGCAGGGCTATCGGATGTTCAGAGCCCTAGAAATTATTGTCTAAAGTCTGGGGCTCGAGGCTCTGTACATCCCCGAAATTGGTTCCAGGGAGCTGCTTGGTTTAGTCCGGTGAATTTAAACTTCGCGCCTAAACCAAGCAACAACTAGTCAAATCGCGCCAATCAGCGCTCGAGGAGGTGAGGAGTTTCACTGCTCAATCAGACTTAAGGGCACTCCTATTTTGATTGGTCGCCTGCGCCCTGCAGTTTGAAAGGGAGCGCAGTTTGAATTGGTCGTCTGCGCCCCGCGAAAGGGAGCTCCTTCTCCCATTGGTTGGCATGGACTTACAGACTTTGTAACCTGCCCCAGGTTCCCTGCTGGGGCTCACGCCTCTCCCCGGTGGCCACCTCCACTGAAGCAGACCCTGGGTGGAGCGCTCTTTGGGCAGTTACGAGCTTGGCCTTGCAGCTCCCAGGCAGGGGAGCAGTGATTATAGCACCTTTAGGTGGCACTTGCTGGGTTTTAGGGTTAATCCAACTCACAGCCCCAGGTACTCTCTCCGGTGGATACCCACACTCAGGCATCCGCTGGAGAGAGTGTTTTCCTGGGCAGCTACGAGCCTAGCCTCGTAGCTCCCAGGTAGGGGACAAGGGACGAGAGATTAAAGCTCCTTTCAGAGCGGTTAGGATGGTCCCTGACATAGGGCCTGAAGACAGTGTACGCAGGGCGATTCGGGAGACGAATGCTCCCCCTGGTGGGTGTTCGCCAATACGAACCGGCGGCCACCCAGGGGAAGCACGCACCGCTTGTTCCTCTGCGGTCTGTGGTTTTCACACCTCATTAGCAAGGAGTGAACATTCTAAGTAAACGTTCTACCTGAGGTGCCGGGGTGGCCCATCGCACCGGGTTCAGTGTGCCGGAGCGCCCCCGACCTTTCAAAAGGTGTATTGCATGATTTTATAGTCACAATTATAGAAAAAGTAATAGGAAAGACGGAAATTCACATTCTAGTAGGGCACAACCACACACAAACGAAACAAGGCAATTCACAGTTTAGCCAATCCTGCCACAGAGCTGTAGTTCTACAACATCTGGGGTTCCACTTTTTGGGCACCCCTGATGTATAATATATGATTGATGTATAATATATAAATGTATATGATGTCATGCCTTGTTAAGGGAGGTTAATAACCCTGCTAAGGGTAGAGCTTGCTGCAAAGCAACCATTTCAAATGCATTTTTTAAAAAAAAATTTAGTTTATAGATTTTCATCCATTATCTATATAACAAATTCAAAAATGTGTCACCTTCAACTTCAAATGCCCCTTTAATTATAATTTTAGCATTTTCATATGAAGAATGTTTTACATATCTCAGACCATCAAACCTCTATTTAATTTACAATCTGTACCTGATGTGCAATAAATTGTAACTTCCTTCATTCATTCCGGATATCCAAGATCCTTTATCCATTTTCCAATATTAAGGCTCCAGCACAGTTACATGAAGGCAACATTTCTCCATAGTAAATGGCTATAGGTGTTGGTTATCATTTTGAGTTAAACTAACACATTGTCCGGTTCTCCTCCCCAGGTGGAAGGTATACTACGAAGGACTCCCTCACTGTATCGATGAAAATGGTATTTTGTCTCTACCTTGTAATGACCAGTACTCCTTGACAAAAGACGTCAGCTTTCTTTTCATCAATACATGGATGTATGTATCCGCCGTGATATATTGTCATGATCCTAGGAAACGCTCGACAAAATGTGCAAATGATTTGCTTTTAAACAACGAAAATATTTACAAAGAACCCTACACGTATCTCAAAGCAGCCCCTGATGTAAAAGTAAAAAGCACTAGTATATCACTCACAATCTTGGTAAACATTTCTATATATGGTTGACACATTGCTCCCCTGGATTCTAATAACTGTGAAGTGCTGATAGACTAAGGATGTGTGCTGGACCATTTGTCTTTGATTTTTTTCTATTGCACAGGACTGTGGGTCATTGGAGTGAGTTGTAGAATTGTTTCTGCATGTTTATCACTTTATAGGTGGGACCAAGACATGGCTACATTACTTGGTGACTGTGAGTCAGAATGTAGCCTCATGTAGCCAAAGCGCAGCTAAGCGAAAAAAGGCCTTGACAGGGGTCAGGAGGCGGGCATAGGAGGAAGCAAGGAGGGAATGGAGTTATGGGTAAATAGGCTGGACTATTTAAATAGGCAGCCATCTTAAATGATTCACTTTTAATTTCCTACCTGACCGAGTTTGTGTACACTCCTGTGTCTGCGGATTTGGCTTGGTTGGTCTTCTGTTTTTCTCTCCATGCTGCGGGCTGATGGATGATATGGACAGGGCCAGATTAAGAGCCCAATGGGCCTGGTGCTGACAATTATGATGGGCCTAATTACAGAATCTTATCGACCAAAAACACTAAAACAGTCATACCTCCCAAGCGTCCTGTATCTGATGGAGATGGTGTTGGAGGGAAACTAAAAGGATGCAGCTATAACAAAACACATACTCTATGCTAATCTCTCTCTAATTTATGCTTTAATTTTTCAAGTAAATCCATCCCCCTAACAACAGTGTCCTGTTAAGTCAATGGGCAGGGTAAAAGGGTGGGCCACTGAGACGAATCACGTGACCAGAACTGCTAAAAGGGACGAACATGCCCAAAAAGGGGGCATGTCTGTCCAAAGAATTGAAAGGCCAGCCTGCCATCAGTGTCCCTATGTATCACAGTGTCAGTGTCCCCATGTCGCCCAGTCCCCTAGTCTCCCAATGTCTCAGTGTCCTAATTTCTCCCCGTGTCCCCATGTCTGTGTTTCCCATGTCATTAGGACATAGGAGACATAGGGACAGTGAGAGACCCGGGGACACTGAGACACTTGGGGACACTGGGAGACATGGGGATACTGAGACATATGGGTACACTAAGATACTAGAGACACTGAGCCATGGGAACACAGACACTGGGAGACTAGGGGACACTGAGGACACTGGCTGGGAGGCATGAGGACACTGGGAGACATCGGGGCACTTGTGGACATAGACATGGGGACACTGGGAGACATGGGGACACTGAAAAATCTGGGGACACTGGGAGACATGGGGACACTAGGGACACTGAGACATGGGGACACTGAGACACTGTCTGGGAGACATAGGGACACTGGGAGACATGTGGACACTCGGAGACATGGGGACACAGACATTTGGGTATACTGGGAGACATGGGGACACTGGGGACCATGGGGACACTGAGACACTAGGGACACTGGCTGGGAGACATGGGGACACTAGGAGACATGGAGACACTGTGTCCCTAGTGTTTCAATGTCCCTATGTCTCACAGGGTCCCCAAGTGTCTCAGTGTCCCCTCGTGTCTCGGTGTCCCCATGTATCCCTGCTGCTTCCCCCCCATCCTTCACTTCCCTGAGCTGTAGTCTGTCTCTGCAGGCTGGGAGCTGCTGTCTGGACTCTGTGTTTTGTAGCTGCTCCCCCGCAGATCAGTGATTGGAGAGAGGCAGGGATATGCTGTAACTTCCTATCCCTGCCTCTCTCCACTCACAGTGACCCCTACTGGCTGGTGCTGGTATTGCAGAGTAATCTCTGTTTATACTGAGAAAAATATCTGCATTTGTATTGCCGGTATTACTGCAATACCAGCACTGCCAGGCAGCCTCAAATACCGGCTGTGCTGGAAAAATACCAGTCAGGTGGCAAACCCAAGAGTAGTGTGTGTAAAAAACAAAAAAACGGCGGAGCCAACAGCCGAGCTGAGCGGTCGCATGGCGGACGAGCTCCGTGCCAAAAATCCTGCTATAAGCCTGAATCCTGCCAAGAATCATAGCCAGTGGCCCCAAAAGCTGGTGCACTGTCCCTGCGACCGGGGGACCACAAACATAGCAAACCGCCAGCAAGCTCTCAGCCGGTACTAATCGCCACGACCTGGGGATTGAGCTGCGGCCTACACGAGGCCTGCCTGAATGACATGGGGGAGACGGCCGCTCCCTCTGCCGAATGCAGCACCAAGGACCGGAGGTCTCCCCAGCATACTCTATCCCCCCCCCCTGCCGGTGAGGGATATCCCGGCATAGAGTGTGACACAGGAGGGAAGCCCCAGCAGAGGCCTACCTGTCGCGAAAAACAAGGACAACCCGACATGGCGGATGAAGCATGGGACCCTGCATCTTTGCCCACTCTGGCAGAGCGGCTAGACCACCTGTTCGACCCCTTCTGGGCCAAGCTAACCGTGCTCGATACCTCCAGCACTCACGAGTCAGCCGACCAAGCCACTCCAAACCGGGGCCGCCCAAATGACCGAAAACGGCAACGGAAACGACCTCTACGGGCCCCCGGATAAAACGCAAGCAGCGGGTGAAACGGATGACCGCATGCGACTCCACAGCCCAACATGCTACTCCTCCTAAGATCCTGTACGGGCACCCTCCTCCATACTCTGCCCCGCAACGAGCACTATCGAGACCACATCTGACCACAAGGAGCCAGGGAACAAGCTTGAAACCCACGAGGCCGACGTTTATGCACATATGCCGGACCAGGGGTCTGAAGCACCAACTCACACCTCGGCAGGGCACCCAGAGGAATCACCTCCCAAGCAAAATGCAAATGTCTCACAGCCTCACACTTCTGCAGTCCTCCTGCCTCATCAGTGCCAGATGGAATCGCTGGGATATGGAGGTTCAGCCGGCTGTGCCGAATGTTTTCTGCTATATGCCTTCTGTTTCGAACCTCTAACATCACACTGTCCACACTCCAACGCTGTGTGACACTTCACTCTTGTCCCATTCACACACCTCTCACATCAGACACACTCTACTAGTTTATCTCACTCACTCTACTTTAACCCACTGTTACTGCACGCTGTAAGTTTGCATGCCCACTACCTCTAACAAACCACTTCTATGCAAATACCTGAATGTTCCCGCTGCCCCTCTGGGACCTGTCACTTGTTGATAAGCGACATGCGCGGCCTTGCTGCCTTTCACGGCCCTGGACACATTCCCTGTCCTATAGGCCTGATTTAAAAAGCCTGATTCAATTGCCTGATTTAACTGCCACATTTAAAAGCCCGATTTCAAACCCTGATTTACAAGCCTGACTTACAAGCTTGATTTACCAGCCTGATTTATGAGCCTGTTTTATCTAAGCTTGATTTATAAGCCTGTTCTCTAAGCCTGTTTTATATGACTGTCTTCTAAGCATTGGCGGATCCGGGGGGGGGGCAACGGGGCAATTGCCCCCCCCGAGATTCTCCCCTGCCGGCTAGTGCAGGGCTGACATTGCCCAAGTGCCAGCCCTGCATTGTGCCTGCAGACCGGGAGGGAGATCAGTGATCTCCCTCCCCGGTCCGCAGGCACATTACTGACAGCCGACCGGCAGGGGAGGGAGAGAGGACCCGGGAGCTGTTACCAGCAGCTCCTCCGGGTCCTCCTCTCGCGAGATTTGGAGCGTTGCCGCGGTTACCACGGCAACGCTCCAAATCTCGCGAGAGTGAACTCTAGCCCTGGACCACTGGACCACCAGGGATTCCCCACTGGGACCACCAGGGATCCAGAAATGTCCCCCCTCCTCCTCAATAAAGGTAAGAAGGGAGGGGGGACATAATATATTTTATTAAATACATTTTTTTTTATTAAAAAGCCTCCCTTCCCTCCTCCCCTCCCCCATACACACTGCCCCCATACACACTGCCCAACATACACTGCCCCCATACACACACTGACCCCATACACACTGCCCCACGTACACTGCCCCCATACACACTGCCCCCATACACACTGCCCAACATACACTGCCCCCATACACACACTGACCCCATACACACACTGACCCCATACACACACTACACACACTGACCCCATACACACACTGACCCCATACACACACTGACCCCATACACACACTGACCCCATGCACACACTGACCCCATGCACACACTGACCCCATGCACACACTGACCCCATACACACACTACACACACTGACCCCATACACACACTGACCCCATACACACACTACACACACTGTCCCCATACACACACTACACACACTGTCCCCATACACACACTACACACACTGTCCCCATACACACACTACACACACTGTCCCCATATACACACTGCCCCATACACACACTGTCCCCATATAAACACTGACCCCATACACACACTACACACACTGACCCCATACACACACTGTAGCGGAGAGCTGATTTCTCGCAGCTATTCTCCACTTTAGATCCAAGGGAGGCTCAGGAACAAGTCATTAGTAAATCCACAGCAGAGTTTCCAGCAGGTAAAAAGGTTCAGCGAAATCCCCCACAGTACTCCCAATAACTGGACGACACACAGTTTCAGGAGTAGAACTGACAATCGTTTATTCCAAGGTTTCTTATAAAGCCTGCTCCCATGCAAGGGAGGGAACTACAGCAATTATGACAGTAACCAATACCATTCTTGCCACCTCCCACACATCTCCTCCCCTCAGAGTGAGTCATAATCCCCTTAAGTTGTACAGTAGTTTACCCCAAACTTGGATGTACCCCTAAACCATCATATATCTTTAATATCAGGGTACCGCTGGGTAGCCCTGATCTGGGTGAATATAATATCCAAAATTCACCCAGATCGGACCAGGGGTTCGGTAGTTACAGGCAAGTGAAGTTTGACCGACCGCACACGAGTTGGTATCCGAAAAGGGTTCCATGAGAATGGGCCCTGCGGTCGGTCTCCGTTCGGCAGTTAAAATAGACATTTACAATTGCCATCCACATTTACATTCACCTAGATAGTGATTCCCTCATTCGGTACTTTATTACTACCGAATGGGGATTCGTTATGTCTCTCCGTTCGGCAGTTACGGAGCTCTGGAGGTCTCAGCGGTGTTTGGTTGTCTGAGTGTCCGATTTGAGTTCCAGGCACTCGACGACCAAACACCGCTGGGATTTTCATGCGTAAGATGGCCGCCGCCACGTGTACGCATGCCGAATGGCGGCCACCCAGATACAATGTTAATGAGCCGGTTAACTTGCGGTTTGGAAAGAATGTGAACCTTAATTGCTGGCACACTTCTCTCCGGGGTGGCCCCTCCGTTCGGTAGTTTCCATAAGTATATAGTACGGATGGAAACTACCGAATAACATACAATTCACATAATAAACAGACGAACAGCAATTTCAACATAGGGAAAAATTATACGAACACAGTCACACAGGCATTTTGCAGGACAGGCTTACTGCATTCCGCTACACTGCTCCCCCTTGCCCACAAGCCGGCATACACAGTCTGATCCCACACGGATCGGCTTGGGGATGACCGGGGTGCTCACGGATCATTTCTCCAGATCAGTTTGTCGCGACAACCCGTCAGCGTTTCCGTTTTGCTTATCCGGGCGGTATTGAATGTTAAAGTCAAAAGGCTGTAGCGCCAAACTCCAGCGCAGCAGCCTGGCATTGTCCCCAGCCACCCGGTTCAGCCAGACTAACGGGTTGTGATCCGTGAGCAGCGAAAAAGCCTGTCCATACAAATAGGGTTGCAATTTCTTCAAGGCCCACACCACAGCCAGGCATTCCTTCTCGATGGCGGCGTAGCTTACTTCCCGGGGTAAAAGTTTGCGACTGATGTAAGCCACTGGATGTTCTCCGCCATCGGCCCCGACTTGGCTTAATACTGCCCCCAATCCAAACATAGAAGCGTCTGGACCTCCGGCAGTGCGTTGTTTTGTTGGGTGCGGGCCTGTTGCCTGGTGACTACTGGGTGTGCTTCTTCAGTAGGTTGTGGTTCAAATGCGGAGGTGAGTTTGCCCAGGTCATTCCCCAGGACCACCTCAGCAGGTAATTGCGGCATTAGTCCCACTTCCACATTCCCGTACCCCGCACCCCAATGCAAATGTACCCTGGCTGTGTCTAGCCGATACACGGCTCCCCCTGCAACCCTGACAGCCACAGTCTTATTCAGTTTGGCCTTATCTGGAACCAAATGGCTTTGCACCAGGGTGATGGTGGCTCCTGAGTCTCTGAGCCCCTGCATAGGCTTCCCTTCCAGATATACGGTTTGCCTATGGTGCTGGCGGTTATCCGCCTGTGCCTGTAAGGGGTTGGCCTCATGCAGCACTTCCCACTGTTCCACAGTCGTGACTGGAACGGCAGAGCTGTAGGGAAGTGGTACCTCATCCTGGTAATGATGTGCTGCTGCTCTCGGTGGTGGTGGTGGGGGCCCTGGTCGGATCCAGGTGTTGCGTTCCCTGGACTGCGGACAATCTCGTTGGTAATGTCCCCACCTCTGGCATCGGTGGCATTGCACAGAAGCAGGTGTGCGGTATCTCGGCTGCGCTGCTGCTGGTGCTGGTGGAGGAAGGGATCTTGGTGGGGGTTGAGGGTTAGGAGAAAATGAATTTACCCCTAGTGGCCGCATGGCCGGTCTGTTACCCACTGTCTTGGTTTGTCTGCGAGCATCCATAAAGTCATCTGCCTTTTTGGCAGCCTCGGTGAGGGTGGTGGGGTTACGGTCCCTCACCCATTCCTGCAGTTCTGAGGATATCCCCTCATAAAACTGCTCCAACAGCAGCATTTGTAATAAGTCCTCCATGGACCTCGCTTTACTCGACTGCATCCACCCAAGGGCTGCCCTTTCTAGTCGGCAAGCCCACTCCGCATGTGAATCTTTGTCCACCTTTTTCAATTCCCTGAAACGTCTCCGGTATGCCTCTGGTGTTATTGCATACCGGGCCAAGATAATCTCTTTCACCCGGCTATAGTTCCTAATTTCCACATCTGGTACAGTGCGGTAGGCTTCCGCTGCCCTTCCTGACAGCCGTCCTGCTAATATGGGTACCCACTCTTCCCTTGGTATGTTATGCAGTGTACATAGTCTCTCAAAGTCCTGGAGGAAGGCATCTATATCCTCCTCTGCTTCCACATACGTTTTAAAAGCTTGGTAGGGAATTTTGGGCTTACCCTCTTGTGCTATAGCTCCTGCGGTACCTCTTTCTGGTGTTTGTGGTCTCCTGTTTCTCTTTACAAATTCCTGCACCTCTGTCATGGTTTTAGAGATGATCTCTGTGGGTGGGTTTTCCCCATAGAAGGCCAGTCTGTATTGTAATTGCCTTTGGAACTCCTCCTGTTCTGTTTCAGGTCTTTGTTCCGTGGCCTGGACCTCCTCTGCTCTGTATTCTGCCATTACTTCGGTGATAAGCGTTGCTTTGGATTTGCTGCTGGCAGAAACACCTTTTGCTTCCAGAAGGTCTTTCAAGGTGGTTCTTTTTAGCGTAGAAAGGTCAATCTCCATTAATCCTTGTTCCTCTGTGAGTCTGGATCCCAGCGCTGCCAACCAATGTAGCGGAGAGCTGATTTCTCGCAGCTATTCTCCACTTTAGATCCAAGGGAGGCTCAGGAACAAGTCATTAGTAAATCCACAGCAGAGTTTCCAGCAGGTAAAAAGGTTCAGCGAAATTCCCCACAGTACTCCCAATAACTGGACGACACACAGTTTCAGGAGTAGAACTGACAATCGTTTATTCCAAGGTTTCTTATAAAGCCTGCTCCCATGCAAGGGAGGGAACTACAGCAATTATGACAGTAACCAATACCATTCTTGCCACCTCCCACACATCTCCTCCCCTCAGAGTGAGTCATAATCCCCTTAAGTTGTACAGTAGTTTACCCCAAACTTGGATGTACCCCTAAACCATCATATATCTTTAATATCAGGGTACCGCTGGGTAGCCCTGATCTGGGTGAATATAATATCCAAAATTCACCCAGATCGGACCAGGGGTTCGGTAGTTACAGGCAAGTGAAGTTTGACCGACCGCACACGAGTTGGTATCCGAAAAGGGTTCCATGAGAATGGGCCCTGCGGTCGGTCTCCGTTCGGCAGTTAAAATAGACATTTACAATTGCCATCCACATTTACATTCACCTAGATAGTGATTCCCTCATTCGGTACTTTATTACTACCGAATGGGGATTCGTTATGTCTCTCCGTTCGGCAGTTACGGAGCTCTGGAGGTCTCAGCGGTGTTTGGTTGTCTGAGTGTCCGATTTGAGTTCCAGGCACTCGACGACCAAACACCGCTGGGATTTTCATGCGTAAGATGGCCGCCGCCACGTGTACGCATGCCGAATGGCGGCCACCCAGATACAATGTTAATGAGCCGGTTAACTTGCGGTTTGGAAAGAATGTGAACCTTAATTGCTGGCACACTTCTCTCCGGGGTGGCCCCTCCGTTCGGTAGTTTCCATAAGTATATAGTACGGATGGAAACTACCGAATAACATACAATTCACATAATAAACAGACGAACAGCAATTTCAACATAGGGAAAAATTATACGAACACAGTCACACAGGCATTTTGCAGGACAGGCTTACTGCATTCCGCTACACACACTGACCCCATACACACACTACACACACTGACCCCATACACACACTGACCCCATACACACACTACACACACTGACCCCATACACACACTGACCTCATACACACACTACACACACTGACCCCATACACACACACACTGCCCCCATACACACAAACACTGCCCCCATACACACAAACACTTCCCCATACACACAAACACTGCCCCATACACACACTGTCCCCATACACACTGTCCCCATACACACACTGTCCCCATACACACACTGTCCCTATATACACACTGTCCCCATATACACACTGTCCCCATACACACTACACACACTGACCCCATACACACACTGACCCCATACACACACTGACCCCATACACACACTACACACACTGACCCCACACACACTGCCCCCATACACACAAACACTGCCCCCATACACACAAACACTGCCCCCATACACACAAACACTGCCCCATACACACAAACACTGCCCCCATACACACAAACACTGCCCCCATACACACAAACACTGCCCCCATACACACAAACACTGCCCCCATACACACACTGCCCCCATATACACACTGTCCCCATATACACACTGTCCCCATATACACACTGTCCCCATATACACACTGTCCCCATACACACACTGCCCCACACACACACTGCCCCACAAACACTGCCCCATACACACACTTCCCCCTTACACACACTGACCCCATACACACACTGACCCACAAACACTGCCCCACATACAAACACTACACACACTGACCCCATACACACACTGCCCCCACAAACACTGCCTCCATACACACACTGCCCCACAAACACTGTCCCCATACAACACTGTCCCACAAACACTGTCCCCATACACACTGCCCCACAAACACTGCCCCATACACATACTGCCCCGCACACACTGCACACCTATACACACACAGTGCCCTACACACCCTGCTGCCCCCCCATACACACATTGCCCCAAACACACACACACGACCCCCCCATACACACACTGCCCCACACAGACATACAGTGCCCCCCCATACACACACTGCCCCACACAGACATACAGTGCCCCCATACACACACTGCCCCCTAACACACACACTGCCACCCTTACGCACTCACACTCACTTCACCGCTCACACACACACTGCACCTTTCACACACACTTCACCCCTAACACACACCACTTCTCCTATGCCCTATATCCCAGCAGACCCCAGGTAAGTTGTCAAACTGTTCTTAAACGGTATGACTACTTACTCCGGGGTGGGATCCTGGCACTACTGGCACCATAACTACTACACTGAGCTGTAGTGGTTATTGTGCTAGGATTATTTTTTTTAAATAATCTACAAGTGCCCCTCCCGAGATCAGGCTCTGGATCCGCCACTGCTTCTAAGCCTGTTTTATAAGCCTGTTTTTCATGAATATTTAATAACAAAAAAAGTGCATTGTCTATTTACCCCTACTGTAACTAATGTCCTGAAACCTGCATATGGAATGCCGTTGGGGTACCATATGTATGACTGTGATTAATATACGCACTACAAAAATAAAGAATTAAAAAAAAAAAAAAAAAAAAAAAAAAGTGTAAGGGTTTTTTTTTTTTTTTTTAAATGGGCCTATTCCATGGGCCTGGGCCTGGAGCTGCAGCTCCATCAGCCCCTATGTTAATCCGGCCCTGGATATGGAGAAGCTGTTGGAGGGGATCCGGTCGGCGGCTCGAGGACGTGGCGTGGACTGGTTGCGGGCCCAACTTGGGGGGAGCAGCGGATCCTGAGGGCGGCGGAGGTCGTCCTGTGTGGGCACGGTGGCTGCCGAGTAGGCTGAGCCCGGACGCGGGGTCCGGTGAAGACGGAGCTAGGAGCCGCGTGGCGGCGGGAGCAGGCCGCAACGGACCCGGTAGCTGCATGGTCGAGGCCCAGGAGGTGAACGGCGCGGCTCCCAGTTCGGGGAGGGCTGTGCCTGGAGCGGGGGCCACGGACGACATCGGGCCGCCCCCTGGAACCGGAAATGGCGCAGGATTGCGGCCTGGGGGGGCGCCCCCTCCACCCAGGACGGGGCATAGCGGGGCCAGTTTGGGAGAGGCGCATGGACGGCCCCTGGAGCAGGCAAGTGCAGGGGGCTCTGGCAGGGGCCCCCTTGGAGTTGATAGCAGTCTGAGTGCTAGGCCCAGGGATCAGAGGTCTGGGAGGGGGTAAAGAGTGGTCAGGCCCTTACTGGATCGGGTGTGGAAGGGCCTAAGGGGGGGAGAGCACGTGGTAGTATAGGGACTGCAGGTGGGGGGCGTGGGCCTGTGGCCAGGACAGGAGGGGTGCGTGGGGGAGGGGGATGGATTGTCCTCGGGTGTGGGCAGGAGGGCTAGGTGTGCAGCGCGGTCTGGGCCAGTGAAGGACGATAGGACTGTAGGGGTTCAGGGGTCTGGAGGTACCTAGGAGTGGGGGCTCGTCTAGTCGGGGGGACCGCCAGGGCGGCGGGTGGGGGTCATCCCGCGCAGGTGAGCCGTTTGCTAGGCGCAGTCCCAGAGGGGGGTCAGGATCGGGGTCTAGTAGTAGCAGCCCGTCACCTGTTAGGGCCCGGTGGTCCGGGGGGGTTAAGGGTCGGGCCCAGCGCTCTAGGTCCACATCTCGTAGCTCAGGGGGGGACAGGGTCATGGCCCCCAGGCTTGGGCGATGGGGGCGGGCCTCTGGCAGGACCGGGAGGAGTCCTAGTCCCATACGCAGGGCCGCTCGGGCCTTAGGTAGATGGCAGAGAGAGGCTGCACGGCGGTAGGCTTTGGTATTCACTGGGCGCTCCCAGGGTCGGGGAGGGGGGGCAGCACAGGATCAGTATGCCCTGCCCAGGACTTCTTCTCCTCGTTACAGGTCTCGGAGCCGCTCCGCCTCTGTGGTGGCCATGCACTGGGTTGGTTCCCCGGTTGGAGGGTCGTTGACGGATGTCGCTCATCCTGGTCATGGAACAGTTGACAACGCAGCCCCGGGTGCTTCAGGAACAAGGGGCTTGGCCGGTGAGTCCTGCGCTTCGCTGCAGTCCAGTGCACTTGTTCACACACTTCAAGCGCTTCTCCACTCACTGGGAATGGGGGGGTTACACAAGGGGCGGTGTGGGTCAGGTATGGGCACAGGGGGCTGGGGTAGCGGGTCCTAGTGTGGTTCTTTCCGCGGACCAAAGTTTGGGTGGGGACACTGAGACGACGGTTCCCGGGGCGGATGCGTCGAACGAGCGGGCTGAGTTGGCTGGGGGGGTGGTTCCTGATGCAGCCAGGCAACACGCATATGTGTTGTTTGCGGGTCCGCTGGGGGTGAAGGATAAGATCTGGAAGGGCGAATTCTGCGAGATCTTTTCTCTCCTGCCTTTGGAAGATTTTATCGACCTCAAGAAGGATGATAAAAAAGACGAAAAGAAAGAGGAGGAGAAGAAAAGGAATCGGTATCGTAAGATCTTCGGTATCGTCTTTCGGTAACTGGCTGAGGGCGTTTTGCGTGTTAGCCAGCATTCTGGGCGAAAAGACGCCGGGTTTGTGCTCCTCCCTGTTTTGTTATTTGGACGGAATTTGGGAAGCGTACCGCACCTATGGCGGATTGGCATGGTGGCGGTACGACGAGCAGTTCAGGCAGCGTTTGGCGGCCAATCCGGGTATGAGGTGGGATCAAATGGACCTACCTCTCTGGATGAAGCTGATGATGGCGCAGAAGGCGCAGCCCTCTCAGCCCACGGACGGCGCAAAGGGGCAGTCCGCCTCGTCAGCTGCCTTGCAAAAGGGCTTATGCTGGCTCTTCAATGAGGGCCAGTGCAAATGGGGAAACACCTGTCGCTTTAAGCACGAATGTTCGGGCTGCGGAGGCACCCACGGGCTCAACCGGTGCTTCAAGAGTCCCCGCCGCGGTTGGAGGGGGAGGAGGGGTTTCGCTTGCCCCGGAGGCCTAACCCCGGTGAGGCTAGACGCGATAGAGCCATGGCTAAGCAGCTACGCTAATAGGGCGGACGCCGTGGTGCTCCGGGCGGGTTTCGGGCATGGGTTCTTTATCCCTTTCTGGGACAGGGAGGGGACGGGGGTTCTGCGCAACCTTAAATCGGTTGCTGAATTCCCGGGAGTGGTACGGAAAAAACTGGGCAAAGAAGTCATGTTGGTAAGGATGGCGGGACCATTCCCGATGCCTCCATTGGAAGGTTTACGGGTTTCCCCTATCGGGGTGGTCCCCAAAAAGGAACTGGGGAAATTTAGGCTCATTCACCACCTCTCGTACCCAAAGGGGGAGTCGGTGAATGATGACATTGACAGGGACCTGTGCTCGGTCTCCTATGCATCATTCGACAGGGCAGTCGAGCTGGTAAGGAGGGCCGGGCGTGGGGCGCTGATGGCTAAGGTGGATATTGAGGCAGCATTTCAGCTACTTCCAGTCCACCCAGCGTGTCATCACCTGCTAGGGTGTTTTTTCGAGGGGGGCGTACTTCGTGGATTTATGCCTCCCGATGGGTTGTTCCATCTCATGCTCCTACTTTGAGAAATTTAGTACTTTTCTTGAGTGGGTGGTTCGGTTTGAGGCGGGGAGCGGAGCAGTGGTACACTATTTGGACGATTTTCTGCTTGCCTACACTTACTGAGAACGGTCGAGTGGGTAGTGTAACGAAAATATACCCCAACTCGCAGGATTCAACTCGAAAAAAGACAACACAGAGGAGAGATACGTCTACCGGACCTTAGAATGGCCGGATTCGACGTATATGAGAGGAGACAGAGTCAGGAACGATCCGAGGTCAAGGGCACAAAGAGACAGCGTAAACTAGGAATAGCTGGGGTCTGGTACACAGTAAACAGAAAGCTGGCAAACAGAACAGATAAGGATAAAGAGATAACGTAGTCAGAAACAAAGCCAAGGTCAATACGAAAGAACACAACTGAACACAACAAGCGCTAAAGGGAACTGCAACAGAAACCACGATAGGGCAGGGAGTAAAGGGAGAGGTAAGTTTAAATACCTTCAACTTATTCTTGATTGGCCCCTGTCATATCCACGCCCCCAATATGTGAGAGTATGGGGAGTGTGGGGTGACAGGGGCCAATGGGAGACCGTTTTGATTTTCGGCTCCCACTTCCCCTTTAAGAGCGTGCTCGTGACGCGCGGCGCGCTCTCAAAGCTAGGCGGGACACGTGACCGCATTCCGCGGTCAGCCCCGCCATTATCGGCGCTCTGAGCGCGCCGGGAACAGAGGACCTCGGCCGGCCCCCGGACAAGGTAAGTAACGCTTAAGGTAGCTGGCCATTTCGGGGTCCCGCTGGCGGCGGACAAAACGGAAGGACCGGCTACGTGCCTTTGTTTTCTAGGGCTGGAGATTCTGTGCAAGGGGAGTGTCGATTGCCATTGGCAAAACTGCAGAGGCTAAAGGGGGAGGTGGCAGCGGTGGCACAGGCGCACAAGGTTACCCTTCAGCAACTGCAGTCATTGATCGGGATGCTGCGTGCAGGGTGATCCCAATGGGTAGGGTATTCAGCCGTGGCTTGTCGGCAGCGACGGCAGGGGTGCAATCCCCGCGCCATTTCATACGGGTATCGTCAGCCATGAGGGCCGACTTGGCCATATGGGACGCCTTCCTGCGGGACTTCAATGGGACGGTGATTTTCAGAAGGGAGGACGTGTCTGCGGCGGAGCTGGAACTGTTCACCGACGCATCGGGTAGCGTTGGCTTCGGGGCCTACTTCGGGGGTAGTTGGTGTGCGGAACGGTGGCTGGTGGAGTGGGGACCGAGCCCCCTCTAACCTGGCTTTCTTGGAACTGTTCCCGTTGGTGCGATGGGGGGGAAGGGCTGCGGGACCGGAAGGTGGTCTTTTTCTTGGACAACATGGCCGTGGTGCACGCAGTGAATAATCAATTGGCGGCATCAAAACCCATAGTCAGGTTGCTGCGGCGTTTCGTTTTAATGTGTATGTCGCTAAATGTAGTATTTCGCGCGCGCCATGAGCCTGGGTTCATGAACGATGTGGCTGACGCTCTGTCTCGTTTTCAGTGGGCCCGATTCCGGACGGTGGCGCAGGAAACGGGGCAGGTGTGCCCAGACGAGATATGGCAGCTAGGTGCGTCCTGCTTGGGGGACTTGTGAGGGATTCGTTGGCGCCGGCCACATGGGCTGCGTACAATAAGGTCTGGGAGTACTGGGAACGGTCGTGGGAAGGGTTGGACCGCACGCCGGTGGGGGAATCGCTCATGGATGCGTTCCTCTGGTACACCTGTCAATCTCTGATGAAGGGGCGTCCCCTGCGGTGGTTTATAGGTCCATGGCGGCGATGGCCTTCTGGTTTAAACTGCACGGGAAAGAGGACCTTACTAAGGCCTTTGTCATTAGGCAGGCACTGAAGGGGTATTGGAGGGGCCGCAGGTTTCCGGATACTAGGCGCCCGGTATCGGTGCGAGTGTTGGGGCACCTGATCAAGCTATTGCCGGAAATTTGTTTCGACAGGTTCGAAGCATCGCTGTTCCAGGCGGCGTTTCTACTGGCCTTTTTCGGAGCTTTTCGGCTGGGGGAGTTAGTGACTGCCACGCGGCCGGGCGGCGTGCAGGTGTCGGGGTGCGAGTGCTGGAGGGTAAATTGGTTGTACACCTGGCTAGATCCAAGACGGATGTAAAGGGAGTGGGCCGGAACGTGACACTGCGGGCCCTGCCGGGCTCCGCTCTGTGCCCGGTGGCAGCAGTGACAGGGTACCTGGCGAGGAGGCCGGGTGTTGGTGGATTGCTACTGGTGCACGCGAACGGGTCTTCCCTCTCCCGGTTTCAGTTCACCAAGGTTTTTCGGTCAGGTCTGGGGAAGCTGGGGCTGCGGGCGGACAAGTTTGGTACACACTCCTTTCGGATTGGGGCGGCCATGGATGCATCACGGTTGGGCCTGGGGGATGACTTAGTGAAGCGGATAGGGAGATGGGAGTCAGTACGGTTCCGCTCGTATGTGCGCCTGGGTTTATTGGACTTGTACGGTGGGGGGCCTGCGGGGGATTCCGGAGGCTGGATACGGAGGGGGGGTTTCTTACGATCTGTTTTTCTTCTCTTCCCCCAGGTCGTGTCGCATGGATCGTGGGCCATTCATTCGTCTTCTGGGCTGAAAGGAGGGCTGCAGCTCGAGCCCGGGGCCACCAGCTGGGCTTTCCTAGGGACCTGTTGGCAGTGCAATGGTTTGGGTACAGGGGTTTTTGTTGGGGGGGAAGTCTGCAGGGCCGTGTTCCGGATGGTGGCTGGCGGGCTAAGGCCAGACCTGCTGGTACTCCATGCTGGAGGCAATGACTTAGGCCTCACACCGCAGCGGCGGTTGGTAAAGTGGATGAAGCAGGACCTTAACACTTTAAGGGACCTGCTTCCTGAGGTGATGTTGGTATAGTCGGAAATTGTCCCTAGGAGGCAATGGCGGCACGCTAGGGACCCGGAGGCTATTGACAGGTGCAGGAAGAAAGTGAACAGCTTGATGGCAAGCTTTGTGCGCAAATTAGGAGGCGTGGTGGTACGGCACAGTGAGTTGGAGGGCGGGTTGCCGGGGCACTACCGCTCGGATGGCGTCCATCTCTTGGCAGTAGGTTGGGATCTGTTGACCTTAGGCTGGCAGGAAGGAATAACCAAAGCACTATTTCTTAGTGCGGGATAGGGAGCTGAAGGAGAAGATATAGGCTCCCTAGGATGAACGTCATGGAGACGAAAAATCGGTGGTCATTGGTGGTTGGTAGGTTCCGAGTCCTGTCGGTGGCTCAGAACCTGGTGGGGCAGGGGTATCCGGGTATACCCCTGCCATGGTTAATTTATGTTTGGCACTTTTAAGTTGGTATGTTGGAATATGTTTATATATATATATATATATATATATGTGTGTGTGTGTGTGTTATTTATATGGGGGTCATTGCCTTTTATATCAACAGAAGGGTTCGGATGCGAGGGCGGAGTATGGGGGCAATGACCCATGTTTATTTGTTAAATTATTGTTATGGTTATTAATATGGTAATTAATAAATTGTTATGATTAAGGATTGTTTAAATAAAGCTGTGGACAAATTTTTCCATATACCTGCGTGTCAGTGCGTTATTGGGTTAGGTATGTGGGGGTTGTCCTGGATTCTGACTGCCCATATGGCGACTGTACACCGGTTAAGTAATATAAAAGGAACACTGTAGTCACCTAAACAACTTTAGCTTAATGAAGCAGTTTTAGTGTATAGAACATGCCTCTCAGGTTTTACTGCTCAATTCATTGGTATTTAGGAGTTTAATCACTTTGTTTCTGTTTATGCAGCCCTAGCCACACCTCCTCTGGCTATGATTGACATAGCCTGCATGAAAACAAACTGGTTTCACTTTCAATCAGATGTAATTTACCTTAAACAATTGTATCTCTTGCTCTGTAAATTGAACTTTAATCACATACAGGAGGCTCTTGACCGGTGTATCGTCGCCATATGGGCATCCATAACCTAGAACAAAACCGCCCACATACCTTCCCCAATAAAGTGGCAACAATTTATTATAAATTAACCATGGTAGGGGTATACCCAGATACCCCAACCCCACCAGGTTCTGAGCCACCGACAGGACTCGATACCTACCAAACATACCAATAACCATTTACATAACCTTCCTAATAGGGAGCCTATTTCCTCTCCTTAAGCTCCCTATCCCGCCGCTGTGACAAAACGGTACAACCCAACTATAATCAAAACCCAGGGAGGGAGGGTGGGACAAACTCAGCCAGCTTTTGCTACATGGGGCTACATGCAGGGTCTTGCAAGCTATTAACATAGCAGGGGATAAGACAATCTAAATCAAACAGAACTTGCAAAAAAGAATGGATAAACTTTAGATGACTCTTTACAGGAAGTGTTTACAAAGGCTGTGCAAGTCACATGCAGGGAGATGTGACAAGGGTTTATAAACAAAGTGATTTAATTCCTAAAAGGCAGAGAATTTAGAATGCCTTTAGGGGGAGCATGCCTCATTTAGAATGCGAGGTTAGAACGTTCACACCTCGCAACATAAGTGTCAAACCGCAAGGGAAACAATTAATGAGCGCTCCCCTGGGTGGCCGCCATTTCGTTAGATGAACGGCAACCAGGGGGAGTGTTTGTGGTTGTTTCCTGACTCGTTCATCTTCCGAACAAGGACCTCCCCGGCGCCCCATTAGAACGTTCACACCAATTAATCAAAACGTTCGCACTTGCAACCTAGACAAAAGTCAGCCAAGGGGAGCATGCATACCCCGAAACTAGACACTTCCCTTGTCTGGGTTTCACACAGAGACTGCGTGAATGGGGGGTGGTCGATAGAAGGACCGTGGTGAGGGTCCCTGTGAAAAATTACCCAGTTGTTTCGGTTATTTGACTTTTTTTCACAGACCACCCCCCTGGCTAGTTAACTACAAAGGGAACAAGTAATTAGTGATCTCCCTGTGTGACCGCCGTTCATATAGTCGAACGCCACGTGCAGGAGAAAACTGCGCCCATCTTGTTCCCACAAAAGGAGGTAGTGTTACTTGGTTGTCAAGTGTCTGGAACTAAAATCGGATACTCGACTTCCCGAACACTGGTCAAACCATACGAACGCCTGCTTCCTTTTCCTGAACAGCTAGGAGAGTGCTGTTTGGTAAATTGTTCCCACGAACTAGGGAAACAAATGCTACTATGAGCCAGGGGGTTCCGTTCGTGGATTAATTCAGTTTTTATGACTTTTCGAAATAGACTGACCGCACAACCTGAACTCATGGAACTGTTTCTGGGCAAGAACCTCATGTGCAGTCAATCAAATGAAGACTTCCATGCAACTCCTAAACCCCTGAACCGATCTGGATATTTTTGGATATGTTGGTCACCCAGATCAGGGCTATAAGGGGATATAACAATGTGTTTTTTCTGCCTGGAGATAATTGAGTTATTACAGTATCTGACTCAATTTACTCCCAGGCAGGGAGGAGGGATTGTGTGTTTACTATGGAAGTGTTATACTTTGTAACTATGATGTGATTGGTGTATAACTTTGTGTCCCCAAAAAGGTCCATGTGGGAGTACCCTTTGCATGGGGAGTTGAATAAAAGCCAGTGTGGCACCCAATAAAATCATTCCTGTTACACCCTTCATCTAGTTTCGGCTGATGTTTGGGTACCTGTTTACTTTACTGGGAGAATACAATTGGGAGACTGCCATTCGTATGGAGAAGCGTTCGAACCAACACCCGGACTGCGAGCTATAATCACTCAGGCTCTAGCATTTTGGGAGGAAACAGACGAACGGGTATCTGCTACACCAGCGTTCGTTACAACTGGTGGCAAGCAGCGGGATTCCTATCCCGAATGGACATCCCGAACCAAGGAAGGAGTGAATGGCTGAGCAATACGAACTATTGAAAAGAACGACATTGAAAGACGTACTGGAAGCTAGAGTCATAGTGGCAAGCAACAAGAAAAAAGCCACTTTAATTGCAGAATGATTACAGAGCGTCAGAACCAGTAATACGGAATTGGAACACCTGGAGGAAACAGAACTGCAAAAGGATGTGAGATGGATGCTCAGCATGTTGGAGCCCAATCCGTCGGCAGACGCTACCATACAGATTATGGCACAAGCCAGGTAAGCGCAGAGAGATCAGGAAGAAATATCGCTTCTAGGGGATTTGCTAACATGCCCAGGAAGTACAAATGGGTTTCTACGGAAAGTAAACTATGCTGCCTTCAAAGCATTCACTGACGGAGAGATGGAGATTGTCAGCTACCTACAAGATTTTGAGCGTCAGTGTGCTTTGGAGGGGCTAGACACAGCAAAGTGGGCTGCGGTGCTCAGCAGCAAATTCTCAAGACGGGCAGCAGAGGCGTTCAGAGTGGTACCTGATGAGGACATCCACAAATATGGAAAAGACATGTTATTGGCCAGATATGCAGTCACCCCAGAGGTGTGCCGGAAGAAATTACGGGGCCTCAGGAAAGAGGGGAAAGACTTCTATGCCTAATGGGCCTTCTGCCTACATTGGGCTTCCCAAAATTGAATGCAGGATTGCCGGGAAACATCGCTGGAGGATGCGCCACAACTGGTATCATTGGAGCAGTTCTTCATTCACATTCCAAATGAGATCAGGGACTGGGTGTGAGACCGCAAACCAACAACCGTGGAAGAAGCTGCCAGATGGCCGGCAACTTGAACCAAGTGGAGGGCGCCCTCCGTTCAGACCCTCCTACCAGGTACCGGGTAGAGACCCCAATCACCAACTTCTGTGGCAAACTGCATACAGAATACCAGATGCGGTGCACTTGAGTGTGAGGCAGGAGATCAAAGAGATGCTCTGGCTAGGGGTCATTGAACCCCCCAAGAGTCCTTGGGCCTCCCCACTAGTGCTGGTCGCGAAACAAAACTGAGTCACTCAGTTTTTGTGTGGACTACAGGAGACTCAATTACAAGACGGTCTCGGATGCGTACCCCATGCCCCATATAGACAAGCTGCTAGATAGGATGACTCGTGGCCGGTACCTCACCACAATAGATCTGTGCAAGGGGTACTGGCAGATACCCCTAGCAGCTGATACTGTTCCCAAGTCGGCATTCATCACTCCATTTGGTCTGTACCAATTTAAGGTAATGACATTTGGGATGAAGAATGCCCTGGCCACTTTCCAGAGGATGGTGGACCAGCTGTTGGAGGGCCTCCAGGACTATGCCTCTGCATACCTGAATGACATCGCCGTATACAGTGACACTTGGGAAGAGCATCTGGTACATGTAGGAGCTCTACTACACCGCATTAGGGAGGCGGGATTAACCCTAAAACCCAGTAAGTGCCACCTAGGGATGGTGGAAGTACAGTAACTGGGACACCGGGTAGGGTGTGGGACACAGAAGCCCAGTCTAGCCAAGGTTGAGGCAGTAGCTAGCTGGCCTCATCCACGCACAAAGATCCAGGTGATGGCCTTCCTGGGGACTGGTGGCTGTTATAGGAAGTTTGGCCCCAACTACAGTGCCCTAGCTAAGCCCCTCAATGACCTGACCCAAAAGACCTTGCCCAGACAGGTAGACTGGACCACAGAGTGTGAGCAGGCATTCCAAGCCCATAAGGACGCCCTGGTAAATGTCCCTGTCCTGGCTTCTCCTAATCTGAAAAAAAACGTTCTTGTTCACACACATGCCTCCATGTTTGGATTAGGAGTGGTACTGAGCAAGGTTGGGGACGATGGCGGAGAACATCCCATAGCTTATCTCAGCAGGAAGTTATTGACCCGGGAGGTGAGCTATGCCTGGCGGTGGTGTGGGCGCTCAAGAAACTGCAGCCCTACCTCTATGGAAAGCAATACACACTGCTCACAGATCGCAACCCGTTGGTGTGGCTTAACCAGATCTCTGGAGACAATGCCCGGCTGTTACGGTGAAGCCTGGCCCTGCAACCATATGACTTAATCATTCATTATAGATGTGGTAAGCAAAACGCCATTCATATAGACAAACGCCAGCTAGGGGGAGCATGCATACCCCGAAAGGAGACGCTTCCCTTGACTGGGTTTCACACCAGGTCCTCGTGAACGGGGGCTAGTCGATAGAAGGACGTGGTAAGGGTCCCTGAGATAGGTGTGGGCACTTTTGGGGCACTGGCGAGTTTGGTGGGCTTACCTGTGCCTGGGAGACAAAGGGACTTTTTCCCTCGCCTGGACTCCCAGGCACAGAGGCTCCCAGAAAGAAGACCCCCTGGTAGTGTGGGAAAGCTTGTGTGGGAAAGCTTGTATTTTGGTGGCGGCATTTGGGGACAAAGGGAACAGATTCCCCTTCCCGCACTAGGGCCCAGGTTGGGGGAGGATCCTGGGATGTGACCCTGTATGCAAGGGGTCTACCACAATAAAATGGTGTTGTATCTCCAGGACTGTGTGTCGTCCAGTTACTGGAGGGGAAATGGGTCTCCTTATACTCTAACTGGTTCCTGACCGGCTGAAGGAAGGGAATTAGTAGAGGTAACCGGTTGGGTTATCCATGGTCCGCTACAATTGTGTCCCAAGGCGCTGTACAATCGGGGAAGATAGACAGTACAGTATAGACAAACCAATACAAACAGAGGATCCTGCGCCTGAGCGGAGATCTGGAATTTACAGCCCTTTTTTTTACAAAGCACTAAAGACAAGCTATAAAGGCAATGGAGAGCAGGTTGGTATAATTTTTATACTAAATCAGTGCACGGTGAGAAAATCCTGAACCATTTTATCCACAAATAGAATATTTTTCAGGACATTCAAATTTCGGGTGAATGCTGCTTGGGCTCAGCAGAAAATTTGAATTAAGAAACTTATTCAGAAGAACAAAAATTACCCAATAATTGGCCAATCAATGATCTGCAAAAAGTATACATGATATAATAATAATAATTTGTTATAACATTATTGTATAATTATTTAATTTTGCAACACACTGAAAGGAGCATTTTTAGTTAATTTTTTGCTTATTTCTCACTTGATCTGTGAATAAAATCAACATGTAATGACTGTCCCCTATCAATCAATTACCTTTTTTTTTCATAAATCATTTCTATTTTTGGCGCCGCCTGCGGAATTCAGAATTATGATTCACAACCAAACAAGTTCAGCATTGCGTAGCTTGGTTGGTCTGTTTTTCAGGCACCTTTCCGCTCGGAGGTCGGGAATTTAGCAAATCTCCCATTCTGACCAAAATTCTGAAGAATTGCTGTATGGCCCAAAACGAATCTCCAGATCTAGGTTATACTTACTGCATTTTTATATAGTAACATGCTTGTCTAAAATAAAGTAAAAATACCTGTAAAGCTACTTAACCAGATCTGACACTTCTGTGCAAATTTTGGCAGGTTCAACAAGGTCACGATTTTGGCGCCTTTTATTGATTTTGAACTCAGTGTTCCTTTTGATACACTGCGCATGCATCAAGCCATGGATTAACATGGTGACATCAGGGACAATTTAAACCACATCCTTCTTTGAACTTAGACCTCGATTTTACCTTAGTTTAGTAGCTTCTTAGTATATGTTCTTCCGATATTTTGTATTTCAATCTAAGCTTCAAGTCTGACCACTCTAAGGTCTGAAAATAATGTATTTCTATCTCTCCTGCTTTGCCTTTTGGTTGGTGTCTGACCTATAGCTTGCTGAGGATCACGTCTAGTTTTTGACAATACCCTGGGGAGAGTAACTGCTCTGAACCAATTTACTTTTATTTAAGATTATGATTTACTTTCTCTTTCATTGACAGAAAATTTGAAATGATGCTTCAAGGGTACAATAGATGCACAAAGTCATGGACTGATCTTGGTGACATTAAGAAACTCTTTGTCAGCATGATGACAGTTAATTCAGGTAAGTCTGGTCAATAGTAAGTATAATTTAGATGGTGTTACGGTTACCCCCAGGCTAGCTGAAAGCTGGGCCGCTTGGATGATCTGGATCCCAGTGTAGAGAAGAGCCGCAGAAGAGCCGCTTCAGTTAGTAGTCCATATGAATCCTGTAAATGTAGAACAATCCCACTAGCTATTATACAGCTAGGATACTCTTTCCCCCACAAAACGAGTTGAGGCTGCGATTTGAAGGTCAAACAAGAACTGGGTTTAATGGCACACAGGGAACGGTATTTGTAATAACTGTCTGTGTGTTTATTTAGTTTAGTACGTCCTTTATATATATATATATAGTCTTGGGCCAAATGCTCGCCACAATAATATATGTCTATATTATTGAAAAGTATTAATACGCAATCTGACGTTCTTTATAAAAAATAAGTATTTATTCTACTTCAATAGCAAATCATAATATACTTAACGGATGGTATTTCTTAACGAAGTTACAGAGAGTCGTCTTTGTATCAGCAACACAGGATAGCAGAGAGGAGGGCAACACGGATCGAAGCAGGAAGAGCAAGAGAACGTGGTCCTTTGTCCTCTGCCCTTTATAGCCCAAATTACGTCATAACGTTTAGTTTAGAATAGCCATATAAGGAAATTCCCCATATAAAGACCACCCCAAATCTCTTATGCAGCAAATTCCAGAGACCTCATGGTACAGAATAGCAAACACCATCTGTTCTATTTAACCCATTATACAGCCACACCTTAATATGTATTTGAATAGGACCATACAGAATATGCAATATTCTACAGTATTTATGCAAAACCCCAGGTCCAGGGACAGCCCCCTCTGGACCTGATGGGATACAGGAATGTTACATGGGATCAACCAATTAGAATACAATGCATCATTTGAATTTGTTACTGCCCAGCTTGGAGATAATGAATCCATCGGCTTTGACAATACAATTATCTCCAAGCGCCTAAATACCACATTTTTATTACACACAAAAAACAGGTTAAAAATAAATAACTTCAAAATTTTTAATTACAATTCGGGACTTCCACCATTCATTCTATACCTCCAGTCTGGGTGTAATAGTTCACCGAAAAGCGCCTCAAGCCCACTAACCATATGCTTAGTTTCTTCGTTGCAAAGTCAGTTCGCATATTTGGTCCCTGAGCCTGAGATGGCGGCCATGTTTTTGAGTGCTTCAATAGGCAGCGGGACCTCGGCATCAAACTCGTGGAACGAGTACTGGCCAGAGTTGTGCACGAATCCCCGCTCTCTGGCTGGATGTTTCAGCTGGTCGGGAGACGAACATAGACCGCCGTGAAGGAGCTGCTTAACCTGCGGTTAACCGCAACATTCCACATACTAATTGAGGCCACACGCCAGGCTGTAGGTGGTCCCCGTTCATGACCCTTTCGGTAGTTAGACTATCAGGAGATAAGGCACGAACGAGAATGCCCAGAGGCCGTCAATTAACCTGCGGTTAACCGCAGACCGCAACTCTCTGGGCGATCAAGTGATAACACGCTCCCCTCGTAGGGTGGTTGGCAGTTCGGTAGTTTAAAAGGTGACCGTGGTGGGGGCGTGGCCTGGAGCTCAAGGGAAACAGTCGCATGTCCGAGTAGCTCCGTGCTACCCAGGCCTACCAACTAAGCGACACGAACACCCAGACACGGTACTTACCTCCACGACAAGATGTCACAGCAAAAAAGCAGGAGGCAAACGGAAAAAGCAGAAAAGAGCAATTTTTTCGGTGCCCGCAACACTCAAAACAAAGCAACGGTCCTGCCTGACGGAGCGCGGCAAGATGGCGCCGACAGCGCGCAAAGCGAGGAGCGGGAAACCGCCAACCCAGAAGCACCGGTCACCCAGGGTATGCTGCAACGTATGTTTGATAACATGCATGATAAGCTACATCACACCATGCAGACAACCCTGAAAGCTCTCACGACGGACCTCCGGGCACTGGAGACACGAACCTCCGAGCTGGAGGGCAACATGGCGGAGCAGGCGGAGACACAGAGTGACATGAGGGCCACGATGGAGGAAATGAGGGACACCATGGAGGCATTTGAAAACAAACTAGCTGACCTGGAGGACCGATCCCGGCGCAACAACCTCCGGATTCGGGGGATAGCTGAAACTGTCGGGCCGGCGGACTTGCACGCCCACCTCCAAGGCCTACTCAAAACACTGGCACCCGACCTCCACCAAGACATGCTACTATTGGACCGCTACCACAGGGTCCCAAAACCGAGATTCCTGAATAACGAAGCACCGAGAGACGTCCTAGTGCGAATGCACTACTTCCACGTGAAGGAGGTGATTATGCGGGCCAGTAGACAGCGCCCCGTCCTCCCTGCACCCCACAGCGACACAACGATATATGCGGACATATCGGCCGCCACACTGCGGAAGAGAAAATCCTTCTCGGCCATCACGGAACACCTCAGGCAACACAAGCAACCATACCGCTGGGGCTTCCCGGTCAAGCTCCTGATACCAAGGGAGGGTAAACTGACAGTCATCACGACACCGGAGGCAGGATTAAAGGCCCTCCGAGAATGGGGCATACCACCCCCAAGCACCAAGCCACAGCAGACAGAGCGGAGCGGATCCACCTCGCAGTGGCAGCGAATGCCACGCAACAAATAGAGCAATAGATGGAGGCAAGTAACCTGCATGAACTTTGAGACTCAGGACTCCCCAGGGGGGGGTGGGGGGGCCAAAACGGAGCTAAAGACTATGGGAGGGATGAGTTCATTTCCCCCCCAAACAGTAGGAACCAGAGAGCTACACAAGGGCCCAGGATGGGACACCCCTCCCCCGAAATGGGACAGTGATAGGACTGGCAAACATCACAGGGGTATCAAGCTCAGCCCCACAACAGGTAGGACGCACAAGCGCCCTACACAGGCATGGAAGCAAGACGCTTCCTCCCCCACGGCACCTTATACTGGCGCCAAGCCGAATACCAGGCTTTTTGTTTAACTATGGTTTATGTACTGCTGTTTGTACTGTTTGTTTTTAACTGTTATTCCCCATGTTGCCATATCCATACAGCTAAGCACACAATCAACCGAAACTCACTCAGATACAGTCCACCCCAAAGGGGCAGACCACCCAGTTCGATGTTGCTGGGTAGGGTGGTCACCCCACTCATAGACGAAAAAACACAGCAACTAAGCTACACCCGACACCGCAAACCCCCATGAAAATATATACCCATAACACTAAAGGGCTCAACTCACCTTCGAAACGTAGCCTACTCCGCAGAGACCTAAACAAGGCTAAGCCAGACGTGGTATGCCTACAAGAAACTCACTTTAAAACTAATAGACACCCACAGCTATTTGAAACGGAATACCCACATCAATACCATGCCACATATCCCACCAAATCGAAGGGCGCTTCGATCCTCATTAGCAGAAATGTGGCCTTCACTCTCAAACACTTGGAAGTAGACAGGGAGGGTAGATATGTGGTGGTGGTGGGCATACTCAATGATGTATCTGACACGATTGTTAATGTATATGCCCCTAACTCGGGACAAAGAAATTTCTTACATAAAATCATTGCAAAGATCACGCAAATACAAGAAGGGACCACTGTAATATGCGGGGACTTTAATCTAGTTATTGACCCCCTGATGGACTCCACGACCTCTCCCAAGGCACCCAGATTGCGGGTTCTCAAAAGACAAAGCAGGGCACTCCAGAAACTGATACTTAACCATCACTATTATGATGTTTGGAGGGCAACACACATAGGGGAAAGAGGTTACACGTTTTTCTCCACAGTCCACAATACGTATTCTAGGATCGACGGGATACTGATGAAAGGGCAACAACTGACCCAGGTTTGGAGTTGCACTATAGAACAGATCACTTGGTCTGACCACGCCCCAGTGGTGGTGACCTTAACCGAGCTCTATGAGTCGACCCACAGGAGCCCATGGAGGCTCAACGACTCCATACTCACGAACCCCCAGTTCTGCAACACGATAAAACTAGAACTCCAAAACTACTTCACGACCAATTCTATAGATAACATATCACACAATACAGTCTTGCAAGCCCATAAGGCAGTGGTCAGAGGGTTGCTGATCCAAAGAGCAGCATACCTGAAACGTAGAGCAGAAACCCAACTACGAAACTGGCAAAAAGAATTGCAGGACCTCACGGCCCTAAACCAAACAGCCCCGTCCCAAGAAACTAAACGCCGTATCATGCAAATCACGCAGGACATACACAAACAGGCATTGGAAAAAACAGGCCAATACCTCCATAAACTCAAAGCAACTCACTACACTCAGGGAAACAAAGCGGGGAAACTGGTAGCCCAACGCCTCAAGACACTCCAAAACAAGCAAAAGATAGCATTCCTCCATAATGAGGCAGGTCACAAAGTCACAGCCCCGAAAGACATAAGCAATGTTTTTGCAAGGTACTATACATCGCTATATAACCTAGCAGAAGACGGTCGTACACACCAACCAGAGACACTAGCTATGCAAACATATCTACACGGGATCCACCTACCCACATTCACACCCAGCCAACAGCAAACGCTCTCCAAAGACATTACTGACGAGGAGGTGGCGGAGGCGATCCAACAACTGCCGACAGGCAAGGCCCCAGGCCCGGACGGCTTCGCCAACTGCTATTACAGGATCTTTCAGTCCACAATTACACCGTACCTCACAAGGGCATTCAATGAGGCCACAAAACGACAACAACTGCCCACAGAAACACTGTTAGCACATATCATCACACTCCCGAAACCAGGGAAAACCCCCACATGCCCTCAAAATTTCCGGCCCATCTCCCTACTGAACACAGATGCTAAACTTTATGCCAAAATCTACGCCCAACGGTTAGGACGACTACTACCACAAGTGATCCACACGGATCAGGTGGGCTTCATAAAAGGTCGACAAGGGGGGGATAACACCAGGAAAGTGCTAGATGTTATCTATAGTGCACAGCGCATAGGAAAGGAAGCCGTGGCGGTAGCGCTGGACGCCGAAAAAGCCTTTGACCGGCTGGGATGGGAGTTCCTGGAAGCGGTCCTCACTAAGTTCGGGACTCCAGAGGGCTTCATCTCGGCGGTCAGAGCCTTATACCATAATCCCTCAGCCCAGGTCCTCAATGCAGGGTTCGTATCAGACACCTTCAAAATATCCAATGGCTCCCGCCAAGGATGCCCATTATCTCCACTACTATACGTCATGGCCTTGGAACCCTTGGCGGCAGCCATAAGACAGCACCCCTCGATCCATGGAGTGCGAGTGGGAGGCAGAGAATATAAAGCGAACCTGTTCGCTGATGACATCATGCTGACTTTAACCCAACCCCACATCTCACTCCCCAATCTAGTAGACACCATAACGGAATATGGGAAGCACTCCTACTACAAGCTTAATGTAACCAAGACCCAAGCCATGGGAATTGGGGTCCCCAAAGATAGCCTAGCCAGACTCACCTCAGCCTTTCCCTTCGATTGAAGAACCGACCACATCACGTTCCTGGGAATCAAAATCCCGGCCCACCTAGCCAAATTGTTCACGATCAACTATGTTGCACTCCAAAAACAACTCAAGCTAACTATAGAGGGATGGGAGGGTAAATGTCTCTCCTGGATAGGTAGAATAGCAGCCCTGAAAATGATGCTACTCCCTAAATTCCAATACCTCCTGCGCACCCTACCGATACCCTTGCCGACATCCTTCCTCAGGTCCATGCAAAGCTTATTGGCAAAATACATCTGGGAAAAGAAGAGACCCAGGGTATCAATGGCACTCCTTCAACAGCCCGTTCGCACCGGAGGCCTAGGGGTACCCAACTTACACGCGTACTACAAAGCGGCACAACTAATGGCAGTCAAAGTAGCCACAGCTGATAGGGACGCCCCGCAATGGACCCGCCTGGAAGCGCACTGGGCGGGAATACAAAACTTACGCAATCTGTTTTGGCTACCCAAACACCTACGCCCACCACACATAGACCCCCTCCCCACCACGACCCTAACACTGAAAATATGGGACGAGGTCAGAGGAAAGGGAGGGACCCCAGAGGCAATCCCCAGGAACGCCCCGATTTCTATCCTAGCGGCAGGCATACTGACCTTTGACTCTACACCCTGGAGGGAGGGAGGCTGTACCACAATTGACCACCTGTTCCAAGCAAGAGAATTATTGCCCTTCCCGGCTCTTCGGGCTAAACACCAATTACCACCCAGAGCCATATTTCAATATCTGCAACTAAAATCCTTCCTCAAGGGAACTCACACGCAACCCGCAGCAAATCCCCAGGACCGAGAAATAGAATACATATGCTTGACTCCCAAACCCCCCACGAGAATACTTTCACGCATATACAATGCACTACATAACAACGAAGAAAAAGGGAGTGAGACACACCAAGAGGCTTGGCACAAGGAACTGGGGCGGGCGTTCACAAGGGAACAATGGTCCAGGGCTTACAGCATACATAAGGGCAACACACTGTGCTCCACACACCTGGAAATCATCCGAAAACTCCAATACAGGTGGTACCTTGTCCCAGAGCGGTTAGCGCGAGTGTTCCCGGGCACACCCAATGTATGCTGGAGATGTGGTAAACAAGAGGGGTCGATGACCCACATATGGTGGTCATGCGGCACCCTAAGGCCATTCTGGGAAGGGGTCCAAGCCATGGTACAAAGACTATTCGGTAGGGAATGGACCATACAGGTGGAGCAGGGTATCCTTTTCATGTTTCCCTCATCCCTGAGCAGAATAGAGGAGCAGATGCTATTTCACCTGCTGGTCTCGTCAGTGATACTTATAGCCAGAGCCTGGAAATCCATGTCGATACCCACAATGGGAAATCTGCATATGCAGATCGCCCTGAATTGGAAATATGAATTCATGGCTGACAAACATCTCACTCGGAGAAAACACACGAGCCTAGCAGGGGAAAGGTGGGAGAAATTTAGAGAACGAGAGGCAGGGGGTGACACAGAGGGTGGAGAAGCGGGAGGACCTAACGAGGATCTACGACCATCCAACGAACAACAAACAGCGCAGATAGGGCACAAATAGCCGGGTCACAACTAGGAGTCAGAAAAACCACAACCAAAGGAAATAAGTAACAAAAGGAGGAAAGGTCAGGCTAACCAAACATGGGGGTCGCCCAAGCTCCCCACTAGACAACGATGGGAGAAGGTTGGGTTGTAGATGTAGTTATGCCTAAGAAGGTTAGGCTTATGGTGAACTGTACAATGAGTTGTGGATGTTTAGCGTGTGCAATACCTTAATATGTAAACAATGTACCTGCATTCTCCCCTTTTTTTTCTGTACCCTGGCGAGCAGGCGCCGACAAATTGATTGATATGGCAAAATAACAATAAAAACTTCTTCAAATTGAAAAAAAAAAAGGTGACCGTGGTTAAGTGGCGGCACACGCCAGGGACCGGGTGGTCCGTTATTCGTTTCACGAATCGGTGCACGTAATCCATTCGTGAGCAGAGTACAGGATGCAAATACCGAAGCCATATAAAGTAAAGAACACCATAATGCTTGTCTGTAACAGTTTTGTAACAGTGCTCCCTTTTGTGGAACACTCTGGCAGACACCGTCTGACCCCTTTTCAGGGCAGACTAAGGCTGCCCAGACTGATGGTTATGCTGGGCTGAGGTCTGTTTGTCTGGACAACCCGTCAGCGTTGCCATTCTGTTTTCCAGGTCTGTAGGTAATGGTGAAGTTAAAAGGCTGTAGTGACAAACTCCACCGTAAAAGTCTGCCATTATCCCCAGAGACCCAGTTTAGCCACACCAACGGGTTATGGTCTGTAACCAGAGTGAACTCTTGTCCATACAAATAGGGAGTCAGTTTTTTTTAGTGCCCACACCAGAGCCAAACACTCCTTCTCTACCGCGGCATAGCTGACTTCGCGGGGCAGGAGCTTGGTGTGGGCACTTTTGGGGCACTGGCGAGTTTGGTGGGCTTACCTGTGCCTGGGAGACAAAGGGACGGTTTCTTTTTCCCTCACCTGGACTCCCGGGTGCTCTCCTCCATCTTCGCCTACTTGGCTGAGGACAGCTCCCAGCCCAAACATGGAAGCGTCTGTATGGACGATAAAACGTTTAAGGGCTGGGGCCGCCAAGACAGGAGCATTCACAAGTGCACTTTTGAAAGCCTGAAAAGCTGTTTCACAGTGGGGAGACCACAGGACCTGTGTGGGTAAGTTTTTCTTGGTCAGGTCAGTCAAGGGTTTGGCCAGTGTGCTGTAGTCCGGTACAAACCGTCTGTAGTACTCTGCAGTGCCCAGGCAGGCTAGGACCTGGGTCTTAGTGGGGGGGGGGGGTGGGCCAATTGGCGACAGCTTCTATCTTAGCCGGCTCTGGTCTCTGTTTCCCACACCCCACTCTGTGACCCAGGTACTGTACCTCGGCCATCCCAAAGTGGCATTTTTCTGGCTTCAGAGTCAGGCCGGCGGCCCAAATCTGATCCAGAACCATTCCCACATGAGCTAAGTGGTCCTCCCAGGACTCACTGTGAATCGCTATGTCATCCGGATATGCGCAAGCAAAACTCTGGAAGCCATCCAGGAGCCTATCCACCAAGCGCTGGAATGTGGCTGGGGCATTCTTCATACCGAACGGCATTACCTTAAAATGGTATAAGCCGAACAGGGTGATGAAGGCCAACTTGGGGATAGCCTCCTGGGCCAGGGGAATTTGCCAATAACTCTTGCATAGGTCAATGGTAGTTAGATAATTTCCCCTGGCTATTCGATCAAGTAGCTCGTCTACTCTGGGCATAGGGTACGCGTCGGTCACGGTTTTCTCATTGAGTTTCCGATAGTCCACACAAAACCAGGTAGTCCCATCTTTCTTGGGTACTAGAACTACTAGGGAAGCCCATGGGCTATCGGAAGACTCAATGACCCTTAGTTGGAGCATCTCATCGATCTCCTTCTTCATTTCTGTCCGAACTGCCTCTGGGATTCGGTAAGGTGCCTGCCGTAAGGGGGTTTGTCCCGGGGTATCCACCTGGTGGGTGGTTAAGGTAGTGTATCCGGGTTTCCGGGAAAATGTGAGGCTTTTAGCTTGAAGTAGCTGGTCAAGTCGGTCCCCTATCTTAACCTGAGTCACTATGTCTGTGTGGGGGCTTTTTTCTAATAAGTCTGGTATGGGTAGACTGTCTGGGTCTTCATGGGGGGACAGCATACCGCTGTCACGTTCTCGGGTCGCTCAAAGTATTCTTTGAGCATATTTACATGGAACGTTTTTTTAATATTGTTGTCGTGACAGCTAGCTATCACGTACGTGGTGTCTCCCTTCTTCTCTACTACTTGGTAGGGCCCATGCCAGGAGGCTTGGAGTTTGTCGGTCTTAACCAGCTTGAGTACTAATACTTTTTGCCCTATGGTAAAGATTCTCTTCCGTGCCTCCCGATCATACCATACCTTCTGTCTCCTCTGGGCCGACTGGAGGTTAGCCTGAACGGATTAGACTAATTGCTCCATTCAGTCCCGGAGTTCCAGCACATATGGTACAATCTCCATCTCTCCCTCACAGTGCTCCCGGATCAGGTTTAGGGGTCCCGTTCCTTGCGTCCGTATAGCAACTTGAAGGGAGAGAACCCTGTCGTCTCCTGGGGCACCTCCCAATAAGCAAATAGGAGGTGCGGCAGAAAACGTTCCCAGTCTCTGTACTCCTTGGTGAACGTTTTGAGCATTTGTTTGAGGCTCCCGTTGAACCTCTCACAAAGCCCATTCGTTTGTGGGTGATAGGGGGAGCTGAGGAGGGACTTAATCTTGCAGACTTGCCAGAGCTGCTGTGTCAATTCGGCTGTAAACTGGGTGCCTCGGTCAGACAGGATTTATTTTGGGAATCCTACCCGAGAGAACACCTGAACCAGCGCATTAGCTACCGTATCTGCTTGGATGTTAGATAGGGCTACAGCCGCTGGGTACCTGGTAGCGTAGTCCTCTACGGTAAGAATGTATTGCTTACCGGAGGGACTTGGGGTAGCCAGTGGCCCTACTAAGTCAATGGCAACCCTGCTGAATGGCTCCTCTACAATGGGAATATTCACCAGGTGTGCCTTAGGGTGATAGTAAGAAGTAAAGGAATAAGACCTAGTATGTAGAACTGATAGTAAGAATTATAGGAATGAGACCTTGTATGTAGAACTGATAGTACGAAGTATAGGAATAAGACCTTGTGTGTAGAACTGATAGTAAGAAGTAAAGGAATGAGACCTTGTATGTAGAACTGATAGTAAGAATTATAGGAATAAGACCTTGTATGTAGAACTGATAGTACGAAGTATAAGAATAATACCTTGTATGTAGAACTGATAGTAAGAAATATAGGAATAAGACCTTGTATGTAGAACTGATAGTAAGAAGTATAGGAATAAGACCTTGTATGTAGAACTGATAGTAAGAAATATAGGAATAAGACCTTGTATGTAGAACTGATAGTAAGAAGTATAGGAATAAGACCTTGTATGTAGAACTGATAGTAAGAAGTAAAGGAATAAGACCTTGTATGTAGAACTGATAGTAAGAAGTAAAGGAATAAGACCTTGTATGTAGAACTGATAGTAAGAAATATAGGAATAAGACCTTGTATGTAGAACTGATAGTAAGAATTATAGGAATAAGACATTGTATGTAGAACTGATAGTAAGAAGTAAAGGAATAAGACCTTGTATGTAGAACTGATAGTAAGAAGTATAGGAATAAGACCTTGTATGTAGAACTGATAGTAAGAAGTATAGGAATAAGACCTTGTATGTAGAACTGATAGTAAGAAGTATAGGAATAAGACCTTGTATGTAGAACTGATAGTAAGAAGTATAGGAATAAGACCTTGTATGTAGAACTGATAGTAAGAAGTAAAGGAATAAGACATTGTATGTAGAACTGATAGTAAGAAGTAAAGGAATAAGACCTTGTATGTAGAACTGATAGTAAGAAGTATAGGAATCAGACCTTGTATGTAGAACTGATAGTAAGAAGTATAGGAATAAGACCTTGTATGTAGAACTGATAGTAACAAGTAAAGGAATAAGACCTTGTATGTAGAACTGATAGTAAGAAGTATAGGAATAAGACCTTGTATGTAGAACTGATAGTAAGAAGTATAGGAATAAGACATTGTATGTAGAACTGATAGTAAGAAATATAGGAATAAGACCTTGTATGTAGAACTGATAGTAAGAAGTAAAGGAATAAGACCTTGTATGTAGAACTGATAGTAAGAAGTATAGGAATAAGACCTTGTATGTAGAACTAATAGTAAGAATTATAGGAATAAGACCTTGTATGTAGAACTGATAGTAAGAAGTATAGGAATAAGACCTTGTATGTAGAACTGATAGTAAGAAGTATAGGAATAAGACCTTGTATGTAGAACTGATAGTAAGAAATATAGGAATAAGACATTGTATGTAGAACTGATAGTAAGAAGTAAAGGAATAAGACCTTGTATGTAGAACTGATAGTAAGAAGTAAAGGAATAAGACCTTGTATGTAGAACTGATAGTAAGAAGTAAAGGAATAAGACCTTGTATGTAGAACTGATAGTAAGAAGTATAGGAATCAGACCTTGTATGTAGAACTGATAGTACGAAGTATAGGAATAAGACCTTGTATGTAGAACTAATAGTAAGAAGTAAAGGAATAAGACCTTGTGTGTAGAACTGATAGTAAGAAGTATAGGAATAAGACCTTGTATGTAGAACTGATAGTAAGAAGTATAGGAATAAGACCTTGTATGTAGAACTGATAGTAAGAAGTATAAGAATAAGACCTTGTGTGTAAAACTGATAGTAAGAAGTAAAGGAATAAGACCTTGTATGTAGAACTGATAGTGAGAATTATAGGAATAAGACCTTGTATGTAGAACTGATAGTAAGAATTATAGGAATAAGACCTTGTATGTAGAACTGATAGTGAGAATTATAGGAATAAGACCTTGTATGTAGAACTGATAGTAAGAAGTATAGGAATAAGACCTTGTATGGAGAACTGATAGTACGAAGTATAGGAATAAGACCTTGTATGTAGAACTGATAGTACGAAGTATTGGAATAAGACCTTGTATGTAGAACTGATAGTAAGAAGTAAAGGAATAAGACCTTGTATGTAGAACTGATAGTAAGAAGTATAGGAATAAGACCTTGTATGGAGAACTGATAGTACGAAGTATAGGAATAAGACCTTGTATGTAGAACTGATAGTACGAAGTATAGGAATAAGACCTTGTATGGAGAACTGATAGTACGAAGTATAGGAATAAGACCTTGTATGGAGAACTGATAGTACGAAGTATAGGAATAAGACCTTGTATGGAGAACTGATAGTACGAAGTATAGGAATAAGACCTTGTATGTAGAACTGATAGTAAGAAGTATAGGAATAATACCTTGTGTGTAGAACTGATAGTAAGAAGTAAAGGAATAAGACCTTGTATGTAGAACTGATAGTAAGAAGTATAGGAATAAGACCTTGTATGTAGAACTGATAGTAAGAAGTATAGGAATAAGACCTTGTATGTAGAACTGATAGTAAGAATTATAGGAATAAGACCTTGTGTGTAGAACTGATAGTAAGAAGTAAAGGAATAAGACCTTGTATGTAGAACTGATAGTAAGAAGTAAAGGAATAAGACCTTGTATGTAGAACTGATAGTAAGAAGTATAGGAATAAGACCTTGTATGTAGAACTGATAGTAAGAAGTATAGGAATAAGACCTTGTATGTAGAACTGATAGTAAGAAGTATAGGAATAAGACCTTGTATGGAGAACTGATAGTACGAAGTATAGGAATAAGACCTTGTATGGAGAACTGATAGTACGAAGTATAGGAATAAGACCTTGTATGGAGAACTGATAGTACGAAGTATAGGAATAAGACCTTGTATGGAGAACTGATAGTACGAAGTATAGGAATAAGACCTTGTATGTAGAACTGATAGTACGAAGTAAAGGAATAAGACCTTGTATGTAGAACTGATAGTAAGAAGTATAGGAATAAGACCTTGTATGGAGAACTGATAGTACGAAGTAGAGGAATAAGACCTTGTATGTAGAACTGATAGTAAGAAGTATAGGAATAATACCTTGTGTGTAGAACTGATAGTAAGAAGTAAAGGAATAAGACCTTGTATGTAGAACTGATAGTAAGAAGTAAAGGAATAAGACCTTGTATGTAGAACTGATAGTAAGAAGTATAGGAATAAGACCTTGTATGTAGAACTGATAGTAAGAATTATAGGAATAAGACCTTGTGTGTAGAACTGATAGTAAGAAGTAAAGGAATAAGACCTTGTATGTAGAACTGATAGTAAGAAGTAAAGGAATAAGACCTTGTATGTAGAACTGATAGTAAGAAGTATAGGAATAAGACCTTGTATGTAGAACTGATAGTAAGAAGTAAAGGAATAAGACCTTGTATGTAGAACTGATAGTAAGAAGTATAGGAATAAGACCTTGTATGTAGAACTGATAGTAAGAAGTATAGGAATAAGACCTTGTATGTAGAACTGATAGTAAGAAGTATAGGAATAAGACCTTGTATGGAGAACTGATAGTACGAAGTATAGGAATAAGACCTTGTATGTAGAACTGATAGTACGAAGTATAGGAATAAGACCTTGCATGGAGAACTGATAGTACGAAGTATAGGAATAAGACCTTGTATGTAGAACTGATAGTACGAAGTATAGGAATAAGACCTTGTATGTAGAACTGATAGTAAGAAGTAAAGGAATAAGACCTTGTATGTAGAACTGATAGTAAGAAGTATAGGAATAAGACCTTGTATGTAGAACTGATAGTACGAAGTATTGGAATAAGACCTTGTATGTAGAACTGATAGTAAGAAGTAAAGGAATAAGACCTTGTATGTAGAACTGATAGTAAGAAGTATAGGAATAAGACCTTGTATGGAGAACTGATAGTACGAAGTATAGGAATAAGACCTTGTATGTAGAACTGATAGTACGAAGTATAGGAATAAGACCTTGTATGGAGAACTGATAGTACGAAGTATAGGAATAAGACCTTGTATGTAGAACTGATAGTAAGAAGTATAGGAATAATACCTTGTGTGTAGAACTGATAGTAAGAAGTAAAGGAATAAGACCTTGTATGTAGAACTGATAGTAAGAAGTATAGGAATAAGACCTTGTATGTAGAACTGATAGTAAGAATTATAGGAATAAGACCTTGTGTGTAGAACTGATAGTAAGAAGTAAAGGAATAAGACCGTGTATGTAGAACTGATAGTAAGAAGTAAAGGAATAAGACCTTGTATGTAGAACTGATAGTAAGAAGTATAGGAATAAGACCTTGTATGTAGAACTGATAGTAAGAAGTATAGGAATAAGACCTTGTATGTAGAACTGATAGTAAGAAGTATAGGAATAAGACCTTGTATGGAGAACTGATAGTACGAAGTATAGGAATAAGACCTTGTTTGTAGAACTGATAGTACGAAGTATAGGAATAAGACCTTGTATGGAGAACTGATAGTACGAAGTATAGGAATAAGACCTTGTATGTAGAACTGATAGTACGAAGTATAGGAATAAGACCTTGTATGTAGAACTGATAGTAAGAAGTAAAGGAATAAGACCTTGTATGTAGAACTGATAGTAAGAAGTATAGGAATAAGACCTTGTATGGAGAACTGATAGTACGAAGTATAGGAATAAGACTGTGACGAAAGCAACTTCGCCACCGGGTTTTGGAGGGGCCTGCTTGTCAGCCTCCTACCCTGTGACTATGGCCCCTGTGATAATACTTGGTTTAAATCACTGTTCAGGCCTTTTTGGATTTTTATGGCCACAGTTTGAACTTTCAAAGTGGCACTTCAAACTCCCGAACAGTCGAAGTGGCTGCCATTCGACATTTGAACACGTGGTGGCAGCCATCTTGTTTGCATGGACCAAAACCACAAACAGACTTCAGGGGGACTTAGCCGCGAATGCCCTGGAACTATTTTCGGCATGAGGCAAAAGATAGTGTATCTAAGAGATGATGCAAAATTTATGCACCAATAGAATGTCTACATATATACAGGACAGACTATCCGACAAATCTACTGAATAAAATAGAAAATAATAACATTTTATTAAACACTTTATAATAATAATAATAAAAAACCCAAAACAGTGCTAAGTGTATACACCAAAAGTGAATCTAAGAATAGGTGGTAAACGGACCTGTAATCAGTAATACGAATAGTCTAGATATTATGAGCTAGGTTGGGCGAAACGCGCGCGTCAGGGGCTTGCGGTGTGCTATGCTTGTGGACCTTTAGTGTAGCACATTTTATTTTATTTGATCTATCATCTATTCGCTATTTTTCTTAGCGGTTAGCTATTAGGGGGGTTGGAGATAGGTGCCCTCGAAGGTTTGATCCCTATCCTCGCTAGTAGCTAAAAGGGGTGTACGGTGTGCTACTTTGGATGATATACTTAGTAGCACGCTTGTCTGAGATTTTTTTCCCCCCCTTTTTTATTCTATTGTTTCAATATATATCTTTTCAGCACTATTTGATTTATTTTAGGATCTGCTTTATTGTTAGTTTTCCGTCCAGTTTGACATTTCAATATTTAGTATCCATTAGGCATTCAGTGACTAAATGAAAATGCCTTTTTTGATTTATAGCAAGCATCATTAACATTATACTTGCAATATGCCCGCAATGTTTTACTCTATTTCTCTTGCTTCACATGAGTTATATCGAGTATTTTTCGTTGCTATAACTCAAACATAACTTTAATATCGGCACAATTGTTATGGGCGGTATTAAAGGCAGACTATTTAATAGACTATCGATATTTCCTCTACCTAGTGCTTAATTGCCTCCGTTGAAAAATTATAACTTTTGATATGATGTTCATTTGAATTGAATAATTCAGCAGCCCTTATACACTACTAAATGGACTAGTTTAATTGATGAGCACTTTACTGTTATCATTTGGAAATCGTCATTATCCAACGAATGGGAGCTGGGACAGACTATTGAATAGATTACCGATCTCTTAGTCACCACATCGATATTTTCTGCCTAAGACTATTAAGACTTAACAATTATAGTCTATATCAGACTTTTTTCTTTTATGTCCATTTACAATCAATAACTAACAGGAGCAGTTTCCACATAGGGCTTCATGGACCACATCTATCCATGTTGATATTTTTGTTCTCATAATATCTAGACTATTCGTATTGATTACAGGTCCGTTTAGCACCTATTCTTAGATTCACTTTTGGTATATACACTTAGCACTGTTTTGTTTTTTTTATTATTATTATTATCAAGTGTTTAATAACATTTTATTATTTTCTATTTTATTCAGTAGATTTACCTTGTCGGATAGTCTGTCCTGTATATATGTAGACATTCTATTGGTGCATAAATTTTGCATCATCTCTTAGATACACTATCTTTTGCCTCTTTACTTTATACTTGGGGTTATCCTCCATCCCTTCAGTATATCTGATTTGGCTCTATTCGTTCTCTTTTTTACTTTATTTTCGGCATGAAAACCTTGTGGTTCCCGGTCGGTCCTCCAGCGGCACTTAGCCGCGATTCTATGGAACTGTTTTGGGGATTGGACCATGCCTGCGCCTGGGCAAAACTAGGACTTCCATAACATTTCTGAACCGCTGATCTGATCAGGGTGGTTTTTGGATATAATGTTCACCCAGATCAGGGCTATCAGGGTGTACCATTTATAAGGATATGTTGTGTTTTGTGTACTTATGTGAATTTATAAAAAAAAAAAAAAATTCTGCCTGGAGATAATTAAGTTAATGCATTATCTTCCTTAATTATCTCCCAGGCAGAGGGGAAGGATTGTGTATATTGTATGGGAGTGTCTCACCGTAAAACTCTGTTTTTATTGGTTTGTTAACTTTGTGTCCCTGTGCCCAAACTTGCATAAAAGGCCAGTGTGGCTCCATTAAAATCGAGTTCCTCTTCACCCTTAATTTGAGCCTTGTCTCTTGTGTGGAGGGACAGCTATATCACTACAAGGGATTGCTATAATCATTATACTCCCTTGGATTCTCTGAGCTATTGTAAGAGCATGGGATTCTCTGGAGGAAGAGAGGTTCACCCACTGGAACCTGGAGCCTTGTCATAGGTCTAGGGTGGGTAGGAGACCGCTAGACCCCAACCAAGCTGCACCGGTTGTGGGGACTGCAGTGCTTATAGTGTCTGGCGGAGTGCTCGGATTCCTCGGTGAGCACTAGGAGCAACCGTCGGTGGAGGTACCCAACCGGGGTACAGGAAGCTCCGTTACAAATACCTTGTATGTAGAACTGATAGTAAGAAGTATAGGAATAAGACCTTGTATGGAGAACTGATGGTAAGAAGTATGGGAATAATATATTGTACGTGGAACTGAAGGACTGGGGAACATTTGTTAACGACACTTTCATACATTATTACGTTTTCTGTATCTAAGCTGCTAGGAACCTTTTACCCTTTTATCCTCCCTAGATCTGGTATCAGAGCTGTGGAAAGAGGACACTTTCTTTGGTTACCAATATCTGAATGGAGTAAATCCTGTAATAATCCAAAAATGCATTAAAATCCCTGACAATTTCCCAGTGGATGATGAAATGGTGGCTCCATCTCTTGGACTGTCCACCAACCTCAGGACAGAATTACAGGTTAGTGCAGATCATAAATAGGCAACTACATTATTGTGGGCACACACTGCATCCTTACATTGGTTTAATCACTCATTGATATTTGTGTGTTTGTATATATGATCTACATATCTATATAATACACATTTTTTCTAATGTTCTCCCTTCTATTTTTCACTTTAACACTAACTTCTCTCATCACTAAAATATCTCTATCCTTTCACTCACCTGTTCCTAGCAACACCATAATTATTACTTCCACCTTACTCCCCTCTCCTCTCTATTCATCCCATGCACTCTACACATACCTTTCCAGCCTATCTCCACCAACTCCTCCCAAATCCTCTACATACATACCCTCCTACAAAACTTTCAAATCCTACTCCCACCTTCACTTCCTTTCTATCCTTCTGCTCCTAGCTGCTGGTGATGTCTCTCCTAACCCCGGCCCCCTCGCAACAAACTCAGCACATACTAATCTCATACCCATCTCATGTTCCTCTAAATCCTCCTTCAATACTGCCCTCTGGAACGCACGCTCTGTTTGCAATATAACTAAATCCACTGCTGTCCATGACTTCTTCATCTCTCGTTCTATAGATTTACTAGCCATAACAGAAACCTGGCTCTCCCCCTCTGACACTTCCACCCCTGCATCTTTGTCCTTCGGTGGTCTCCAACTTACCCACAACCCAAGAAACTCTGAATGTAAAGGTGGTGGTGTTGGGTTTCTCCTCTCCCCTCACTGCTCTTTTAAACCTCTTCCCACCCCCCCTTCTCTCTCTTTCCCGTCATTTGAAATACACTCAATTCGCCTTTTCAAACCCTTCTCTGCTAACATTGCTGTTATTTACCGTCCCCCTGGTTCCCCTCTTCTCTTCCTTGACCACTTTGCTGCCTGGCTACCCTATTTCCTCTCTTCTAACATTCCATCCCTAATTCTCGGGGACTTCAATATTCCTATAAACCCACCTTTGACCTCTGCAGCCACTAAACTACTTTCAATTACTTCCTCCCTCGGGCTATCGCAGTGGGCAAATTCTCCCACCCATGTAGCTGGCAATACCCTTGACCTAATCTTCACTTATGCATGTACAGTATCTAATATCTGCAACACTCCATATCCACTCTCTGATCACCACCTCTTATCATTTGCTCTCACATACCCCCTCACCCAAAAACCTCAGCCTAACCCCCCTCAACTCAGGAGGGACCTTAATTCTCTTGATCTCCAACAGTTGTCAGCTGACATTGATTCTCAACTGCTGTCCATCCCTTCCCTCTCCTGTCCTTCACGGGCCATCTCCATATATAATTCTACTCTTACATCTGCCTTGAACACTGCAGCACCACTCCAAACAAGCACCTCGAGGAGGACCCGCCCCCAACCATGGCATACTAAATCAACGCGCTACCTGCAAAGATGCTCCCGTTGTGCTGAACGCTCCTGGAGGAAGTCCCGCACCCAGGCAGACTTTCTCCATTATAGATTCATATTGTGTTCATACAGTGCAGCCCTTGCCCTTGCCAAACAGTCCTATTTTTCCGCTCTCATTAGTTCATGTTCCTGCAACCCCAGGCGTCTCTTTCACACCTTTAATTCTCTTCTTCGCCCTGCTGTGGCCACCCCCAAAACTAACCTTACTGCTGATAACTTTGCATGTTACTTCACTGACAAGATTGAACAGCTAAGGAAAGAATTCTCCCCTCCTTGCCTTTCTGTTTCTCAATCACACATAGATCATGCCTTTCCTACCCTTCAGATATTCTCCCCAGCTACTGACCAAGAGGTGGCTGCTCTTCTTTGCTCCTCTCACCCCACCACTTGCCCGCTCGATCCTGTCCCATCTCACCTTGTTAGATCTCTCTCCACTTGTCTCGTGCCTTCTCTAACACACATCTTCAACTGCTCGCTCTCTTCTGGCATCATCCCTGCTGACCTTAAACATGCCACTGTAGTACCTATACTAAAAAAACCATCCCTCGACCCATCCACCCCCTCTAACTACCGTCCCATATCTCTGCTCCCTTTTTCCTCAAAGCTTCTGGAAAGACTTGTCTTTACCTGTGTGTCTCATTTCCTCAATTCCAACTCTCTCCTTGACCCCCTTCAATCTGGCTTCCGCCCTCTCCACTCTACAGAGACTGCCCTTATCAAAGTTACTAACGACCTAATCGCAGCTAAATCCAAAGGCCACTACTCCATACTAATTCTTCTTGACCTCTCAGCGGCCTTTGACACCGTTGATCATGTTCTCCTTCTTCAAACTCTTCAATCGCTTGGTCTCTGTGACTCTGTCGTCTCGTGGTTTTCCTCTTATCTCTCCCAACGCTCATTCAGTGTCTCTTTTTCTAATGATACCTCCTCCCCTTGCCCTGTCTCGGTTGGAGTTCCCCAAGGCTCCGTCCTTGGTCCCCTCCTATTTTCTCTTTATACTGCCTCTCTTGGCAAACTTATTACCTCTTTTGGATTTCACTACCACCTGTACGCTGATGACACCCAGCTATATCTCTCCTCCCCGGACCTCTCCCCTGCCGTCCTGCAACGTGTCACTGCTTGCCTTTCTTCCATCTCTGACTGGATGTCCTCCCGCTTTCTGAAACTCAATCTCTCTAAAACTGAGTTCCTTGTCTTTCCTCCTCCTAATACTGATCCTCCTCTTTCCCTCTCCCTCCAAGTTTGTGGTACCAACATCAGTCCATCCTTGCAAGCGCGCTGTCTTGGCGTCATACTTGACTCTGGTCTCACCTTTGTGCCTCACATCCAGCATGTTGCCAAATCCTGTAGATTCCATCTTAAAAACATAGCCCGCATCCGCCCCTTTCTTGCACCAGATACTACCAAGGAGCTTGTCCATGCTCTAGTAATTTCCCGCATGGATTATTGTAACCCTCTCCTGATTGGTCTTCCCAATAGCCGTACTGCACCCTTACAGTCTGTAATGAATGCTGCTGCTAGACTGATTTTCCTCTCTAGTCATTTCTCTCACACCTCACCCCTCTGCCAGTCCTTACATTGGCTTCCTGTATGCTATAGGAGTCAATTCAAGGTACTAACTCACACCTATAAAGCACTGAACAACTCTAGCCCCTCTTATATCTCCTCACAGATCCATAGGTATGTCCCTTCTCGGTCTCTCCGCTCTGCCCGTGACCACCTCCTGTCCGTTGTCCGCACTCGTACGGCCAACTCGCGCTTGCAGGACTTCTCACGGGCGGCTCCCTTCCTATGGAATAGCCTGCCTACCGCCATCAGACTCTCCCCTAGTCTTGCATCTTTTAAGAAGTGCCTTAAAACCCATCTCTTTAGGAAAGCTTATGGCCTCCAAGACTAACCCTTTGCTCACATACCTGTCTCTTGCCCTCTCCTAAAGGGCAGCCCACCTTATTTGATTGTAAATTTCTGTCCTAATGTGTTTTACACCCCACCTCCTATAGAATGTAAGCTCGTTTGAGCAGGGTCCTCTTCAACCTATTGTTCCTTTAAGTTTATTTGTAATTGTCCTATTTATAGTTAAATCCCCCTCTCATAATATTGTAAAGCGCTACGGAATCTGTTGGCGCTATATAAATGGCAATAATAAATAAATAAATAAATCAGTGCATCCTGCCCTCATAATCAGCAGCAAAAAAGACGGAATCACTACCTAGTGTATGTAAGCAGAGGAAATAAAGAAATGTATATTGTTTGTAAATGTAATCAGGTCTTGAAACTCAGTCCAAGAACTCTGCAGGTCAACATTGTCAATTTATTCTGATGATCTGGTGGTTGGCCATGACTGGACACTCAGCTGCAGTGTCAGTGCAGCTCAGCTCCCATTTACCCTCAAGTGCACTGGGACCTATCCGTGGGCCTTTCACCTGACACACAGGGCCGGACTGGGAAAAAAATTAGGCCCGGGCATTTTTCAATCAGAGCGGCCCCCTAAGAAGGGGGCGGGGCCAGAGAGGGTGTGTTTTGTCATCACTAATGACAAGCACGCCCCCTCTCAAAGTGAGCATGTTAGTTCAATGCGCAGAGCCCCGCTGAAGAGCTCTGGCATTGAAAAAGGCCCTGAATTTGTTCTGCACAGCGCAAGCAAATTTAATAACATGCTTGCGCTGTGTTTGCTTTTAAATTGTCTCTGGTGTCTCCATAAGTGGGATACCAGAGGACAAAAGGGCCAGGAAAGTGCATGGTGCATATGTTTGGAGCCTGCTTGTGGGATTGCGTTTGTGTAGAGTGTGGTGTGGTATTGTGTAAAAAGGTCAATTTAATTTGTGTTTGTGGTGTAATATGTGTGGCTAGGCGCTGTAGAGAGTGTGTGTATAGGGGGCATAGTGTTATAGGGGATGTAGCGAGTGTGTGCATACGGGCTGTAGTGTGTGTGTATAGGTGACGTAGTGTGTGTAGGGGTTGTAGAGAGGGTGTGTTTAGAGAATGTTGTATGTGTTTGCTGACAAGGAATGTAGTGTGTGTAGGTGGTGCAGTGTGTGTGTAGGATATCTACTGTGTATAGGACCCAGAGAGTGTATAGGAGATTGTGTGTGTGTGTGTGTGTGTGTGTAGAGGATTACGAGTGCATATAGGGTAAGGGATCTAGCGTGTATCTGGAGCGTAATGTGTGTAGTGGTGCAGTGTGAGGGGTGCTGTAGTGTGTGTGTGTGTGTGTATATATAATATATATATATATTTGGACGTATTGTATGTGTGAGGGGTGCAGTGTGTGTGTGTATGTAACAGGGGTGCTGTGTGTGAGGGTGTTTTTATGTGCCGTCACATTCCAGGTTTCTAATTTTCTTTATCTGTTAACTCACTGAGGGTTATTATATATGTATATATATAGAGAGAGAGAGATATATATGTATGTATATGTGTGAGCGAGGGTGCTGTGTGTGTGTCTGTGGGTGCTGTTTCTGTGTCTGAGGGTGCTGTGTGTGTTTGGGTGCTGTGTGTTTGAGGGTGCTGTGTGTGTCTGAGGGTGCTGTGTGTGTCTGAGGGTGCTGTGTGTGTTTGGGTGCTGTGTGTGTCTGAGGGTGCTTTGTGTGTCTGGGTGCTGTGTGTGTCTGAGGGTGCTGTGTGTGTCTGGGTGCTGTGTGTGTCTGAGGGTGCTGTGTGTGTCTGAGGGTGCTGTGTGTGTCTGAGGGTGCTGTGTGTGTCTGAGGGTGCTGTGTGTGTCTGGGTGCTGTGTGTGTCTGAGGGTGCTGTGTGTGTCTGGGTGCTGTGTGTGTCTGAGGGTGCTGTGTGTGTCTGAGGGTGCTGTGTGTGTCTGGGTGCTGTGTGTGTCTGGGTGCTGTGTGTGTCTGGGGGTGCTGTGTGTGTCTGGGGGTGCTGTGTGTGTCTGAGGGTGCTGTGTGTGTTTGGGGTGCTGTGTGTGTTTGGGGGTGCTGTGTGTGTTCGGGGTGCTGTGTGTGTTTGGGGGGTGCTGTGTGTGTTTGGGGGTGCTGTGTGTGTCTGGGTGTGCTGTGTGTGTCGGGGGTGCTGTGTGTCTGGGGGTGCTGTGTATGTGAGTGTGAATCTATATTTCATTTAAATTGAAATGTATTTTTTTATTAATAAAAAAAAAAAGTTATATCCCCCCTTCTCCCTTCTTACCTTTAGCCTAGAAGGAGGGGGGGATCCGTTCTGCCTGGGTGGAGGGGGGGTCCGTTCTGCCTTGGGGGTGGGGGTGTGCCGTGCTGTTATCCTTCCCTGGTGGTCCAGTGGTGAGAGTGAACTTTAGCCTGTAGGCTAGAGTTCACTCTCGCGAGATCTGAGCGTTGCCGCGATAACCGCGGTAGCGCTCAGACCTCGCGAGAGGACCCGGCGGAGCTGCTGGCTAGAGCTCCGCCGGTCCTCTCTCCTGCCTCCCTCCCTCACACCCTCTCCTGCCGGCGGCTGCCTGTTACTGCCTCTGGGCCGGTGAGGGAGATCTTTGATCTCCCCACCAGCCCATGGAGGCACAGAGCAGGCCGGTGCTCGGGTAGCGCGCTGGCCCTGCATGGGCTGGCAGGGGAGATCCTGTGATCTCCCCTGCCAGCCTCGGCCCCACAGCCATCGCGGCCCACCGGGCATATGCCCGGTATGCCTGATGGCCAGTCCGGGCCTGCTGACACAGATAAGTTATGCCCAGAGACAGTCTGCACTAGAGGCAACTGCTAAGAGGGACCGAACCATGCAACTGCTAGACTATTGATATAGATTATTTTAAATAAACAAATATGTTTAAATGTCTATCTGTTCCTGTCCAAATCTGAGATGATTAAATTGCGTATACGCAGAAGTAAATTCACACTGACACACGGAGTTCAGGTTAAAAGCACTTCGAGAAAATGTAATGGCATCTGGTTAAAAAGCGGGCTCGCAGACCCTTATAAGAGCGAAATTGCATCATCATTGAATATCAAGATAACAACAAATAAACATCATTAATTGGATTAGGTGTTAAGTGGTTATGTCAATGTCCACCCATCAATATTATTAATTGGCTCAAGTACTAAGTGGCTGGCTAGGTGTCCTCCCACCGGGAGGGGGCGTCATTCTGGACACGGGTGTGGACAGATGGCTCAAGCGCCATCTTACCCAGCACGAGGTTTACTCGGTGGGAAGGGGGGGCTTGGGCGTCATTTTGGGTAGTTAGTGATGTCAGACTCTGGGTCTTTTTTATGAAAGAACATTTCATACGAGCGGTTTCTCATGGCCTAGCTATAGTATACTTTGTTTCATATTACAGGAACTTGATCATTCCGGTGTTAGTCATGTCCTTCTAGAAAATACATTCTCTATTCAATATTCTAAATGCTGTTAGGAAAATCTGTCATGTAATGTAGTTAATATGGAGTTAGTACAAAAATTCAATACAGGATCAATAAAGGTTTTTAATAATTCTGCATCACTATCACCACCATTAGACTGGCTTAGCTCTCCTAGCAGAGATGTATAAGTTGTCCTTTATCATTCAGATTGGATCTTCATAAAAGACAAATATGATCATGGGTCTTCAACAGCCGCCTTTAGTCATCGATCAAGCTGGGACAGGGCTGGCCATTGGGTCATAGATTCCCAACATGAATACAGTATGGCAATGCTACACTAGACTTAGAGGGCTTTTTACTAAAGTCCAAATGGTCCAAAAAGTACTAGCTTGACAAAGACGTTTTGGCAGGTTGAAACATTGCTGCTCCTTTTTCTGTTCTATTAACCCCTTAAGGACACATGACGTGTGTGACACGTCATTATTCCATTTTATTCCAGAAGTTTGGTCCTTAAGGGGTTAAAACAGCCTGCGGCTTTAACACCTTGAGTGGAGAATTTCTTGTGTTGCCTTATCTTTTGTTGGATTGATGGTCCTGCTCCAGAGCTCTGGCTGGCTGCTAAGATTGAATGCGGCTCCCATTGTCAATTTTGCAAAAAGTTTGAATGGACAAAACCATCCAGCTGCATACGGGGCTAGTCGGACTTCAAAATCCAGACACTTTCACAATGTCTAGATTTTGCAATTCATGAACCTAACTGCTTTAATTTGGTCCTGATTTAACCAGACGGATGACTGATATGCAGATTTAAAGGCTTAAATTCCAGGCCCGGATTTAAAACAAATCTAAACTGTTTGCCCATTGGCTGCTAGCAATTAGTAATTAATTAGTATTAGTAATAAACCTTCAGCACTGTAAGACTAAATTATATGGCAGCTCAGTTTCCTATTAGGCAGAGTACGTAGCTGCCTAGAGGAACCTGACCACTAGGAGGCAGGGATGGCGCCACCTACAGACAAATTAGGAGCCAGCGCACATTTGCTCGTGCTGCTGTGCGCACACTTCTACAAGTGCGGCAGAGGCACGCGACACTGAAGAGAGAGAGGTGCGGAGAAGTGCCATTCAGCAAGTGCCACGCAGGAATAATAATTCTTGCAGCCAAGGCACTACTTGATGTGGAGGGGGAGCCTGATGAAGCGCAGTGCACGTACCATTGTCACATCGCTGTGTTCTGCCTTCACGATCTTCCCTGAAGCCATGGAAGGATCTCTAACTGGAGCAAAGGACGTTGAGTGCGGGCGGTGCTCCAACAGTGTGACAGCGAAAGCTTCGAAGAAGCATTAAAGTCCATGCACTAAGCAGGCGCCCCTGAATTATGTTCTCAACAAAGTGAGTGCTTGACCAATTTATTTCTATTTTACTAGCCCCACTCCCCACCACCACCTTACTAGCCCCACTCCCCACCACCACCTTACTAGCCCCACTCCCCACCACCACCTTATTAGCCCCACTCTCCACCTTACTAGACGTATTTCCCACCCCACCACTTTACAAGCCCCACTCCCCACCTTACTATCCCCACCACCCACATTACTAGCCCCCACTCCCAACATTACTAGCCCCCACTTTACAAGCCCCACTCCCCACTTTACAAGCCCCACACCCCACCTTACTATCTCCACCACCCACATTACTAGCCCCCACTCCCCACCTTACTAGACCCACCACCCACATTACTAGCCCCCACTCCCCACCTTACTAGACCCACCACCCACATTACTAGCTTCCACCCTAGAAATACCACACCCTAAATTACTAGTCCCATTCCCCATCACCACCTTACAAGTCCCATTCCCCACATTATTAGCCCCACTCCCCACCACCACATTAGTCCCAATCCCCGTCACCACTTTACAAGCCCAACTACCCACCTTACTAGACCCACACCCATTAATAGCCCCACCACCACCTCACAAGCCCCATTCCCCATCGCCACCTTACAAGCCCCACTCCCCACAATACTAGCCCAACAATACTAGCCCCACTTCCCACCACCACCTTATTAGTCCCATTCTCCATCACCACTTTACTAGACCCAGACCCCACCTTACTAGACCCTCCACCCACTTTAATAACCTCACCACCACCTTACAAGCCCCATACCCCACCACCACCCTACAAGTCCCACTTCCCAACTTACTAGCAACATTCCCCACCATCACCTTACTAGCTCCATTCCCCACTGTGACAAAAGCAACTTTGCCACTAGTTTTTGGAGAGGACTAATGGCCAGCCTTTTGCCTTGTGATTATGGCCCCTGTATTAGTCTCTGGTTCAGGACTGGGGAAAGGCTTTTGTTCGTGCCTTTTCCCTGCAATGGTTCAGTGAATGGGGCTTGCCGAATGGATTGTGCTAATGGTGTTCGTTTACCGAACAAACTGCTGAACAGACGGACCACTTGGGTGGTCGTCGTTCATATGAACGAACACGTGGCGGCAGCCATCTTATACTGTCGAACAGCCAGCAGTGTTTTGTCGTCGAATGCATGGAACTGTTTTCGGACACTATTCCACACGAACATTGCTGGGACTTTCAGACTTCCAGCAATTTGTCTCTTTTCATACGAACGCAGTGGCGTTCGGTACATTTACACACAAACCAGGGACACACATAGACTTTGGCCATTTACCAGTTCATTCGCTAAATTTGAACAGTATTTGAACTATTGGAAATAGACCGGCTGCACAGCCCAGGTACCCAGTCGTGGTGCAGTTGATCCGTTACACCCACCATCACCATTCCCCATCATTTTAAGTTTTTTTTCATTATTTGGGCTGGGTGAGGGGGCCGGGTCAATGTGCGGAGTCTAGGGTTGGGCAATGGTGGGCGGCAAAATGAGGCTTTGCCTAGGGTGGCAAAATTCCTTGCACCAGCCTTGCTAGGGGGCGCCTGTTTTCAAAACTTATAATGTGACTTTTGTAGCTTAAAGGGAAACTATAGTCGCCAGAATCACTACAGCGTAATATACGGTATACAGCTTAATGTACGGTATACAGCTTAATGTACGGTATACAGCTTAATGTACAGTATATAGCTTAATGTATGAAATACAGCTTAAAGCGGCACTGTCATGCCGAACTTACCTTTCCTCAATCTCTTCCTCTCTCAGGATCTGTTCTTCTTTTCTTCCTGTCTTCTTTAGTTTTCTTTAAAATCATAAGACAAAGTAGGGACTCTTTGCCTTATGGAGGATTCCTCCGCTTGACCAGCTCTGACCAGCGGAGGAGCAAAGTGTGCTTCATTTCCGCTGGTCAGAGCAATTTTCCCATGATCCCTAGCTTTCCTCCCTGTTCCCACAATGCTTCCTGTCAGTATTGCCAAACGTCCTGTCACTTAGACAGAACGCCGGCAAAACTGCCGAATAGCATCCTAACAGAATGAGCACTGTTTCTCCATTGATGTTAGGATGCAATTCGGTACTTTGATCGTATCGGAATTTCATTCTAATGAATGAAACTCCGATCCTATTCATTGCCGCGGCTGCATCTTGCAAAAAAAACGAGCGCAAAAAAAAATTAATCCATGTTTACCCATGGAGGGCACGCCGCGTACTGAGCTCCGCAGGGCGGGTCAAGGCTTATAAAGACTTGCCCCGCCCTGCAATTAGGCTTAGAACACACTGATTGGTTGGTTTAAGCCAATCAGAGTGCTCTGTGTCATTTTACACAGCGTGGGAAAATTCTAAAGAACTTTCCCACGCTGTGTAAAATGACAGATCACTGTGATTGGATGGTTTTCAAGCCATCCAATCACAGTGCTCTGTGTCATACAAGCGTGGGAAAATTCCAAAGAACTTTCCCACGCTTGTAAAATGACACAGAGCACTGTGATTGGATGGCTTGAAATCCATCCAGGCATTGGGGAGATTTTAATCTCCCTTGTGCTATTATGGGGGTCATATTGACCCCCATAGAGTGAGGGGGGACCTGGGGGGCTTATGAAGTGGTGGGGAGCTCTGCTCCCTGCCGCTTCTATAGTTACATATTACAAGGAGGGAGCTGCACGCCGGTAGCTCCCTCCTTGTAATAAACTGAACGAACAAACGAACACTGATACTCAGTGTTAGTTTGTTCATCTGATTTTTTCTATTCATTCATTCGTCTGTCTGATGAATGAATGAATAGATGAAATTCCCGTTCGCATGTCCAGATGTTTCACTGGGCATGGGCGGGAATCTTACAGTCTGTGTAGTGTGGGTAGATGACGTGTCCCACAGGGACTTCACCTACCCACACAAAGATGGCGGCGCCCTGAATATAGATCGGGGCAGAAGATAAAGAATAAAAAATAGGTAATGTGGGGGGCTTAGGGGCATTTGGGGGTGACTAGGGGGTCGATTGGATGTAGTGGAGGCGGGAGGGGGGTTGAAAAAAAAACGGGATTCGGCATGACAGTGCCGCTTTAATGTACGGTATACAGATTAATGTACGGTACACAGCTTGATGTACGGTGTAACGGCGCCCCCAGGCATAAAAGGGTTAAAAGCCGTTTAGTAGATCTTCCCTTCCAGAGACACAGGCACAGCTACTGTAGACACCAATATACCGAACCGGAGAAGCAAACGAATGCTGTAAACAGCCGAATAGGAAAAACCATACGAATAGGTTTACACTCCTAGCAGTCAAACTGGAACAGCATACAATAAATCCCCCCAAGAACGAGACAAGGCTCCGTTTTGAGGGTCAAGCAGGAACAGACTGAACTGTGGGTTTATTGTTCTTATATACACATTAGTACCACCCACCAATAAACACGTACAATACACTCAGACACTCCTACACAAAATCCTCCCCTCTGCCTGTGATACAATTACCTTACACAATGGGTAATGTAATTATCACAGGCAGAGAAATACAGTTTTACCACATTATTCATAACTTTAAAAGTATGCATCACATTCACATAAAACTTACATTTTCATACAAATTTGTCCAGTGGTTCAAAAGATAGATCGTAGTCCTTTGTGACCAAATGAAGAATGGCTTTTCTTCCCAAAACCAGTTCCACAGAGTCTTCTATCCTGGAGATAATTGGGAAGTAATCCAATTATCTCCAAGGACAGTGGCAAAACTCCATTGAACACATGGCAGCAAAAGACAATAAAATACATTAAAATATATAACTGTGCAGCCATTGCATAAAACAGGTACAGTCAACATATCCCCAGATAGCTCAGATCTGAGCACACATTATTACTGAATGGTGCTCAGATCACACACATACAGTTCAATTGCCATGGAGCTAAAGTCTTTCCCATAGTCTTTCATTATACGAATGGGCTCCATGGCATAGCTATCTGGGGTATCACCGCTCAAATAGGGCAAGCACCGAATGACCCGGCTTTCGTGTCTTTGCAGGGGAAAATCAAGCGTTTCAACATGGGGCCATAGTCTAAAGGCAGCAGGCGGGCAACCAGGTTCCTCCAATGCACAGTGGTGAGATTGGTCTTGTCACATACGGTATACAGATTAATGTACGGTATACAGATTGATGGATAATATGAGGCTTAATGTAGCTAATATGATGTCTTTAGTTTATCCCTGGGGACTGGGGACTGTAAAGGATACCTTTTTAGAAAAAAGTTACTGTTTACATTGCTGCCTAGTAACACCTCTAGGTGCAGTCATTGAGACGGCCACTAGAGGAGCTTCCTATATCAGTGCTGCACAGTGTTACATAGTTACATAGTTATATAGCTGAAAAGAGACTTGCATCCATTAAGTTCAGACTTCCTCATGTTTTTGCTGTTGATCCAAAAAGGCAAAAACCCCAGTCTGAAGCGCTTCCAATTTTGCTTTACAAACCAAGAAAAAATTCCCTCTTGACCCCAAAATAGCAGTCAGATGTCTCCTTGATTCAAGCAGCTATTACCCCACTATTTAGAAATTATATCCCTGTATGTTATGTTTTTGCAAGTATTTATCCAATTGCAGTTTAAACATCTGTATAGACTCTGATAAAAAAAAACCCTCTCCAGGCAGAGAATTCCATATCCTTATTGCTCTTACTGTAAAAAAAAAACTTTTCTTTGCCTTAGATGAAATCTCCTTTCTTTCAGCCTAAATGTGTGACCTCGTGTCCTATGAATAGCCCTGTTTATGAATAGATTTCCAGATAATGGTTTGTACTGGCCCCGCATATATATTTGTATAATGTTATCATATCCCCTCTAAGGCGCCGTTTTTCCAAACTAAAGAGATTTACATTTTTTAACCTTTCTTCTTAACTAAAATGCTCCATTCCTTTTATCAATTTTGTAGCTCGTCTCTGGACTTTTTCTAGTGCCATGATAACCTTCTTTAGAACAGGTGCCCAAAATTGCACAGCATATTCAAGGTGTGGTCTTACCAGCGATTTATAAAGAGGCAAAATTATATTTTCATCCCGAGAATGTATGCCCCTATTTATACATGACAAAACCTTACTGGCCTTAGCAACGGCAGATTGACATTGCATATTGCTGCCTTCTTTGTTGTCTATAACAATTCCCAAATCCTTCTCGTGTGTGGTTATCCCTAGTTCACTACCATTTAGGGTGTAAGTCGCTTGTGCATTCTTAACCCCGAAGTGCATAACTTTGCATTTCTCTACGTTAAATTTCATCTGCCATTTTAGTGCCCAGTCCCCAATCTATCCAAATCCCTCTGCAGCAAAGCAATATCCTGCTCACATTTTATTACTTAACAAAGTTTTGTGTCATCTGCAAACACTGAAACATGGCTTTCAATGCCCATTTCAAGATCATTTATAAATTTGTTAAATAGGAACGGTCCCAAAACAGAACCCTGAGGGACACCACTTTTGTTCAGCCTAAACATTTACCATTAAAGGAACACTATAGTCACCTAAATTACTTTAGCTAAATAAAGCAGTTTTAGTGTATAGATCATTCCCCTGCAATTTCACTGCTCAATTCACTGTCATTTAGGAGTTAAATCACTTTGTTTCTGTTTATGCAGCCCTAGCCACACCTCCCCTGACAGAGCCTGCATGAAAAAAAAAACTGGTTTCACTTTCAAACAGATGTAATTTACCTTAAATAATTGTATCTCAATCTCTAAATTTAACTTTAATCATATACAGGAGGCTCTTGCAGGGTCTAGCAAGCTATTAACATAGCAGGGGATAAGAAAATCTTAATTAAACAGAACTTGCAATAAAGAAAGCCTAAATAGGGCTCTCTTTACAGGAAGTGTTTATGGAAGGCTGTGCAAGTCACATGCAGGGAGGTGTGACTAGGGTTCATAAACAAAGGGATTTAACTCCTAAATGGCAGAGGATTGAGCAGTGAGGCTGCAGGGGCATTTTCTATACACCAAAACTGCTTCATTAAGCTAAAGTTGTTCAGGTGACTATAGTGTCCCTTTAACCCCTTAATGACCAAACTTCTGGAATAAAAGGGAATCGTGACATGTCACACATGTCGTGTCCTTAAGGGGTTAATGACAACTCATTGTACTCTATCCTCAAGCCAATGTTCTACCCAAGAACAAGAATATTCATCTAGACCAATTTCTTTTAGTTTGAAGACTAACCTATTGTGAGGAACCGTATGAAATGCCTTGGCAAAATCCAAGTAGATCACATCCACTGTAACACCCTGATCTATACTTCTACTTACTTCTTCGTAGAATGCAATTAGGTTAGTTAGACATGACCTATGTTTCATAAAACCATGCTGATTATTGCTAATAACACAGTTCTTCCCAATGAATTCCTGAATATTATCCCTTAATAGCCCTTCAAATATTTTCCCAGTCACAGAAGGTAAGCTCACAGGTCTATAATTTCCAGGCAAGGACCTACATGTTCAGCACCTACCTTTAGTGTCTCCACACTCCAAATAAAGATGCATTGATTCAAGATGAGGAGATGCTGATAGGCGCAGCGTGGTGTTTTGCCGCATGTCATTGCTTTCCTATGGGAAAGTATTGCATTGACTGAGCTCAACAAGATTAATTAACTCAGCCATGGAGGTGGAGCCAGCCACGGCATGGAAAAAAGGTTTAAACCCTCGCTACTGCGATCGATGTGGGGCCGGGACCTAAATAGTTACTATAATAACAGTGTCAAGAATAAGTTTGCATTCCTAACATTATAGTGTTCCTTTAAATAGACTGGTCAGGAGAGATAAGTACCAGGTGCCTTGGCCAGTGTCCTCTGCAGTCCAGTCAGTCCTAATAGCAGAGGTGCAGGAACAGTGGGTGTAACACTTAGGGCTGTCCCAGTGTCTCCAGTGTGTGTGTGAGGCTGGACAGGAAGTGGAAGGGATCACTTCCCATCTGTCACTAACAGCCTCACACACAGGAAATGTCTTGTAGGAGAAGCTCGGAGTGATGCACACTGTATAACAGCTGCTGCAGCTCTAATATCATTAATCTGGAGGGTGAATACTTTTCAAATAACTAATAATAATAAACTCCTACACACCTCATGTACCACAATACAAAATTTAACTATTTCTAGCCCAAAACTCAGCAATTCTAAATAGCCCTTATACTACAACTATAACCCCCCTCAAGCGTTTGATCTTCTTAACACGAAATACTCTACATAATATAACGCTGACATTAACCACCCTTTACAATAGCCAGGTCTAACGTTACCTTTAAAGCGGCACTGTCAGGCCGCATCCAGTTGTTTTTTTTTTTGTTTGTTTTTTCAATATATGTTTTATTGGGTTTTTGGTAGAAAGGTACATATACAGGAATAGGTACATTGCAAAAACAATATGCAGTTGAAAACATTGCGTCAACAGGGTATGCATAGGAAACATCAGGGTCAAGGTACGGGGGGGGGATGGTACATCAATGTAATTGGAGGCGATATACATCATCAGTATTAAAGTTTACATTCATAGAGCCTACATGACATTGGCTCCGGATCTATATATTGGCGTGAAGGAACAATTTAGTTAGTATTAAGCACATCTCTGTCCAACTAGCTGCTGGTTGTATAATTCTACCCACAGTGACCATGTTGTGTTGAAAACCTGTGCTGATTTGGCATTAGGTGCAGCCATTCTTTCATAAATGTAGAATTGTTGTATTTTGTCCCATAGCTGGGTTTTGGTAGGGCACGTTGTGGACTTCCAATGTAAAGCTAATTGTGGCAAACCTAGCCACTTCTGGATTGTAGTTACTAAAGGTTGTCCATAGGCTGAATATATGCTGTGTATGTTAAACTGTATATGTACCGTATTATGGCTGTTCGCATGCTGGCAGCCATACGCTGCCAGCATACAAACCCCTTTCGTTTGACGAAACACGGTTATCCAGGCCGTTCGCCATACGAATGCGGGCTCCCCAGGTAGACCACCCACTCACCAGTCGTGTGGCACCAATTAACCGATTGCAACAATGTTGCAATCGGTAATTAAGGGCTCTCCTAGGTGGCCGTCGTTCGGCTACCGACCATGCGGCGGTCGGCCATCTTGGATCCTTTGTCTCTGCAGCGGTGTTCGGTCCTCGAGAGCCTGGAACTGAAAACGGCTACTCAATGATCCGAACACCGCTGGACTTCCAGAGCGTTCGGGAGTTCCGCGTTCGGCACATTCTGTTCCCCATAGATGTTCGGTACTTTTAAACCGAACTCAATATTTTAATGTATTTTGTGCGGCGTTCGGTTAGTTTAGCTGGGATCGGAGCGGTATTCTCACTCAATGTGCCCGCCGACCCCAGCTATCTACCGAACGGTCATTCGTCTAAAAGCGAGTAAAATTGTATAAAATATGGATTTCTATATAAATTGTCGGTTTTGCTACACGAGGGGATAATCCACTTAATCGTCCATTTTAGTGGGAGTATCCCTCTCGTGCAGCAATGCCTGTTGGGATAATTACAATGCCTGATGGGAGAAATCCCCTGTAACATCTGTAAGGAAACCCCTTGCATGGGGAACTGCATAAATATGGAAGTCTGTGAATAAAGCGAGTTAGTAGACTCCCAGACTGTGTTTCGTCCGGTTATTGGGAGGATTGGGGAACTTGTCTTACTTTTCAGCGCTGACTGTGGATGTACCTGTGTAACCAGCGGATATCGGGGATTTTACTATTGCCCTCCACTACAATTGGTGGCAAGCGACGGGATCCGAACTTACAGCCGAAAAGCGCAATTCGTGCAAATTGCAACTGCCGAATGAGAAAAGGGAATGGCAAGCAGAACCCAACGAAAGAACCGACTGCCGAAGTGAATGGAGACGGAGTACTCTAAACTAAAGAAACAGACATTAAAGGAACTGCTGGAAGCCAGGGGTAAAGTAGCCAGCAGCAAAACCAAGGCGGTAATAATTGCCGAGCTGATGGAGGGAGACCAAGCCCGCAGCGCTACACCCTCAGCAGTCATGGAAGAAACGCTCTATGAAAGAGAGATGAGGACCAGGCTAGCATTTTTGCCGCAGCCTATATCGGAGGCCATGATGCATATGGTGATGGCAAATGTGCAGGAATATGTAATGGCACACAGCCCGCAGCACACCTTGACTCGAACCGAGTCCAACACAGGGTCCTTCTACAACCCGGTAAAGCCCAAGATCTCGTACCAGGCCTTCAAAGCTTTTTGCGAGGAAAAGGATGAGATCGATGGGTACTTGCAGGACTTTGAAAGACTATGTGATCTACATGAGTTAGAGCGGACAGTATGGGTGCAACTGCTAGCAAGCAAGCTAGCAGGTCGGGCAGCCGAAGCTTACCGTGCTGTGCCCAGTGAGGACAGCAAAGATTATGAAAAAGTAAAGCGCGCAATCTTGGAGAGGTATGCCATTACCCCAGAGGCATACCGGCGCAAGTTCCGACACTTACGCAAACCAGAGCGAGATTCGCACGCAGAATGGGCACACAAACTGGATCAAGCCTCCTAAGGATGGATACAGGCCAGCAAAGCCACCACCATGGAGGAATTGCGTCAGCTGATGTTGCTGGAGCAGTTTTTTAATGGACTATCCCCAGAGACACAAGAATGGGTGCGGGACAGGAAACCCCTTACCCTAACTGAAGCAGCTAGATTGGCCGACCAACACTTCGATGCACGGAGACACCAGGGGCCTGTAGCCAAAAGCTACTCCCGGCCCACAGGACTACCTAGCGCTACACCACCTCTAGCGCCCACAGCCGCCCCGTTCCGTCCTTCGCAAGGGCAGGTACCTCCACCTTCCAGATACAACGGGCGGGCCAACATCCAGTGCCACTCCTGTAAACAATGGGGGCATATTGCCCGGGAATGTACACAAAATCGTGGCAAGCCCACCTGGAATCAGGGCCGTCCAAACCCCATACCCAGGGCGGCGGCTCACCATTACCAGAGGGAGCCAGCCACTCAGGAGTTGTGGAGTGTTCATGCGGAGGAACCCCTGGGTATATTGCATGAGGTGATGTCGGTCCGAGCCACAGATAACCGGCAGCATCACCGGCAGCTGGTAACTCTCGAGGGGAACGAGGTTCAGGGACTGCGGGATTCGGGAGCTACCTTAACCCTGATCGCACCCCATTTGGTATCTGAGGGTACGCATACTGGCGGATCTGTGGCCGTTCGGGTAGCCGGGGGAGCTGTATACCGACTACCCACGGCGAAAGTACATTTGAACTGGGGTGCGGGAGAGGGGACAGTGGAAGTGGGACTAATGCAGAACTTACCGGCAGATGTTGTTCTAGGGAATGATTTAGGCCAGATGACCTCTGCCTTTGTTCCCCAGGCTCCCTACCAGGAAGCCCATCCAGTAACCACACGGCAGCAGGCTCGCACCACGGCTACACCGGTACACTCTGAGGCTCAGGTAAGAGACCATAAAACCCACCCGACTTCCATATCTTGGGATACCCCGGCTACCTTTGTGACCGAAGTGCAGACCGACCCCACCTTACAAGTATATAGGGACCGGGCACAAGCTGACCAGGCAGGGCTAGAGGGGGAGCGATACACGTGGGAGAAAGGGTTATTATACCGTGGCACGGCAAAAGACGTGGGGGGGTCTGTCACCTTGACCAATAAACAGTTAGTGGTACCGCAGAAATATAGGCAGGAGCTGCTTAGGATAGCGCATGATATTCCCCTGTCAGGACACCTAGGGATGACCCGCACCCGGTATCGCTTAACGCATGCGTTTTTCTGGCCCGGGATTTCTCAGGACGTGCGCCAGTATTGCACCTCCTGCGACTTCTGCCAGCGAGTAGGTAAACGGGGGGATCGCCACAAGGCCAAGTTATGCCCCCTACCCATTATTGCCGAGCCCTTCAGCCGGGTAGCTGTGGACATAGTAGGGCCCCTGCCAAAACCCAGTCCCTCTGGCAAAAAGTACATTCTAACAGTAGTGGACTACGCCACCAGGTACCCCGAGGCTGTGGCCCTCACTAACATTCAGGCTGAGACCGTAGCTGAAGCCTTGATGAAAGTGTTTTCCAGGGTAGGGTTTCCCCAAGAGATAATATCAGACCGGGGCACCCAGTTTACTGCCGAGGTCACCCAACATATGTGGAAGGTATGTGGCATTAAGCCAATAGTCAATTCTGCCTACCACCCCCAGTCCAATGGACTATGTGAGAGGTTCAACGGGACGCTGAAGCAGATGCTTCGGACGTTCGGGGAAACCCAAAAAGACTGGGAGAGGTTTTTACCTCACCTACTCTTTGCGTATAGAGAGGTCCCCCAGGAGTCGACCGGATTCTCCCCGTTTGAACTATTGTTTGGGAGGAGGGTGCGAGGACCCTTGAACTTAATTAGGGAACACTGGGAGGGAGAGAGTACTACTAACGAGACCCCTATCGTATCCTACGTGCTGGAGTTCAGAGACCGTTTGGAGGCGCTAACTCAGGCCGTACACAACAACCTCCAGGCGGCGCAGCAACGCCAGCGACGCTGGTACGATAGAGGAGCCAGAGACCGCAGCTTTCAGGTGGGACAGAAGGTTTTAATTTTAAAACCCGTCCGCACAGACAAGCTGCAGGCCATCTGGCAGGGCCCATACCAGGTAGTAGAGCAGCGATGCGACACTACCTATGTGATTGGCCCCTGCTCAGGGGTAGGGAAGAGACGCATGCTTCACGTGAACATGCTCAAACCCTACCATGAGAGGATAGAGGATGTGACGGCGATCTGTGCCTCCGCCTTAGAAGATCAGGAGAATCTACCCTTACCTGACTTGCTAGAACCGGAGGAACCGATAGAGCCCTCCCGGGGAGTTCAGCTGGGGGAGCGGCTAAGCCCTCACGAGCGTGCCCAGGTACAAGCGCTGATTGTAGCTAAAGGGGCTACCTTCTCCAATTTACCTGGGTACACTCCGCTAGCCACCCACCGAGTGGAAACCCCTGGACAGCTACCTATGCGACAGGCTCCATATAGGGTTCCGGAATCAGTCCGGACCCATATGAAGGCCGAATTAGACGAAATGCTACAGCTAGGGGTTATCGAACCCTCCGATAGCCCCTGGGCATCGCCGGTAGTTCTGGTGCCTAAAAAGGACGGCACCACCTGATTCTGCGTGGACTACCGGAGGCTGAATGACAAAACAGTGTCTGATGCCTACCCGATGCCCCGGATAGACGAGCTGCTAGATAAGATGGCACGGGGTCAGTATCTCACTACTATTGACTTGTGTAAGGGATACTGGCAAATTCCTCTAGCCGATGACGCCATCCCCAAGACGGCGTTTGTCACTCCGTTTGGCCTGTACCAGTTCAAGGTCATGCCCATCGGAATGAAAAACGCCCCGGCTATCTTTCAGCGGATGGTAGATCGGCTACTGGACGGCTTCCAGGAGTATGCCTGTGCCTATTTAGATGACATAGCCATCTTTAGCCAGACCTGGGAAGATCACCTACGCCATATAGGGGCGATCTTAGACCGTATTGGGGAAGCCGGGTTAACGTTAAAGCCCAGTAAGTGCCACATAGGTATGGCCGAGGTGCAGTATCTGGGCCACCGAGTAGGGTGTGGGCAGCAGAGACCCGAGCCAGCCAAGATTGAGGCCGTAGCTAAATGGCCTACCCCAAGGACTAAGACCCAAGTGCTAGCGTTCCTAGGGACGGCCGGATATTATAGAAAATTTGTTCCCGACTACAGCACCCTGGCCAAACCCCTGACAGACCTGACCAAAAAGAACCTCCCCCGACTGGTTGTCTGGGCCCCAGAGTGTGAGCAGGCATTCCAACAACTCAAGACAGCTCTGACTAATGCTCCTGTGTTAACTGCTCCTGATCCAACTAAAAGATTTCTTGTCCACACAGACGCTTCAATGTTTGGATTGGGGGCAGTGCTGAGCCAAGTGGGAGCCGATGGCGGAGAGCATCCCGTAGCCTACTTAAGCCGAAAGTTGTTGCCCCGTGAAGTGAGCTACGCCGCCATTGAGAAAGAATGCCTGGCCGTGGTGTGGGCCCTTAAAAAGTTACAGCCGTATTTGTATGGACAACCTTTTTCCTTACTCACAGATCACAACCCGTTGGTGTGGCTGAACCGTGTGTCTGGGGACAATGCCAGGCTGCTGCGCTGGAGTTTGGCGCTGCAGCCTTTTGACTTCACCATCCATTACCGCCCAGGAAAACAAAACGGTAACGCCGACGGGTTATCCAGACAGACTGAACTCGAGAAGTGATCTGTGAGTACTCCCCCGGACATCCCCAAGCCGATCCATTGGGATCAGACTGTGTATGCCGGCTTGGTTCTGGGGGAGCATTGTGGCAAACCTAGCCACTTCTGGATTGTAGTTACTAAAGGTTGTCCGTAGGCTGAATATATGCTGTGTATGTTAAACTGTATATGTACTGTATTATGGCTGTTCGCATGCTGGCAGCCATACGCTGCCAGCATACAAACCCCTTTCGTTTGACGAAACACGGTTATCCAGGCCGTTCGCCATACGAATGCGGGCTCCCCAGGTAGACCACCCACTCACCAGTCGTGTGGCACCAATTAACCGATTGCAACAATGTTGCAATCGGTAATTAAGGGCTCTCCTAGGTGGCCGTCGTTCGGCTACCGACCATGCGGCGGTCGGCCATCTTGGATCCTTTGTCTCTGCAGCGGTGTTCGGTCCTCGAGAGCCTGGAACTGAAAACGGCTACTCAATGATCCGAACACCGCTGGACTTCCAGAGCGTTCGGGAGTTCCGCGTTCGGCACATTCTGTTCCCCATAGATGTTCGGTACTTTTAAACCGAACTCAATATTTTAATGTATTTTGTGCGGCGTTCGGTTAGTTTAGCTGGGATCGGAGCGGTATTCTCACTCAATGTGCCCGCCGACCCCAGCTATCTACCGAACGGTCATTCGTCTAAAAGCGAGTAAAATTGTATAAAATATGGATTTCTATATAAATTGTCGGTTTTGCTACACGAGGGGATAATCCACTTAATCGTCCATTTTAGTGGGAGTATCCCTCTCGTGCAGCAATGCCTGTTGGGATAATTACAATGCCTGATGGGAGAAATCCCCTGTAACATCTGTAAGGAAACCCCTTGCATGGGGAACTGCATAAATATGGAAGTCTGTGAATAAAGCGAGTTAGTTGACTCCCAGACTGTGTTTCGTCCGGTTATTGGGAGGATTGGGGAACTTGTCTTACTTTTCAGCGCTGACTGTGGATGTACCTGTGTAACCAGCGGATATCGGGGATTTTACTATTGCCCTCCGCTACACTAATAGGTTGCGGGCTGCTAGGATTGTATTGCGCACTTCTGTCCATATGGGTTTGATTTTGGGGCATGTCCACCAGATATGCAGAAGTGTACCGACTGCTGCAGAGCATCTCCAGCATATCGGGGGTGTGTTCGGGTAAATTTTGTGAAGTTTGTGGGGAGTTAAATACCATCTGTATAGTAGTTTTTTTATGTGCGTCTATGTGCGAGTAGCATTTTGTCCATTTAGATAAATTATTTAGTATCTGTATCCATTCCTCATCTGTGAGAGTTATGGCACAGTCTGTTTCCCATAGCGTTTTACAGTGTGGTGTCGTGCTGGGTGTTGTGTTCCCCCATGCTGTGTAACACATGGAAATGGTTTTTGGTTTTGTGGGGTACTTCCAACATCGGTCAAGTATTGCCAGTGTTGGTGGTGACACGTTGTCGGGGTTTGCGGGTCTGCTGTGTACATGCGAAGTGAGGATCCCCTTAATTTGTAAGTATGTGAAGATAGTGTTGTTGGATAGGTCCCATCTCTGTTGTATTTCTGGGAATGATATCACCCCTTGGGGTTGGAGTAATTGGTGTATGTGTGTTATTCCTGCCTGCTCCCACTTCTTTAGGCGTATGTCCGGTGAGATGGATCTGAAGGCCATCAGAGGTGCCCTATCATGGAATGTGTGTTTTCCCCCTACGGTCTCCAAGTATTTCGTCCAATACTGGACAGTGAGTTTCGTGGTGGGTAGGAGGTGCGGTTGCACTGTCCTTAAGTTGTTTGGTGTCCAAAGATATGCCAGTGCCTGGTTGGCCCTGAATTGGGCTTTTTCCATATCCACCCATTGTGTGGTTCCCTCCTCAGTGTGCATTAGTATCCCTGTGGCCAAGGCAGAGGCTTTATAGTAGAGGCCTATGTTGGGTAACCTTACACCACCCTGTTTTGTGTGTTTATACAGTATCGAGCTGGCTATACGTGGTTTTTTGTTTCCCCAGATGAAAGCATTACAGATAGTCTGGAGCGTTTTTAGAAGTGTTTGTGGAATGCAGATGGGGAGCATTCTGAATATGTAGAGTCGTTTCGGTAAAATCATCATTTTGTATGCGTTTACTTTGCCCAACCAAGAAATGTGTGTCTGCGACCATTTGTGTGCGACTTTCTTGCACAGTTGTGGAAGGGTGAGGTAGTTTAATTTCTGCACTTCGGCTATAGAAGGTGCAATTTTTATACCCAGATAAGTAAGTGAGGATGTCCTCCAATCGAACGCATACTGCTCCTTCAGGGAGGATGTGGTGTGAGGGGGAAGTTTGATGGGTAGTGCTTGGGTTTTGTCTTGGTTTAGGCGATAGTGTGATATGTCCCCAAACTCCTGCAAGGTCTCCATCAGGTGTGGCACTTAAAATCGCGGGTTTCCCAGTGTTATTAGGATATCATCTGCGAACAGTGCTAATTTGTATTCGCGTCCTAAGACGTTAATGCCTTGTATGTTGGGGTCGTTTCTAATTTTTTGTGCTAAGGGTTCAAGGGATAAAATGTAGAGCAGGGGTGACAGGGGGCATCCCTGCCTCGTTCCATTTGATATCCGAAAGGGGTCTGAGATGTAACCCCCATGAGCTACTTTAGCTGCTGGCGTTGTGTACAATGCCATAATGCCTTTGATGAAGTTATCAGGGAAACCAAATTTTTGCAACACCTTTAGCATGTATGCCCAATTGAGTCGGTTCGAAGGCCTTCTCCGCATCCAGTGCCATGAGGAGGCCTCCATCCGACCCCCTCTCCATTGTGGCCAATATGTTGAGGACTTTACGGGTATTATCTGAACCCTGACGTCCCTTGACAAACCCCGTTTGGTCATTGTGGATTAATGTGCTAATTATGGGTTTGAGTCTATTGCTCAGAATCTTCGCGTATAATTTGGCATCCCCATTTAAGAGGGAAATAGGTCTGAAGTTTTTGCAAGCGGTGGGGGGTTTGCCCAGCTTGGGCAGCGTGGAAATGTGAGCTAACAATAGTTCCGAAGGGAGTGTTCCAGTTTGGACACTATGCTGGTATAAATTTAATAGGTGGGGGAGCAATATTCGTGAGAAGACCTTGTAGTATCCATTGGAGAAACCATCTGGCCCTGGGGACTTGTGTGATGGCAAGTCAGCTATGGCCTTGGATATTTCCTCTATGGATAGCGGCTGGGTCAATTGATACGTTTTATCAGGTGAAAGGGTTGGAAGGTGTATATGGTCTAAGAAGTTGTCAATGTCTGTAAGTGTAGGAACCTTCGTCCCGTCATCTCCTTGAGATTATACAGTTTATGATAATAGTCTGAGAATTAATTTACTATTTGCTGCGGATCAATGATTTTCTGACCATTAGATTTGTTTAGGAAGGCAATCCTGGAGGCGGGTGATCGTTGTTTGAGCTGTGAAGCTAGTTTAGCTCCCGCTCTGTTTCCAGAGGCGAAGTATTTGTGTTTGTTTTTGTAGTAGATATGTGGTTTTAGCCAATTCAAAATTTCGTAGTTTGGTGTGGGCTTGTAGTAGAGCAGTCTGTGTTGTAGGTGATGGTGATCGTTTGTTCCTGTGGGTTAAGGAAGTTATTTCCGTAATAATTTCTGTGTATGTGGCCTGGCGTGCTTTCTTGGCTTGACTGGCATGCTTAATAAAGCTGCCCCTTATTACCGCTTTGTGTGCAAGCCAGAGATAGTCTGGGGATGTGTCAGGGCGTGCATTGTCATTGTAATGTGGGACACTATGTCAGGGTCATTCAGTAGAGATTTGTTTAATCTCCAAGAAGTTTTACTACCCGTGGGGGATTGTTCAGATATAGTCATCATAATGGGGGCGTGGTCTGACCAGGAAATGATACCTATTTCCATATCGACCACTTTCTCCAGGGACACAGACTTAAGTAGAAATCTGTCAATTCTAGAGTAGCTATTGTGTGCAGCAGTATTGCATGTGTAGTCTATTTCAGCTGAGTGGTGTATTCTCCAGGGGTCTACAAAGTTATGTGCCTGTAGTGTGCGACAAATGGCGGATGTTTGAGTGTGCCTCTGTGTAGCGGAGAGCCGATCTTGCACAGCTATTCTCCACTAGAGATTCCAGTGAGGCTCAGGAACAAGGTGATGTTAAGTCTATAGGCAAGGTTTCCAGCAGGTAAAGTAATACAGCAGTATCCCCATCGCAATCCCAATAACTGGACGACACACAGTTTCAGGAGTAGACTGACAAGCTTTATTCCACAGTTCCTTATAAAGCCCTCTCCCATGCAAGGGAGGAGGTTCTAACACTTAAGACATTATCCAATCTCTAAGTAGTAACCTCCCACAGATCTCCTCCCCTCCTCTAGCATCATAATCCCCTTATTGTGTACACAGTTTTCCCCGAGTTTTGGATGTACCCTAAATACTTGGGGTACATCCACAAATCCAACATCCCCAGATAGCTCTATTCTGGGGGACCAACATACTTAAAAATTAGCCCATTCGGATGAATGGTTCGTGAGATATGGGGTTCCAAAGATTTGACCGACCGCATGGGTAAAGTATCCGAAAACAGTTCCATGCATTTTGGCCCTGCGGTCGGTCACAAACAAGGGAATGAAAACAGGCGAATTGCCTGTGTTCTAGAGCCTGGAGAGGGTTTGAATGAATTCCCTTGTTTATGGGGCTCTTTCTACCGAACGGCGGGTCATTCGGTAGTTTCCATACGAATTTCTGGAAGTATGGAGGTCTCAGCGGTGTTTGCCTAGTCAAGTGTCCGATTTTAGTTCCAGACACTCGACGGCAAAACACCGCTGTTCGGTAGTTTAAGATGGCCGCCGCCACGTGTTTGTTTCCCGAATGGCGGCCACCCAGAGGACAAAGACCACACTGCACTGATTGCCAATTACCTGTTTGCAACATTGTTGCAAACGGTAATTGGAGGCACACTCATTCCTGGGTGGTCTGGTTGTTCGGTAGTTTCATTCCCTTGTTTTATTTGAATGATTCTACCGAACAACTAGAGGAATACAATTCTTTACATACATTTAACTGTCATTATTGTCAGGGTACCTGAGGCCTCTACCTCTAAGGGAGGTAGAGACTTGGTGGTTTCTCCGTCCAGGCGAGCTGTTTCCTTCGTTCCTCGCGGTTCATCCACTCACTTAAACACCGGCCGCGAGGAATCCACGTCCTTTTCTAGCAGGACGCTCAATACGTGACGTCATGACGCTATTACGAGCGACCTGTCACTCAAGTGTCCGATATCCAATCGGTACTTGTCAGAGGCGTGCTTACCATCCAGAGCCAGGGTATTTAAGCTTACTTCTCTCTTCTGCTCATTGCCCTGTCGTGGTTCTAGCTTGTCTAGTCACTCAGTGCTCTGGTATTCTAGTTTGCTCTATTTGGTTTTGACTCGGCTTGTTGTACTACCCTGCTTCTCTGTTTTCCCTTGACCCGGCTTGTCTCTCGCTTATCTGTCTTCTCGTTCCCTCGACCTCGGCTTGTCTCTGACTATTCTCTATTACTCTCGGTACGTTAGTCCGGCCATTCTAAGGCCCGGTATACGTACCTTTCCACTCTTTGTACTCTGCGTGTTGGATCCCTGTCCCGATCCTGACATTACGACAGGGCCAATGGATCCTGCAGGTACAAACAGTCAGCTTGGTTCTTCGGATCCCAGGTTTGACGCCATGGAGCATAGAATGGATCAGATGGCTTTGGCACTACAGGCACTTTTGTCTCGTACTAATAATCCACCTGAGGAGACACGTACTCCTTCTATTTCTCCTGCAGTCTCAGGTCTAGAGGTAGCCACTGTAGGTGCTTCTTCCCGTATTACCCCACCAGTACGTTATGGCGGGTCACCGGAGAAGTGTCGTGGCTTTCTGAACCAGATTAGCATCCATTTCGAATTACAACCCCGCTCTTATCCTACAGATAGAGCGAAGGTTGGATTTATTATTACTTTACTCATTGAGAAAGCTCTGAGATGGGCCAATCCTTTATGGGAGAATGATAATCCACTAGTCTACAATTATAATGCCTTTGTAGCTGCGTTTAGAAGAACTTTTGACCCTCCTGGTAGAAAGGTCAATGCAGCTAGATTACTGTTGCGCCTTAGACAGGACAATCGAACACTTGTGGATTATGCACTAGAGTTCAGGTCCTTGGCGGCAGAAGTTAAGTGGAACGAACAGGCTTATATAGATGTGTTTCTGAATGGGTTATCAGATGTAATTCTTGACGAGGTCGCTACTAGAGAACTCCCTGAGAATTTGGAGGATTTAATTTCGTTTATATCTCGTATTGATGAACGCTTAAGAGAGAGGCAGAACACTCGAGATAGGACCCGTAGACCCTCCTTTAAATTAGCGCCTACCTTTCAAAATTCTGAGTTCGAGGACTTACGTATTCCTGAACCTATGCAGATAGGCAGTACTCATCTCACAGAGAGGGAGAGACAGTACAGGAGAAGGGAGGGTTTATGTATGTATTGTGGAGTCAGAGGTCATTTACGCCTAAATTGTCCCAATCGTTCGGGAAACGCTCGCACCTAAGTTTCTCTAGAGGACAGGCCTTGGGTGTTTCTACTTTGTCCTCTATTCACAACTACAAAGAGCTCAGGCTTCTGTTACCCGTTTCTTTAAAGTGGGAGAAGGGAGTAGTTAAGACTATGGCACTAATCGATTCTGGAGCTGCGGAGAGCTTTATAGATCAGGGTTTTGCTGCCAAGCATGCTATTCCGTCCCAGTTAAAAGAGACACCACTGGCTGTTGAGGCCATTGATGGTAGACCGTTACTTGAGCCTGTTATTTTCCATGAGACCATACCGATTAACTTAACTGTTGGCATCCTACATAGAGAGGACATATCCTTACTGCTCATTTCTTCTCCGTCTATTCCCGTAGTCCTGGGGTACTCCTGGTTGAGGAGACATAACCCTATTATTAATTGGGAGTCAGGGGAGATAGTTTCGTGGGGACAGAATTGTCAAGGAAAATGCTTGCGGAAGGTCTCACCTCTCGGATTAACCAACACATCGGCTAACTCCGACAATCCTACAGAGACACAAATTCCGTCTCAGTATCTAGATTTAAAGGCAGTATTTGACAAAAAGAAAGCCGATACCTTACCCCCACACAGGTCCTTTGATTGCAAAATTAACCTACTCCCTGGTACCATGCCCCCCAGAGGTCATGTATACCCATTATCTACGAAAGAGAACTCAGTTCTAGAGGAGTATATTCACGAAAATTTAGACAAGGGATTCATTAGGAGGTCATCCTCCCCTGCCGGGGCTGGATTTTTTTTTGTTCAAAAGAAGGATGGTTCTTTGAGACCTTGCATTGATTATCGAGGCCTAAATAAGATAACCATTAAAAATGCCTACCCGATTCCCTTGATCACCGAACTCTTCGATCGTTTGAAGGGCTCTACAATTTTCACCAAGTTAGACCTCAGAGGGGCATATAACTTGGTGAGAATCCAGCAGGGACATGAGTGGATGACGGCTTTCAATACTCGCTATGGCCACTATGAATATACAGTCATGCCTTTTGGGTTATGCAATGCTCCAGCTGTTTTCCAGGATCTGATAAATGAGGTCCTTAGGGAATTTCAGCAAGATTGCGTCATTGTATACCTAGATGATATACTTATACATTCTAGTGAGATTGAAACTCATCACAAGCAAGTCAGGAGGGTTTTGCACAAGCTTCTCCAGCATGGCTTGTACTGCAAGTTGGAGAAATGTAGCTTTGATCAAACCCAGGTAACCTTTCTCGGCTATGTGATCTCTGGGGAAGGATTTAAGATGGATCCGGATAAACTCCAGTCCATTCTAGAGTGGCCTTTACCCAAAGGTCTTAAAGCCGTACAGAGATTTATTGGTTTTTCCAATTATTATAGGCGCTTTATTAAGGGCTATTCTTCAATCATCGCACCTATCACTAATATGACCAAACAGGGGGCTGATACTAAGAATTGGACTACTGAAGCTCTTCTTGCGTTCAAAACTCTCAAGGAGCTTTTCGCTTCCGCTCCAATTTTAGTTCACCCCGACACTTCCCTGCCTTTTCTACTTGAGGTAGACGCATCAGAGACTGGTTTAGGTGCTGTCTTATCTCAAAGGTTGGGTGTTGATAAACCATTACATCCATGTGGATTTTTCTCTAAAAAATTGTCCGGTACTGAGAGCAGATATGACATTGGTGACAGAGAATTACTAGCGGTTATCAAGGCTTTGAAAGAGTGGAGACATTTATTGGAAGGTACTTTACATCCCGTTACCATTCTAACAGACCACAAAAACTTGTCTTATATCGGAGAGGCCAAGCGTTTGTCGTCCAGGCAGGCTCGTTGGTCGTTGTTTCTTACCCATTTCAATTACGTTCTGACTTACAGACCTGGCTCTAAGAATTCTAAAGCCGATGCGCTATCTCGCCAATTTGAGCCTTCTGTTTCAGTTGAACCACTTTTGTCCTCCATTGTACCCAAATGCAATATTATTGCTAATACCAGTCTGAAAATTCATTCTCCGCTACTTGACCAGATCCTGAAGTCACAACATCTAGCTCCCGGAGACACTCCTGAGGGAAGAAACTTTGTTCCTCCTGAACTTCAACTGGAGCTCTTACAATGTTTTCACGAAAGTAAAATAGCTGGTCATCCTGGTATTCGCAAGACATACTCTCTGATATCCAAGGATTTCTGGTGGCCTTCACTTCGAAAAGATATTGAGGAGTTCGTCGCTGCTTGTGAGACTTGTGCCAAGACTAAACTACCTCATGCATCTCCATGTGGCCTGTTACACCCCTTGGACATTCCTGAGAAACCTTGGTCCTGTCTGTCCATAGACTTTATCGTTGATTTACCTGCTTCCAAGAGACAGACTGTTATTCTCACGGTGGTGGATAGATTTACTAAGATGGCTCATTTCGTGCCATTACCCAAACTTCCGACTTCTCCTGAATTGGCGGAGATTTTTGCGAGAGAGGTTTTTCGCCTACATGGGATTCCTTCGGAGATTGTTTCTGATAGAGGTTCTCAATTTGTCTCACGTTTCTGGAGATCCTTTTGTTCTCATATGGGCATCAAATTGAACTTCTCCTCTGCCTATCACCCTCAGTCTAACGGAGCTGCTGAACGTACCAATCAAAAGATCGAACAGTATCTGCGTTGCTTTGTTTCCGAACACCAGGACGATTGGGTCGGTCTGATTCCTTGGGCGGAGTTCGCACACAATAACCTTGTTTGTGATTCAACTCGCTCTAGCCCTTTCTTCATGAACTATGGCTTTCATCCTTCAATTTTTCCTTCGGTTTCCTCTTCTCAGTGGATACCGTCGGTTGATGATCATGTCGCCAACCTGAAGAAATTATGGGATCAGACTCGGCAAATTCTGTTACATAGTTCTTCGTTGTTCAAGAAACACGCTGACAAACATAGAAGAGCGGCTCCTGTTTTTGTTCCTGGGGATAGGGTATGGTTGAGTACCAAGAATATTCGCCTAAAAGTCCCATCTATGAAATTTGCTCCTCGCTACATAGGTCCTTACAGGGTTCTCACTCGTATCAATCCGGTTGCGTATCGCCTTGCTCTGCCACCTGCCTTACGCATTCCTAACTCTTTTCATGTATCCTTGTTGAAACCTCTTATTTGCAACAAATTCTCCTCTAAGGTCTCCTCGCCTCGCCCTGTTCAGGTGGAGGGTCGGGAGGAGTACGAGGTCAGCTCCATCATTGATTCCAGAATCTCAAGGGGAAAATTGCAATATCTGGTCAACTGGAGGGGATATGGTCCTGAGGAGAGGAGTTGGGTACCTCAGGAGGATGTTCATGCTTCTCGCCTTCGCAGAGCATTTCACCTCCGCTTCCCATCTCGCCCCGGTTCCTTCCGCCCGGTGGGCGTATCTGAGAGGGGGGGTACTGTCAGGGTACCTGAGGCCTCTACCTCTAAGGGAGGTAGAGACTTGGTGGTTTCTCCGTCCAGGCGAGCTGTTTCCTTCGTTCCTCGCGGTTCATCCACTCACTTAAACACCGGCCGCGAGGAATCCACGTCCTTTTCTAGCAGGACGCTCAATACGTGACGTCATGACGCTATTACGAGCGACCTGTCACTCAAGTGTCCGATATCCAATCGGTACTTGTCAGAGGCGTGCTTACCATCCAGAGCCAGGGTATTTAAGCTTACTTCTCTCTTCTGCTCATTGCCCTGTCGTGGTTCTAGCTTGTCTAGTCACTCAGTGCTCTGGTATTCTAGTTTGCTCTATTTGGTTTTGACTCGGCTTGTTGTACTACCCTGCTTCTCTGTTTTCCCTTGACCCGGCTTGTCTCTCGCTTATCTGTCTTCTCGTTCCCTCGACCTCGGCTTGTCTCTGACTATTCTCTATTACTCTCGGTACGTTAGTCCGGCCATTCTAAGGCCCGGTATACGTACCTTTCCACTCTTTGTACTCTGCGTGTTGGATCCCTGTCCCGATCCTGACAATTATACCCGGATACCATGCTTTCTATACATGTACATACACATTAAACCAGCCATATGACCAAATACACTTATTCTCATACATGTCGTGGGACAGCCCGGTACCAATCCGCTAAACTGCTCCCCCTTGCCCACAAGCCGGCATACACAGTCTGATCCAACACGGATCGGCTTGGGGATGTCCGGGGGCTCACGGATCATTTCTCTAAGTCAGTTTGTCTTGACAACCCGTCAGCATTTCCATTCTGCTTACCCGGCCGGTACTGGATATTAAAGTCAAAAGGCTGTAGCGCCAAACTCCAGCGCAGCAGCCTGGCGTTGTCTCCAGCAACCCGGTTCAGCCAGACTAACGGGTTGTGATCCGTGAGCAAGGAAAAGGGCTGTCCATATAAATAGGGTTGTAGCTTCTTTAGGGCCCACACCACAGCCAGGCATTCCTTTTCGATGGCGGCGTAGCTTACTTCTCGAGGTAACAGTTTGCGACTGATGTAAGCCACTGGATGTTCCCCGCCATCGGCCCCGACTTGACTCAGTACTGCCCCCAATCCAAACATAGAAGCGTCTGTGTGAACAAGAAAACGTTTAGTTGGATTGGGAGCTGCCAAGACAGGGGCATTTATCAGTGCATTTTTCAATTGTTGGAATGCCTGCTCACACTCCGGGGTCCAGTTTACTTGGCGGGGAAGGTTCTTACGGGTCAGGTCAGTGAGGGGTTTGGCCAGGGCGCTATAATTGGGAACAAACTTCCGGTAATACCCTGCAGTCCCTAGAAACGCTAAAACCTGGGTCTTAGTCCTAGGGGTGGGCCACTGGGCTACAGCCTCTACTTTGGCGGGTTCGGGTTTTTGTTTACCGCACCCTACTCTATGTCCCAGGTATTGTACCTCAGCCATGCCGATACTACACTTGGCCGGCTTCAAGGTCAGACCTGCTTCCCTTATCCTATCTAGTACAGCTCCGATGTGAGCTAAGTGTTCCTGCCACGTATTGCTAAAAATAGCAATATCGTCCAGGTAGGCACATGTATAGTCCTGGAATCCATCTAGGAGTCGATCCACCATCCTTTGGAAGGTGGCTGGGGCGTTTTTCATCCCAAATGGCATGACCTTAAACTGGTACAAGCCAAATGGGGTGACAAAGGCTGACTTCGGGATGGCGTCTGGGGCCAGGGGTATTTGCCAATACCCTTTACACAAGTCAATAGTGGTGAGGTATTGGCCCCTGGCCATTCTGTCCAGTAACTCGTCTATCCGGGGCATCGGATAGGCGTCAGATACAGTCTTCTCGTTCAATCTCCTATAGTCCACGCAGAAGCGGGTCGTACCGTCTCGCTTTGGTACGAGGACTACAGGAGATGCCCAAGGACTGTCTGAGGGTTCAATCACCCCCAGTTGGAGCATTTCGTCGATCTCCTTACGCATGTTTGCCCGTACCGCTTCTGGAATGCGGTATGGCGTCTGGCGCATGGGTAGTTGCCCTGGGGTCTCGACCCGGTGAGTTGCCAGAGGCATGTATCCAGGTACATTAGAGAACGTGTCGCGTTTCTCTTCCAATAGTTGCTGTACCTCGATCCGCTCCTGTGGGCTCAGCCGATCTCCCAGCGTAACCTCCCCTAAATCTCCGGACAGCTGCCCATCCCCCAGCAAATCGGGGAGGGGTAAGCTGTCAAACTCTTCCGTGTTAGGGGCACAGATGGCCGTTACCTCCTCAGTACGCTCGTGGTAGGGCTTCAGCATGTTCACATGGAGCATGCGTCGCCCCCCAGTCCCTGTGCAGGGGCCGATAATATAGGTGGTATCGCATCTTTGCTCCACCACCTTATATGGGCCCTGCCAGGCGGCCTGTAACTTATCATGTCGGACAGGTTTTAAAATTAGTACCTTCTGCCCGACCTGAAAGCTACGGTCCCTGGCTCCCCGATCATACCATGTACGCTGGCGGGTCTGGGCCTCCTGAAGGTTTTCCCGTACCGTCTTGGTCAACGCTTCTAGGCGGTCCCGAAAGGCCAACACATATGGTAGGATGGGAGTGCCATCTGTGCTCCGGTCTCCCTCCCAATGCTCTCTAATAAGATCCAATGGGCCTCGGACCCTCCTTCCAAACAATAATTAAAACGGGGAGAACCCTGTGGATTCCTGCGGCACCTCCCGGTATGCAAATAGGAGGTGCGGCAGGAATCGTTCCCAGTCCTTGTGGGTCTCTGCGAAGGTTCGGAGCATCTGCTTCAAGGTACCATTGAATCGTTCGCAGAGCCCGTTCGTCTGGGGGTGGTAAGGGGCGCTGATAATAGGCTTAATGCCACAGATCCTCCAGAGGTGTTGGGTGAATTCTGCGGTAAACTGGGTACCCTGATCCGAGATAATCTCCCTGGGTAATCCCATCCGGGAGAATATCCGCATGAGGGCATCCGCGACCGTCTCAGCGTGGATGTTGGTCAGAGCCACTGCTTCTGGATACCTGGTGGCATAATCTACGACCGTTAAAATATACCGTTTTCCTGACGGGCTAACTTTATTGAGGGGGCCTATCAGATCCACCGCTATTCGGCTAAAAGGTTCCTCTATTATGGGTAAGGGGTGAAGTTTAGCCTTCCTGCGATCCCCCCTTTTTCCCACTCTCTGGCAGGTATCGCAAGTCGTGCAATATCTGCGTACTTCCTGGCTAATCCCTGGCCAGAAGAAACTCTGGGTTAGTCTGTACCTGGTGCGACTAACCCCTAGATGTCCGGATAGCGGAATATCATGCGCTATCCGGAGTAATTCAGCCCGGTACCGCTGTGGTACCACTAATTGTCTCCTCGCTATCGGGTCTAACCCCGTAATCTGTTTGGTTGTTTCCCTGTATAAAAGTTGTTTATCCCAGATAAACTTCTCTCCCTCCGCCCCGGGGGAACCCGTGCCAACCTTGTCCCTATACACCTGAAGCGTGGGGTCTGTTGCGACTTCAGCTACAAATTCATTAGGTGGAGCCCAGGGGACACATTCTAGAGGGGGGGTAGGGTTGCTTACCTGGACCTCCGGCAGTGTGTTGTGGTCCTGGGTGCGGGCCTGTTGTCGGGTGACTACAGGGTTGACCTCTCCTGTGGTGGGTGACTGGGGCTCAAAAGCAGAAGTGAGCCTCCCCAGATCGTTCCCCAATAAAACCTCCACCGGTAAATGTGGCATCAACCCCACCTCCACTTCCCCTGCCCCCGCTCCCCAATGTAAATGTACCCTTGCTGTAGGTAGCCGGTACACTGCTCCCCCAGCTACCCGGACGGCAACAGTTTTGTTCAGTTTTGCCTGATCTGAAATCAGGTGGCTCTGTACCAAAGTGATGGTGGCTCCCGAATCTCGTAATCCCCGGACTGCTGTACCATTCAGATATACCGTCTGTCGATGGTGCCGTAGATTATCCACATTGGCCTGGACCGGATCTGCCTCGTGCAGTACCTCCCATTGTTCCACAGTAGTAATGGGGACTGCGGAACCATATGGGGTGGTGACTAGGTCCTGGTAGTGGTGGGCTGCGGCCGCCCTGGGTGGAGGTGGGCCTGGACGAATCCAGGTGGAACGGTCCCGTAGCTGTGGGCATTCCCTTTTATAATGTCCCCACTTCTGGCAGTGATGACAGGGGCCAGCGGTGGGTTGTCGGAACCGGGGCTGTGCAGCGGGTGGTGGAGGTGGTGGTAGCGGTCTCGGTGGAGCTGGGGTGTAGTTGTTTCCCCCGAATGTTTTAAAGGTTGCTTTTGGAGCTGCAGGTTTTTGTGACCTGCGTGCATCCAGGTAGTCATCCGCTTTCCTAGCCGCCTCGGTAAGGGAAGTAGGATTTCTGTCCCTTACCCATTCCTGGACCTCATTGGTTACTCCCTCATAGAACTGCTCCATCAGCAACATTTGTATTACATCCTCCATAGAACGTGCCTTGCTAGCTTGCACCCACCCGAGCGCTGCCCCCTGTAATCGGCATGCCCACTCTGCGTGCGAGTCCTTCTCTGTTTTCTTTAGATCCCGGAACCTCCGCCGGTATGCCTCGGGTGTTATAGCATACCTGGCGAGTATAATTTCTTTCACTTTACTGTAATTCCTTATTTCGTCATTAGGTACAGTCCGATATGCCTCTGCTGCCCTCCCGGTTAACCTTCCGGCCAAAATAGGTACCCAGTCCTCTGCGTTAATTTTATGCAGTGCACACAGTCTTTCAAAGTCTTGCAGGAAAGCGTCTATATCTTCCTCTGCCTCCACATATGTTTTAAAAGCCTGGTATGGTATTTTAGGCTTACCTTCCTGTGGCACATTAATTGCAGAGCTTTGTTCTGGTGCCTGTGTCCTTAGGATGAATTCTTGTACCTCGGCCATTGTCCTGGTAACAATTTCTGTTGGGGGGTTTTCCCCATAAAAGGATAGCCTGAACTGAACCTGCCTCTGGAATTCCGATCCTTGTGGTGTTCCTCCCGGCTCCCTCTGTGCCGGAACTGAATCGCCCTCCATTCTGTACTCTGCCATGAGTTCTGTAACAAGTACTGCTTTCTTCTTATTGCTGGCTTGTATACCCCTTGCCTCTAGGAGGTCCTTTAGCGTGGAGCGTTTTAGCGCAGAAAAATCAATCTCCATCCGTACTCCATTTACGCTTGTTCCTCTGTGAGTTTGGATCCCAGCGCTGCCAACCAATGTAGCGGAGAGCCGATCTTGCACAGCTATTCTCCACTAGAGATTCCAGTGAGGCTCAGGAACAAGGTGATGTTAAGTCTATAGGCAAGGTTTCCAGCAGGTAACGTAATACAGCAGTATCCCCATCGCAATCCCAATAACTGGACGACACACAGTTTCAGGAGTAGACTGACAAGCTTTATTCCACAGTTCCTTATAAAGCCCTCTCCCATGCAAGGGAGGAGGTTCTAACACTTAAGACATTATCCAATCTCTAAGTAGTAACCTCCCACAGATCTCCTCCCCTCCTCTAGCATCATAATCCCCTTATTGTGTACACAGTTTTCCCCGAGTTTTGGATGTACCCTAAATACTTGGGGTACATCCACAAATCCAACATCCCCAGATAGCTCTATTCTGGGGGACCAACATACTTAAAAATTAGCCCATTCGGATGAATGGTTCGTGAGATATGGGGTTCCAAAGATTTGACCGACCGCATGGGTAAAGTATCCGAAAACAGTTCCATGCATTTTGGCCCTGCGGTCGGTCACAAACAAGGGAATGAAAACAGGCGAATTGCCTGTGTTCTAGAGCCTGGAGAGGGTTTGAATGAATTCCCTTGTTTATGGGGCTCTTTCTACCGAACGGCGGGTCATTCGGTAGTTTCCATACGAATTTCTGGAAGTATGGAGGTCTCAGCGGTGTTTGCCTAGTCAAGTGTCCGATTTTAGTTCCAGACACTCGACGGCAAAACACCGCTGTTCGGTAGTTTAAGATGGCCGCCGCCACGTGTTGGTTTCCCGAATGGCGGCCACCCAGAGGACAAAGACCACACTGCACTGATTGCCAATTACCTGTTTGCAACATTGTTGCAAACGGTAATTGGAGGCACACTCATTGATTCTACCGAACAACTAGAGCAGGGGTAGGCAACCTACGGCACTAGTGCCATGCACGGCACTCGAGGTGTCTTTGCACGGCACTCAAGGCTGCTAGAGCCAAACAGGCTCTGGCCTATTAGGAGTCCCAGTGAAACTTCAGATACCTGCTTATCCGAAAAGGTGGTGAAGGACAATCCTCAATGTATGCATTGCAGCACGTAGAGGAAGTGATCTTAGATCACTTCCTCCCAGCACTTATGAATGAGAATCCACACAGTAGTAGAGCAGCACGCAGTTGCAGCTCCTGTCTTTGACATGTACCTGGCCGGCCTGGTCCCCACTGGAACCCAGGGAAGTCACCCATACTGCTAGATATACACAGAAATGCAGAATAACCCTTCCCACCATACAAATAATACGGACAGCCCACACACAAACATACACACAATCTGAACAAACGCAACACCACTAACAATCCACATACATGCACACAACCCCACATGCAGCCTCTCACATGCAATACCCCAAACAGCCCCCACACACTACCAAACACACAATGTGACATATCCATCCACACACAATTCCACAAGCAGTCCCCATACACAGCTTACATTCATATGTATCATACACAATACCATAAACTACTCATGAACATATACAATATAACAGCTCATATACGCAGGGCCGTCTTTAACGCGGGGCAAATGGGGCAGCTGCACCATGAGCCCCGCTGGCCTCAACTATTTCTCACCCCCCGGCCGGTAATCCGCACACTAGGGAGGCCCACCGGCTGGCCCATACACAAAGGGCCACCCGGTGGGCTTCCGTCAGCGGGGGTCTGGTCGCGTGTTGAGGCGCTTTAACAGCGCGAGTGGACCCCTTGATTTTCGGCAGCAGGCTGGGAGGAAGGGACGGCCGTGCATCACTTCCTCCCACAAAGAGAGGAGCGCGCGGGAAAGAAGAGTAGGCAGAGTGGAGGGGGGCTGGCCGAGAGAGCCAGATCCCAACTCCCAACACCTTCAGCCACCAGCAGGAAAGGTAGGAAACTGGAGGGTGGGTTTTAAAGTGTACATTTTGTGTGTGTTAGAATGCTTGTGTGTGTGTGTGTGTGTGTGTCAGTATATCTATCTGTGGGTGTGTCAGTATTTGTATGTCTGTGTCTGTCAGTGTGTGTGTCAGTATATCAGTGTGTGTGTGTGTGTCAGTATGTCGGTGTGTGTGTGTGTGTCAGTATGTCGGTGTGTGTGTGTGTGTCAGTATATAAGTGTGTGTGTCAGTATATAAGTGTGTGTGTGTCAGTATATAAGTGTGTGTGTGTCAGCGTTGGGGTGGAGGACGTGATTGCACGCCTGGGGAGGAGGGAGGGGGGACAGGGTCCAGGGGGCCCCAAGCAAATGCTTTGCCCAGGGTCCAGTCAATATTAAAGACGACCCTGCATATATACGCACATATACAATGATACAAAGCAATTACAGTAAAAATAACACAAGCAGAATACGGCAGAATACACACCTCATTTAAAAAAAAATAGGACCGTCACGCTACGGGACATCACAATCCTATATCGGCACGGTGCTGCTAAAAGGTTGCCTACCCCTGAACTAGAGGAATACAATTCTTTACATACATTTAACTGTCATTATACCCGGATACCATGCTTTCTATACATGTACATACACATTAAACCAGCCATATGACCAAATACACTTATTCTCATACATGTCGTGGGACAGCCCGGTACCAATCCGCTACACTCTGTTTCGCGGTTGTTGTGGATGAGTCATTGTGGATATCAAGAAGGAAATTCGTGTCGCCTCCAAGAATTACCTCCCCAAAGCTATACATTGACAGAAGAGAAAAAACATTAGCCATAAACACTGGTTGGTTTTCATTAGGGCCATAAACATTCATCAGGGTAAACGGTTGATTATTGATGCGACATTGTAATACAAGGTATCTCCCTTTTTTGTCACCTATCTTACGGATTAATTCAAAGACAACATTCCTATTGATCAGTATTGAGACACCTCTCTTCTTTTTGTGAAAGCACGTATGATAGGCTATTGGGAACCAAGAGGAGCTGAACCTGGGTTGTGCACCCCATTTAAAGTGGGTTTCTTGAAAGAAAGCCACGTGGGCTCCATGCTTCTTGGCCTCCTGGAGTGCCAGCCTGCGCCTTTTGCATTGAGTGATAGGAACTTAAGGGGCATGATATTTAAATAGCTGCAATACAGTGTATATCAACCGCTCTGGTTGATAGGTTGGAGGGCTTTGGGTAACTGTGGGGGTTCGGTGTTGCGGGAAGTCGGCCCAGTCTGGGCAGGTTGGTGCGGGTGGGGGAAGGGAAGAACTATGTACAAAAATCTGTTAGCCTTTAGGGCCTTATGCAAGGGTATGCAGACGGATATATGATGGCCTACTCTGTAAGCCTTGCGCAGGGGTTGGTGGCAGTGAGATGTAGGTTACAATAATCAATGGTTATCTTATATGTCAGTGACAATAACAGTAAAAAGAGAAGAAAAAAGAAAAAAAAAAAAAGACAGTTATAAGGAAATTTTAAATGTGAGTCACAGCGCAACATTGAGCGGTGGCTCTACGCCGGTCATGGGCCTATTTCTTATGGCCGCCGCTGTATACTACAAGTACGTTAAAACATTAGGTATATATATATATATATATATATATATATAACATTCAACTGTAAACATATGCATTCTGTGCTATATAAAACTAGGCACGCCAATTATGTTACGTGTCTGGGCGCTCGGCTTGTGAGGATTTAGGAAGCAGGGTCTCTGCGGTCTGGTGGTGTTGCTCTGATCCATGGGATCTGCTGCCAGTCTCTCGCTATTTTGCGTGGTGGCGGTAGATCTTGCTTGCGAGTGTCCATCGCTGGGGTGGGGATATTCCAATCTTCCAGGAGCTTTAGGCCTTCCTCCAGCGACATGATGGCTCGGTCAATACCGTTTCTTCTGATAATTAGTTTGGTAGGGAATCCCCATTTGTACAGGATATTAGCATTGCGTAGTGCCGCTGTTATGGGAGCAAATGACCGTCTTTTGAACATGGTGGTCGCAGATAGGTCGATGAAGAGTTTGACACCTGCATAGTCGTCTGGTAGCGCTGTATTGAGTCTAGACGTTTGCATTATCTGGTCTTTCACTGTGAAGTAGTGGACTCTGATAATGACATCTCGTGGCGTGGTCGCAGGTAAGTACCTTGGTTTAGGAAGCCTGTGCGTCCTGTCTAGGCGAAGGTCCTCCTCTTTCAGCGTGGGGAGTATAGTTTTAAATCATTTCTGCACGAATTGCGCAAGTTCTTGCGGTTTAACATTTTCAGATATTCCACGGATTCTAATATTATTTCTCCTATCTCGATCTTCATTATCAGCAATCTTTCCTTCTAAGTAGGTAACTTTATTTTCTAGTGCAGCATGGGCTTCTGCAAGGACATTGTGGGCCTCTTGCAATCCCTCTGTTCGTTCTTCCAGGTGGGCTGTCCTGTCCCCCAGTGTTTGTATGTCTGCTCTTATGTCTGATGCCAGTTTGTGGAAGTCAGAGCGATGATCTGCTTTTAGATTGTCAAGCATGGTGCTAATTGAGGCATTAGTGGCTGGGGCAGTGACAGTGGTAGGGAAGCTGCTTTGGCTGTCACCTGCATCTGAGTCCCATGCGGGCGATCCCGTTCTGCTGGCGCCATCTTGGATCCGTGCGGGGGCATCATGCTGCGTTTGTAAGTGCGAATCCATCGTTCTCTGCTTCAGTTTTTTGGCTGATTTTGTAGCCATGGTGGTCTGGGTGTGATATGCGTCATGGGTGGCTGTGAAGAGCGGCCCGATTGCTGCGAAAACACGCTGTAGGACCCACGGCTCGGCAGCGCTCACAGCTTATGCGACCTTGTCTATGCGGTCCGTGGCCACGCCCCTGCTTTCAATGATTTTTAATGTGTAAAACATTGCCAAGGTACTGACTCCGAAATTCTGGGGAGATGAGAAGGTCCAAAGTTTCTCTGCCAGGCCCAGGTACCAAAGCCTTATGATGTGGTGTCCAGAATGAAGTGCTCCAATCTCATTTTCTTCTCCTTCATTTGACACAGTCTTCTTTTTCTTCTGAGGCTCCTTCTGCAGAGGCAGCTCTAGACTTTATGTGGCCTTAGGCGAAACTCAAACATGAGGCCCCACTGTGCTGTAGGCTGCCTCTGTGCTCCTCCCCTGTGGTTTCAGTCCAGTTGTTTTTTTTTTAGACCCACTTCCGATTCCACTACATTTCATCCTCATCACCCCCAAAAGCCCTAGGTCCCCCGTTTGACCTTTTTTTTAACTCTTTTTTTTTTTCTTGCCTAGGTCCTAGTAGCTGCCATATTAGTGTGGGCAGATGAAGGCCCTGTGGATTCCTTCACCTGCCCACACTAGATAGCGCTGTAAAATTTCTGTACAGTTTAATATTTGGGCATTCGCTATTGTCCGAAATTCGGAAGGGAATTTCGCCTATTTTATTCATCAGAAAGGCGAATGAATGAATAGTAACTACAAAAAAAACGAACGAAAACCAAATGTCACTTCAGTCTTTGTTCATTTTTTTAGTTTATTACAAGGAGAGAATTACTGGCTCGTGGCTCACTCCTTGTAATATGTAAAAAATAGAAGCCACTTCCTAAACCCCCTATGTCCCGTCATGCTATGGTGGTCAATATGACCCACATATTAGCAAAAATGAGATTAAAAACTCCCTTCTGCCCCTACTTGCTATGTCACGTGTAGGGGCATGTATCCTAAACAGTGAGCAGCCTCCACTCCACTATGCCTTTGCCATGTGTTCCTGGAGGGGTCTGCTGGCTAGCCTCCTGCCCAAAGACTATGGGCCCTGCAAAAACACTGTTAAAATACTTTGTTCGTGCCATTTCACTATAATGTTCGGGAACCGAACAGACACACGAACCATGGACCACTCGTGTGCTTGTTAAGCCCTATTGACACCTGGCAACGATTCTCACCTCAGTGTTCTAATTGTTCGTCTGGGTAGCCGCAATTCGTATGAACGACCATGAGGTGGTGGCCATCTTGTTCACATGAACTCAGGTAGCGGTGTTTGGTCGTCGAGTTCATGGAACTAAAATTGAACACTGAAACTCCCGGATACCGCTGGACTTCCATCTTTGCCTATGTTTGGTTCTGTATATCAGTGGGCATATCGTTCGTCTGGATGAGGGGAACAAGCTCCACAGTTAAAATATAAACTAGGTTCGATAGTTTATTCGTTTCTAAACTACCGAAGTTGACCGACCACTACCACTTTTCTCATGGAACTATTTTGTGCAGAAGCCACGTGTGCGGTCGGTCAAAAAGGGACTTCCATGGAAAATCTGAACACCTGAACAGATCTGGGTGATTTTTGGATATGTTGGTTACCCAGATCGGGGCTATCCGGGAATGTGAGTTTTGTGGGGTTTTCATGTATTTTAGAGGTACTTTTGGGGTGTTTGTAATTTGTGTGTTTTCTGTACCAGGAGATAATTGAGTTTGTACAGTTCTGACTCAATTATCTCTCAGGCACAGGGGAGGGATTACCCTGTGATTTTGTTTAAGAAACCCCTTGCATGGGCTTGTGCATAAAAGGCCATGTGTGGCCCTGAATAAAAACCAAATGACTTGGTTCATGCGTGGGGGGAGGGGGGAGTCGATACTGGTGATAATTACTGCAATACCTGCGCTACTCTTTGGATTAGAAGAGGTCTACCCACTGGGAGCTGGATCCATGACTTGGGTCCAAGGTGGGCAGAGAAGGTGAGACCCAAGCCAAGCTGCAGGGGCTAAGGGGCTGCAGTGCTTATGGTGTCTGGTGCAGTGCTTATGGTACTCAGTGATTACTAGGAAGCGTGATTGGCGGAGGTACACCAGCTATTTAGTTATGGAAACATAGAATGTGACGGCAGATAAGAACCATTCAGCCCATCTGGTCTGCCCAAATTTCTAAATACTTTCATTAGTCCCTGGCCTTCTCTTATAGTTAGGATAGTCTTATGCCTATCCCACGCATGCTTAAACTCCTTTACTGTTTTAACCTCTACCACTTCAGCTAAATCTACATTATCAGTTGCCATTATTGCCACAAGTTCATGAATCTTATTCCCTAAACTGCGAGCATTTGTAGACATGACTCTAAGATTATCCTTTTTTAACACACTCGTTACAGTTACTTTCTGTCCTTATTTTGGGGGGCAATTGGATTGAGGTTTTATCACCCTCCGCCCCCCTCCCCCCCTCCTAGTTTAAATACTTCCTTGCAAAACCTCTGAACTGCTCACTGAGAACATTTGATCCCTTTTGAGAAAGATGCAAACCATCTTTTTTGTACAGTTTATTTCCATTTCAAACAGAGCTATCATGAGAATTAAACAAATCGTAATTGTTTTTTTGTTTTTTTTGTCCTCCTGTATACCTCAGATTACCTCCAGTTTATCTCCAGAATATCTCCAATCACACACTTTGTAGCAGCACTCTCCAATCACACACTTTGTAGCAGCACTCTCCAGAATATCTCCATTCACACACTTTGTAACAGCACTCTCCAGAATATCTCCATTCACACACTTTGTAACAACACTCTCCAGAATACCTCCAATCACACACTTTTTAGCAGCACTCTCCAGAATATCTCCAATCACACACTTTGTAGCAGCACGTAGAAGCAGCTGCCAAGCTCTATTAGCCAAGCTAATATCTACAACCCTTACATACACTCCTAAAGGCACCACCCACTACAAATGTTTAACACCTGGGTAGGCCTATGCTTATTTGCAAACAATAGCTAAATAACCAACAATCTATGACAAACACCTAGCTAATCAAATGCCTTACCAATTACCAACATGAAATCAAACCTTGTGCAATCAGTAACCTTTTCCTATAGATGAATCTTACCTGTAACAGTAAAAAAGAAAACTCTTAGCAAAATCTTGGCAGTTAAAGATTCTGTAAACCTCTCTAGAATATCTCCAAAAACACACTTTGAAGCGGCACTTAGAAGCAGCACTTACAGTCAGGTCCATAAATATTGGGACATCGACACAATTCTAATCTTTTTGGCTCTATACACCAACACAATGGATTTGAAATGAAATGAACAAGATGTGCTTTAACTGCAGACTATCAGCTTTAATTTGAGGGTATTTACATCTAAATCAGGTGAACGGTGTAGGAATTACAACAGTTTGTATATGTGCCTCCCACTTTTTAAGGGACCAAAAGTAATGGGACAGATTAACAGCCATAAATCAAACTTTCACTTTTTAATACATGGTTGCAAATCCTTTGCAGTCAATTACAGCCTGAAGTCTGGAACGCATAGACATCACCAGACGCTGGGTTTCATCCCTGGTGATGCTCTGCCAGGCCTCTACTACAACTGTCTTCAGTTCCTGCTTGTTCTTGGGGCATTTTCCCTTCAGTTTTGTCTTCTTCAAGTGAAATGCATGCTCAATCGGATTCAGGTCAGGTGATTGACTTGGCCATTGCATAACATTCCACTTCTTTCCCTTAAAAAACTCTTTGGTTGCTTTTGCAGTATGCTTCGGATCATTGTCCATCTGCACTGTGAAGCGCCGTCCAATGAGCTCTGAAGCATTTGGCTGAATATGAGAGGATAATATTGCCCGAAACACTTCAGAATTCATCCATTGTAGATAGCATGTAAACGATCGTTTGTGAACATGTATCCTTAGTAAAACCAGCGTATTGTGAATCTTCTGAATCCTATACTTTATACTTTAGGATTCAGAATAATGTTAATCTGGACACTAAATACTTCCAGGAAATTGCTGCAGATTGCTCGTCCCGATCGAATTCCAGCCATATTTGGCTTTAGTAACTATGAGAATTGCCATTGCTTTCACAATTTGGTAATTTTCACTGGATTTTGTCCATCTGGTGTTTAGTGAATAACTCTGTTAGTTTATGTTCACGTTACAGATGGCAGATACATGTGAATATGGGCAAATTCTGAAGCCTGAACTGCAGTGGTGACACCAGATATTTCATCATTCGGGCATCGATTTCCTTACGCTCATACTGCAGCTGACATGCTCACTTTAATTAACTGATAATTCTCAGTTACTCTGTCAATGTTCCTCTCTGGACTTTAGAGCAATAAAGACTATGGGCAGGGCCAGATTAACATAGGGGCTGATGGAGCTGCAGCTCCGGGCCCATGCCCATGGAATAGGCCCATTGATTTAAAAAAAAAAACAATAAAAAAAAACAAACTTTTTTTTACACAGTACTCTTAGGGTTGCCACCTGGCCGGTATTTATTTGAGGCTGCCTAGCCAGTGCCGATATTGCAGTAATACCGGCAATACAAATGCCATTATTTTTCTCAGTATAAACCGATATTATTCTGCAATACCAGCACAGGCCAGTAGGGGTCGATGTGTGTGTGGAGAGAGGCAGGGATAGGAAGTTACAGCATATAACTGCATCTCTCTACTCACTGATCCGCGGGGGAGCAGCTACACAGCACCTAGAGTCCAGACAGCAGCTCCCAGCCTGCAGAGACAGCCTACAGCTCAGAGAAGTGAGGGATGGCGTAAAGGCTGAACGCTAATACAGACTACAGGGCGCCACAATCACTAAGGCATATAGTAGTATAGTTCAGAATAATCCCATAAATGAAGAACAATCTGTGGAAATATAAAGTCCACTTTATTTGAAACAGTAGTACTCAAAAGCGCAACATGCACAATATGGATAAAATAACAATAATAAAAAGTAAAAAGTAAATATACAGCCAAATTGGCCAAGAACCCCTAAGGATAGCAGCTATAATCATACAAGAAGCTTGAATTTTAGTAAAGTGCCAAGTGCTGAAGTGCAAAACATACAAGATGTCAATAACATTGCTCCATGAGCTAAAGACAGCATAAGGTGCACAAATACTATAAAATAAATTGCATGTAGAGAAAAGACTGCTATACCAAAACTGCAGGGATCTTGTGGGTGCTCAACGCGTTTCGTCGATGTCGACTTCCTCAGGAGCTTGCTGAATTCCTGCTGGTCTTCTTCCTCTTTTAAATCCGCCGGTCTGGCCGCCATTTAATGGATGCGCATGCGCAGACCGTGCCGTGCGCACCGTCATACGTAATGACGTGCGGCTGGTCGGAGTGCGCATGCGCCAACCAAGCTGGAACGCAAATAAACTTTATGTGTTGTGGTGGAATCTCAGTAAAAATAAATTTACTAGGTTGCACGTGGCAACGATACAATCAGTAGTGTAAGGAGCATGTGTAGGAATACAGGATATACAATTATTTCCCCTCCTCCATTGTGCTGGGCAAGCCATGTGGTCAAACAGGAATTTAGTCTCTATTCGGTTGATGGATAAGAGTATGTGTAGGTTGAACTGATTATGGGAGGAGCTACATGCCTATATAATGGACCTACACTGTATGATCAGGGCTCAGACTTTGCTGTTTTTTGGTGACATTAGTCCCTCTGAGTCCTGGTCGGTGAATCGAATAAAGAATCTCTTCCTTCCTGAAGAAACCTGTGTCCATCTCTCTGTGCTTGGCTTCCGTCAGTTTCTCCGGTATCATTTGGTGCATTGGCCGGGAAGCTCATCGTTCAACGGTAGCTGAGAAGCAGAGGCGTGAGACGGTCTATCTTTGCCCACGCTCTCTACGGCTGCACCCCTGAACTTCTGCGTGGACCTCCCTTCGTCTCGGCGCCACTGGTCTGTTGTCCAGGAGATCATCGGCCTCTACGTAGTAAGTGCTGGGGTGTCCCCGTCGATGAGTGTGAACTCAGGTTCAGGAACGAGGAGGTAAGACGACCACTGTTTTAGATGATGGACCCACTAGGGGTATTGGATACCGATTGTGCGGTAGGCCCATAAGGGGTTATTTGTGTATGGAATCTGCCCCCTCCAGTGGAGGGAAGCAGCGAAGGCGCACCGCTCGTAATTAAACGCCCTGTAGTCAGCCCATTTAATTTTGGTTTGGAGTCAGGCTGGGTTCTGTGTAAATAGCCCAAGCCGGACACCGGTGTCTTGTCTAGACTAGCGTTCTAGGGTGTATATTACGCTCGCTAGGTCGGAGGGACCGGGAGACTAAGCGGCGTCTGTGTAAATTCGGTCCGCTAGATCTCAACCTATCTTGGCTAAGTGGGAAGGCGTGTAAATTTGGAACCCACTAGATTTTTGATAGAGTATATAGACTAAGAGGGTGCTGTTGTAAATTCCGCCCTCTAGTTCGCTATATGTGGTGCTTGGGCAGCGTGGCTAACCAAAACGGATGTAAATAGTTTTAGGTAGTCCATCGAGGTACTGGCCAATAGATTAGTTGGGAATTGTAAATGTGTTAAAGATTGTTGTAGTAGCGTGTATATCTTGCTAGATAGCGTGAGCTCTGCCGTCTAGCGAGAGTGTGAATAGTGTGTAACTGTATTATAGCGCATGGTACCATAACCATGTATAATAACTACTGATACTGTAAATAACTACTAATAACTGTCGTCTATGTTGTATGTTTAACACCATAACCACTACTAATTGAACTGTGACTTTAAATTGTACTCTAACCAATGCTAACCGTACTATAACTACTGTTTGAGAAGACGATGTTACTGGGGTATGTTATAGACGGGTAATTCAGATATAGGGAATTATAGCGTGGGTGACTGTATAGTTTCGCCAAGAGGCGCAGTAATAGTTATTTAGTGACTGGTGTAACAGCTGTGTGTGTACGGGAATTCCATGAGTGTTTTGTTGTGTGCGTTTCGCTTAGTAACTGTACCACGTGGTGCTGTTGCCGAGGGAACGGGTGTGACCGTTGGAAGTGTGTTTGTTTGGTTTCTGTTGGAGACGACGCTTCATTGTTAGTATGGGTGCGTCAGATTAAACGATTATGGATCCCTTAGGATGTATGTTGAAAAACTTTAAAAAGGGATACACTGTGTATGATTTTGGGGTAAAAATGTCTCCAACACGCCTGACTACTTTATGTAGTAGGGAATGGCCTACTTTGGTGGCTGCATGGCCACCACGTGGAAGTTTGGATCCTAATCTGGTACAGCGTGTACACGTGGCTGTATCAGGTAGGCCTGAACTTTACGGCCAGTTTCCGTATATTGACTGTTGGAAGCAGGCCGTAAATGACTTGCCAAAATGGATCCGGGTATGCCACGAGGAACAATGTCGCCTCATGGTGGCCAGAACTCGCTTGTCCACTAAGGCCGTAATTACGCCCATTTTGGACACGCCTCCTGAATCAGAGATCCCCATGCCGCCCCCTTACTCCTCCTCCACAGGAAGAGGAGGTGCCGTTGGTAACGCTACTCCCCTTGCCCCGTTGTCCCCACCTACCCCCTCCTCTAGCTCAGAGCCCAGCCCTCTTGTTTTAAACCCTCCCCTTCCGGTACCTACCTCCGTTAACCCCACCTATCCAGATTTGACGTCATATCTAGTTCCTGGTCAGGCTCCTCCTAGAATATTTTACTCACTGATCTCCCCCTCAGTAAAGCGTCCCCTTCCCCTCGTCTTACTACCCCTCGACCGGAACCCCTAACTGACGTTTCTAAACGAAGCCCCATACTAACCCGACAACTGATCGGTACCCTCCAACCCCGACATTATCAAATGCCTCTCCGACTGACACCAGGCCCGACACACATTAACGGTGACGGCCAGTTACAACACGCTGATCCTGTATTCGTCTATGTTCCCTTCACTACTACTGATCTATTTAACTGGAAGACCCATAACTCCTCATACACCGATAAACCTCAAGCCATGACGGATTTGTTTACCTCCATAGTCCAGACACATAATCCCACTTGGGCTGATTGCCAGCAACTGCTTATGACATTGTTTAACAACGAGGAAAGGACACAGATAAACCAAGCGGCAATTAAAGCGCTGGAAGAAGTGGCCGTACACAAAATCAGGCCAACCCAGCAGCATGTATGATAGATAGGATATTTTGGGATTCTGTAAGTGTACCTATAATAGAGGACAAAACATAGTGCAAATATTGCTTTAAAATTAAAATGAAGCTTCCAATGATTAGAATGCACTCACATATTCCAGGACAAATAAAGCGTGTTATAGGTGCCTCCCCTTGGTGGAAGAAAAAGGGGGGTATGTTCCTTTAAAAGCTCCCTCCTCGAGTGATAGCCAATGGGGTATCCGGGTCAGCTAGGAGATTCACAGACAGCAGACCAAACGGAGTACTTAAATGGCAATTTATTCACTTGTAGAAAGGTATATGATAAAAATCATAAAAGCAAATTAAGATAACGATGCTGGTCCTACGCGTTTCGTCCTTGTGCAAAAGGATTTCCTCAGGGACCTCTTTCAATGATCAGTAATCAGACAGGTACATAAAATCACAGCAGCATCCTAAACATACTAACAATGAAACATCTTATATAGGGCTAGTCCCTTAGAGTCATTGGTGGAATAGTGGGTGTCTTCAAATCCTGCAGTTCTAATTCGTCAAGGTATTCTCCTTCAGGTGTATTCACTTTGCCGAGATGAAGAAACCCGGGTCCGTTTCCCTTGTCGGCTACTTCCGCATTCGTCATCTGTGACGCGTGCGTCACGTGTGTCATCACGTGATCCTCATGCGTTCCATGCTCGGACCAAAAAAATGGCTGTGCGTTCCACAGCATAGAAAACAGCCTAAGGGGGAGTTTTTCTTATACCAGATATTTATATATGCGTAGCTGCAAGATAGAAGACTGTTAGAAACCATCTTTTCATCTATAAATAAAAAAACGAATAATCAGTTTTAAGACATAATAATAAATGAATGAAAGACACAACTTCCTATCTAAGTTGGTCATTCATAGTGAGTATTTGTGACTTTGCTGAAATAATAAAACATAATGAAATATAATAATGATGATAATAATAGATGATGATTAAGAGATACTCATACTCATAACCATATTTTAACAAACCATTAAAGTGACATAAAAAACATATCAATTGCAAAATCATTTTGTGTAAAGTGACATGAATATTTATTTATATATTCAATTACAAATCCATATTGTATTAAAGTGACATAGCTAATACCATATTTTATTAAGTAACATGACTGATTGAACACTTGATATTTGTTCAATCCTAAACGGTGACAAAATTTTAGTTATAACTCTCCTTGACCTCTAAATAGGTGTTTCTATTAATGAGTATTTAATTTTTTAAAATGTGATATATGGTGTGTTTTTCCCAGGCATAACAACTTCACAATTCATTAATTCAAAAACAGACAATATCCATATCCACGTTTAAACCCCTTGGTGTAAGGGAACGTAATCTATGGATCCAATAAGATTCTCTCTGGGCCAACCTCTTTTCTTTATTGCCCCCTCTCCAATGTGGTTGTATCTGTTCAATCCCTATACAACGTAATCCCTTTAAACTAAATAAAGGACAACCATTGCAATGGAGGGGAACTGAATGTGTGTCCAGTTTCTTCTTTATATTATTTATATGTTCCAGAAATCTTATTTTCAAACATCTTTTTGTGCGGCCAATGTATTGGCTACCGCATGGGCACTGAAGGAGATATACCACACAGGTCGAGCGGCAGCCAATCTCTGATTTAATAGAAAACTGTTCCCCTGTCACAAAACTACTAAATTTTGTTACCTTCTCCGTATTCACTTGTGAACAGGCTTTACAGCTTTTGCAACCCCTAAAGCCTTTTAGCCCTTTTATGTTATTTTTGAAACCATTTTTTAGAGCATAGCTAGGGGCCAATAGGTTTTTAAGGTTCTGTTTCTTTCTATAAATGATTTTTGGCCTTTTAGATAGATGCTCCCCCAGGATGGGATCCTCCAACAAAATTGGCCAATATTTATGTAGACTCCTTTTGATTTTTTGATGGTCTTCATTATATTGAGTAAAAAAAGCCTGTTTAAAATCTTCCTCTTTTTTCTTTCTACTGGGGCCAACCCAGCAGCATGGGCTGCAGCACATTATCCAAATACTGATCCGGAGTGGAATGTCAATGGCGCAGATATGGCCCATTTAAAAGCATACAGGGACGCTATTATTGTTGGCATGAAAGCCGGAGGAAAAAAGGCGATTAATATGTCTAAGACGGCTGAGGTATTGCAGAAATGTGATGAATCGCCCAGTGCCTTTTATGACCGATTATTGGAGGCATACCGGTTGTATACCCCCTTTAATCCAGAGGCTCCTGAGAATTCCCGAATGGTTAACTCTGCCTTTGTCAGCCAAGCCTACGGAGATATAAAGCGCAAGCTACAGAAGTTAGAAGGGTTTGTAGGGATGTCCATAACCCAACTAATGGAAATAGCAAATAAGGTCTATATGAATAGGGAGACAGAGACGAAGAAGGAGGAAGAGCGAAAGATGCGAAGGAAAGCGGATATGCTAGCGGTAGCTATCGCAGGCGTAGATAGAAGGGAAAAGGAAGCGTATAGGGGAACGGATAAAGGCGAGAATAAGTGGAATGAGGAGCCTTTGAGTAGGAACCAATGTGCGTACTGTAGGGAAGAAGGGCATTGGAGAAGTGAGTGTCCACGGAGGGAACAATATGAGAGAGACAGACCTAGGGCAGGGTATAGTAATAATTATAGAGGCAGAGCGAGAGGAAGAGGAGGCCCTGGAGGAAATTGTGGGAATAATAGAGGAAGTGTTAGTGGAGATAGATATTACCCAGCAGCGCAGAGACCCCGAGAGAGAGAGGATAGGGACTTTGTGGGTTTGGCTGACACAGTCATGGAAGACTATTGATACCGACCGGGCTCCATCCCCCTTGGCCGAGCGGAGCCTATGGTCGATGTAGCAATAGGGGGAAAAAGGAGTTCTTTCATGATTGGCACTGGTGCTGAACATTCGGTGGTGACTGACCTAGTCGCTCCTCCTTCAGGAAGAACTATCACCGTAATAGGAGCAACTGGAAGGAGTGCCGCTAAACCGATTCTTAAAAGTCGACTCTGTACACTGGGAGGCCACGTAGTAAAACATCAGTTCCTTTACATGCCTGAATGTCCAGTCCAACTGCTAGGACGTGATTTGTTGTCGAAATTACAAGCACAGATAACATTTCTACCTAACGGAACAACATCTTTGAAGTTCAATGGACCCTCAGGTATAATGACAATATCTGTACCAAAGGAAGAAGAGTGGCGACTTTATACAGTGTTGACTAGCCAAAACCCTAAGAGTGATGAATCCTTGTTCAATATACCAGGAGTGTGGGCAGAGAATAACCCACCAGGACTTGCTCGTAATATCCCACCAATTCGTATCGAACTAAAGCTTGGGGTTTATCCAGTAAGCCTGAGACAATATCACATTCCACAAAAGGCCAAGAAGAACATACAATCTTATTTGGATAAGTTCATAAGGTATGGTATCCTAAAATTCTGTACTTCCCCCTGGAACACCCCATTGTTGCCTGTTCAAAAGCCCGGTACAGATGAGTATCGCCCTGTGCAGAACTTGAGAGCAGTCAATGACGCGGTAGTAAGTATACATCCAGTTGTGCCCAATCCATATAACCTGCTTGCTTTAATTCCGGGCGGGGCTACCTACTTCACAGTTTTGGATCTCAAAGATGCCTTCTTTTGCCTACGAATTGCTGCGGAAAGCCAGTGTATCTTTGCATTCCAATGGGAAAATGCTGTAACGGTCTCGAAACGCCAGATGACTTGGACAAGATTGCCCCAAGGGTTTAAGAATTCACCTACCCTATTTGGATCAGCTTTAAGTCAAGACTTACTGGATTTCAAGTCCATCCCAGGAGAATGTGTACTATTACAATACGTAGATGATTTGTTGATAGCGGCAGTTACAAGAGAGATATGTCAGCAAGCAACACATGATCTACTGCACATTCTTTGGAAGGCAGGATACAAGGTGTCCAGGAAGAAAGCCCAGTTGTGTCAGCCAACTGTCAAGTATCTGGGATTCCATATCTCTGAAGGTCAAAGGATAATGTGGCCAGAGAGAAAAGAAGCTGTATGCCAAATACCAATACCCAAGAATAGAAAACAAGTGAGAGTTCTTGGGGGCAGCAGGCTTCTGTAGGATATGGATTCCCAGTTATGCGATATTGGCGAAACCTCTTTATGTGGCTATAAAAGGTACAGAGCACAATCCCTTCCTGTGGACCCCCAAACAGCAAAAGGCATTTGAAGATGTGAAGAAGGCTTTGATGAGTGCCCCAGCATTAGGTCTAACTGATCATACACGCCCATTCTACTTATATGTACACGAGCAAAGAACAATGGCTGTGGGAGTATTGACACAGTACTTGGGATCATGGCAACGACCTGTTGCATATATGTCCAAACAACTGGATGCAGTGGCCAGTGGTCTTCCACCTTGTCTAAGAGCTGTAGCTGCCGCCGCCCTGCTGGTAGCAGAAGCTGATAAGCTCACTCTGGGTCAGGAACTCTACGTGCGAGTCCCGCACGCAGTACAGACGTTGCTAGACTATAAAGGCAATCATTGGTTTAGTAATAGCCGCATGACTAAGTATCAAGCTATGTTATGTGAAAACCCGAGAGTGCATCTAGAGACTGTTAATACCTTGGATCCAGCTACCCTTTTGCCACAACCTACTGAGAGTCAACATGATTGCCTGGAGGTGATGGATGAAGTGTTTTCAAGTAGACCGGACCTTCGTGATTTTCCCATCCAGAACCCTGATGTCCAGTACTATACGGACGGCAGTAGTTATGTGAAAGAAGGGATTCGCTATGCAGGATATGCAGTGACAACCATAGACAAGGTGATAGAAGCTCGGCCATTGTCAAAAGGAACATCGGCACAGAAGGCAGAACTAATCGCACTCACACGAGCGTTACAATTGGCTGAAGGTTTGAGGGTGAACATCTACACGGACTCCAAGTATGCATTTTTACCCACTCATGCCCATGGAGCTTTGTATAAAGAAAGAGGACTACTGAACTCAGAGGGTAAAGAAATCAAGTACGCAGCTGAGATATTACAACTACTGGAAGCCGTGTGGGAACCGAAGGAAGTTGGTATCATACATTGTCGAGCGCATCTGAAAGGTGATGGTGATGTAACAAAAGGAAATCGGATGGCAGATAATGCAGCTAAGCGTGCCGCTGAATCAGGAAAACAGGAGTATGTGGAGCGTATAGCTGCTCTCATACAAACCCCTCTGTCTCAATGGACTCCAATTTATACAGCTCAAGAAGAAGAGTGGTTAAAGACTGAAACTGGGAAGTATCTGGAGAATAAGTGGTATCAGTTAGAAGATGGAAGGATAGTTATTTCTAGCCATAGAAATTGTCCAGAATTATCACAATGGGACACATTCCGGGAGAGATAGTATGGAAGAATCTCTTTGGAAGCATTTCTACATACCAAGATTGTCCAACTTGGCTCAAGTCATTGTACGAAGATGTGTGATATGTGCCAAGAACAACGCAAGGCAAGGTCCAGTGAAACCACCGGGAGTCCAGTATATGGGAGGACTCCCTTTGTCCGATCTCCAAATAGACTATACGGTAATGCCTAAATCCGGCGGACATCGCTACCTACTAGTAGTTGTGTGTACCTACTCAGGTTGGGTAGAAGCATGTCCTACTCGTACAGAGAAAGCAGGAGAAGTTGTGCGATTTCTGTTACGGGAAATAATACCCCGATATGGACTACCATGTTCTATAGGATCGGATAATGGTCCAGCCTTTGTTCACCAGTGCCTACAACAACTGACTCATATGCTCGGTATAAGTGGAAACTTCATACGGCATATAGGCCTCAGAGTTCTGGAAAAGTGGAAAGAATGAACAGAACTATTAAGAACCAATTGGCAAAGATGTGTCAAGAAACTCAACTTAAATGGAATGTTCTTTTGCCAATAGCTCTGTTACGCATTCGTAGTACACCTACCAGAAGGATGGGTCTCTCACCTTTTGAAATTATGTATGGGCGTCCACCTCCTGTACTTGGTAACTAAAGGGGGGATTTAAGTCAGTTGGGAGAAGGAATTACCCAGCAGCAGGTTGTAGAGTTGGGTAAAACTATGGAGGAGGTACATAAATGGGTACAAGATAGATTACCTGTGAATATTTATCCACCTGTCCATTGTTATCAGCCAGGAGATCAAGTTTGGATAAAGGAGTGGAACAGTGTACCGTTGAGGCCAAAGTGGAGGGGTACTTATGTTGTTCTTTTGTCTACCCCTACAGCTATAAAGGTGGCTGAAGTGACTCCGTGGACTCATCACTCCAGGGTTAAACCAGCAGCAGTAGATTCTTGGCAAGCTACACCAGATCCAGAGAATCCCTGCAAGATCCGGTTAAAGCGTGTAACTCAGTCGGAGTGACGAGGAGATATTGGGACTTCAAGAGTAAACAAAGAGATCAGCAAGTAGGTGTTTTGACAGCCATAATAAAGCCTGACCACCTACCCACGTTACATAGCCAGAGTGTCTTGAAGGGACCTCTGTGAAGGGAAGAGAGGACTTGAAGGACTCCATTCCTTGCAGCCCTTACATCCTGGAAGCTGAGGTGCCATCGCACGGACGAAGAATTAGGATAAAGATGTCAGGAGAAATGCATTTGATAATGTGTATATTTGTGTTTTTAATTATTCAGGAAGGTAGAGGTACCGACACACCTGGCTGTGAGGTTTGCATTAAGACTACAAAAACAGGTAATCATATTTCCCAGACCCTTATTTGGCTTTCACAATATGAGTGTAAAGGATATGTATCTAAGTGTAGATACTTAGGTATAGATTATAGTGTATGCCATTTAGGAGTAGGAGACCCTAAGCGCTTCAATCCAGAGTATCAACCCCTTACAATTTGGTTGACCCTTCGGAATGGAGACTCACAGGGGACCCTAATAAATAAGACAATACTAGAAACCGTACATTCTTCAGGTGTTCTGCTATTTGATGCATGTAAGGCGATATCAAGTGGTGGAAAACCGTGGAATGTATGCGGGGATCTTAAATGGGAAAGAATGTATGGGTCTAATGATAAGTATATTTGCCCCAGTAGTAAGAACAAGTATATAGATCCAAAATGCCCAAATAAGAATTATAATTATTGTCCATATTGGTCTTGTGTAGGGTGGGCAACTTGGGGACAGACAGTAGATAAGGATATGATTGTTACTAAGTTGCCTACCAAACCATATTGTAATTCTATGGAGTGTAACCCAGTCCATATACTTATTAATAATCCTGAACAGTTTATAGATAGGTTCGGAAACTTATTTGGGTTCCAGATATATGGGACAGGTTTGGATCCTGGGACAATATTATTTATAGGGATAGAGACCGATACTGTGGCAGCCCAGACTCATTAGGTTTTCCATTCTTTCTACGAGGAGATGAGTGTAGAGAATAAGATCCCCCATAATGCTAAGAACTTGTTTATTGATCTAGCCGAGAGTATTGCCGGTAGTCTTAATGTAACCAACTGCTATGTGTGTGGAGGTACTAATATGGGAGACCAATGGCCCTGGGAAGCAAAGGAGGTAATGTATTCCGGTTCTGAGACAATTGAACAGATAACATCTTCTCAAGCTGATTATCAAATGAGTGTTAGAGGTAAATCTGAGTGGCGATTAAAGACCTCCATTATAGGTTATGTTTGCATAGCAAGGAAAGGAATAATGTTTAATACATCTGTAGGAGAATTGACTTGTCTAGGGCAAAAAGCTTATGATGATGATACAAAGAATACAACTTGGTGGTCAGCTTCAAATGTCTCAGAACCACCTAACCCGTTTGCAAGTTATACCAATTTAAAGGATGTGTGGTTTGACCTATCTGCTACATCTAGTTGGAAAGCCCCAGCATATTTGTACTGGATCTGTGGTAAGAAAGCCTATTCGGAGTTACCACAGGACTGGGAAGGGGCATGTGTGTTAGGTATGCTCAAACCATCCTTCTTCTTGTTGCCTATTGAAACAGGAGAGACTTTGGGAGTTAAGGTATATGATGTGAATCATAGAAAGAAAAGGGGACCCCTAGAGATAGGTACCTGGGAAGATAATGAGTGGCCTCCCCAGCGTATTATAGATTATTATGGGCCAGCTATGTGGGCAGAGGATGGTACTTTTGGATATAGAACCCCAATATATATGCTCAACCGTATTATAAGGTTACAGGCAGTGGTTGAGATAATTACCAATGAAACATTGCAAGCGCTCAATCTCTTAGCGAAACATAATGCTAGGATGAGGACAGCCGTTTACCAAAATAGATTAGCCTTGGATTACCTATTGGCAGTAGAGGGAGGTGTATGTGGGAAGTTTAACCTAAGCAATTGTTGTCTTCAAATAGATGATGAAGGGCAAGCAATAGCTGACCTTACTAGCCATATGGTTAAACTAGCGCATGTGCCTACCCAGGTATGGAAAGGGTATTATCCAAGTAGTTGGTTTGGTAATTGGTATGAGCAGTTTGGAGGACTTAAGGCATTGGTAGGTGGAGTCATGCTAATTTTGATGCTGTGCCTTCTCCTACCATGTCTGATTCCTTTGGTAGTTAGGTCTGTGCAGAACATTATAGAGAATATAGCAGAGAGAAAGGCTGCTGCACAGATAATGGCTATATATAGGTATGAGGCTCTAAATCAGGGAGAATTAGTACAGGAAGAGGAATGTTGAGGGATTCGTATCTTTAGGGAGTCGCAAAGTCTGGTCTGGTTCATGGCAACTTGAGGTGTAAGCAAACTATGGTTAAGTGATGCATCTGGAATTGTGAAATATCAGAAGCATCAAAGGGGGGAATGTGGTGGAATCTCAGTAAAAATAAATTTACTAGGACCAGATTGCCACGTGGTATGTGCACTTGCATATGCTGATGTATCGGTCGGTTGGTTGCACGTGGCAACGATACAATCAGTAGTGTAAGGAGCATGTGTAGGAATACAGGATATACGAGTTTTTCCCCTCCTCCATTGTGCTGGGCAAGCCATGTGGTCAAACAGGATTTTAGTCTCTATTCGGTTGATTGGATAAGAGTATGTGTAGGTTGAACTGATTATGGGAGGAGCTACATGCCTATATAAGGGACCTACACTGTATGATCAGGACTCAGACTTTGCTGTTTTTTGGTGACATTAGTCCCTCTGAGTCCCGGTCAGTGAATCGAATAAAGAATCTCTTCCTTCCTGAAGAAACCTGTGTCCATCTCTCTGTGCTTGGCTTCCGTCTGTTTCTCCGGTATCAGTGTGATGTATACAGCCACAAAACTAGCAAAACTCCACTTGGAGCGCTCGGAACTGATGCGGTCTGGATTTACAGACCTGCCTATATACAATCTAAGTGGTATTACATATCTGGCATCCTAAATCAAAATGCAAATTGGGCCAGGAGAAGTAGAATTGGCCAATGAGGCCAGGAGTCAATTAAATTCACTTTACATGCAGCTGCAACGCTGTATGTATGAAAAATATAATATATAAATTAAATATAAAAATTATACATATACATATGTATATATATGTGTACTAAAAAGGATAAAATAAGAAAAATAACGTGATAGCCCATTTGCATCACTAAACTTATAAAAATGAATAACATACATATATTACTAAGGCTAACAGAGAGAAACTATCCTCTAAATGTCATAAAAAATAGACAATAAAAATCTATAGATCTAAAGTGTCATACAGCCAATATTTATTGTCTATTTTTTATGACATTTAGAGGATAGTTTCTCTCTGTTAGCCTTAGTAATATATGTATGTTATTCATTTTTATAAGTTTAGTGATGCAAATTTTTGTGACGTTATTTTTCTTATTTTATCCTTTTTAGTACACATATATATATACATATGTATATGTATAATTTTTATATATAATTTATATATCATATTTTTCATACATACAGCGTTGCAGCTGCATGTAAAGTGAATTTAATTGACTCCTGGCCTCATTGGCCAATTCTACTTCTCCTGGCCCAATTTGCATTTTGATTTAGGATGCCAGATATGTAATACCACTTAGATTGTATATAGGCAGGTCTGTAAATCCAGACCGCATCAGTTCCGAGCGCTCCAAGTGGAGTTTTGCTCGTTTTGTGGCTGTATACATCACACATAAAGTTTATTTGCGTTCCAGCTTGCTTGGCGCATGCGCACTCCGACCAGCCGCACGTCATTACGTATGACGTGCGCACGGCACGGTCTGCGCATCCATTAAATGGCGGCCAGACCGGCGGATTTAAAAGAGGAAGAAGTCCAGCAGGAATTCAGCAAGCTCGTGAGGAAGTCGACATCGACGAAACGCGTTGAGCACCCACAAAATCCCTGCAGTTTTGGTATAGCAGTCTTTTCTCTACATGCAATTTATTTTATAGTATTTGTGCACCTTTGCTGTCTTTAGCTCATGGAGCAATGTTATTGACATCTTGTATGTTTTGCACTTCAGCACTTGGCACTTTACTATAATTCAAGCTTCTTGTATGATTATAGCTGCTATCCTTAGGGGTTCTTGGCCAATTTGGCTGTATATTTACTTTGTACTTTTTATTATTGTTATTTTATCCATATTGTGCATGTTGCACTTTTGAGTACTACTGTTTCAAATAAAGTGGACTTTATATTTCCACGGATTGGTCTTCATTTTTGGGATTATTCTGAACTATACTACTATATGCCTTAGTGATTGTGGCGCCCTGTAGTCTGTATTAGCGTTCAGACATTGTGTTTATTTGGTATAGAGGTTTAGAGTGACCTCAGAAAAGTGGCTTGCCTACACTAGGTTTGAGACCTATTATCACCTTCACCACCCACCCATTTATCTCTCAATGGCGTAAAGGCTGCAGAGAAATATGGGAACACTGAGACACTAGGGGACACTACGAGACATGGGGACACAGGGAGACCTATGGGGATGCTGAGAAACTTGGGGACACTTGGAGACATAGGGACACAGACAGTAGGGACACAATGTCCCCAAGTGTCTCAGTGTATCCATGTCTCCAAGTCAGTTTCCCTGGTGTCTCCATGCCCCGTGTCTCCCAGTGTCTTAGTGTGCCCATGTCTCCCAGGGTATGTGTCCCCATGTCTCCCAGTGACCCCATGTCTCTCAGTGTCTTCCAGTGTCCCCATGTCTCTTAGTGCCCCCAGTGTCTTAGTGTCCCCGTGTCTCTCAGTGTCCCCGTGTCTCTGTGTCCCCAAGTCTCACAGTGTCCCCATATCTGACAGTGTCCCCTAGTGACATGGGGACACTGGACGACATGGGGACACTGAGACAGGGAGACACTGGGAGCAATCTATCTATACAGCAGAATCAAACTGTGAGTAGTTTTTTTGGTGATTTTACAGAATTTTCTCTTATGTCACTCCTTGTGATTTACATCATGTGATGTCACACATACATAACTTGTTATGCAAATTAGTTTTTTTCCAAGAAAGGTGGTAACCCAAACTACTCTTCACATACTCTTGCTTAAGTATGGAAACTTAAGAGGGATATATGGAAACAAAATTTGTGTGGACTAGCTGAAATGAAATTAGTTAAGGTAATGCTGGCTTTGGTCTCTCTAACACTGTGGCATATTCCCTTTCGTCTAATCTCACTGTATCCACCTTTTCTCTGTCTCAGACTGTATACCAGGAGCGTATGCCTGCTAGTAAGAAGGTAAGGAGACAAGAGGACATGTGAGTGCTCGGGGGCAGTCCTTTGAAAGCATGGAGCAAGTGCATGATCCGCGTCAGTGGCCCACCCTTTTACACTGACCATTGACTTCCTGCTTCACTGGACACTGTTGTTAGGGGCTATGGATTTACTTGAAAGATGAAAACATGAATTAGAGAGAGATTAGCATATTTTAAGAGAATCTGAGTTTTCTTATAGCTACATCCTATGAATTTCCCTCCAGGAACATTTCCACCAGATACATAATGCTTGGGAGGTAGGACTGTTTTAGTGTTTTTGGCCGATAAGATTCAATACTTAGGCCCCTTATAATTGTCAGCAGCAGGCCCACTGGCCCTGACTATGGGTCTCACTGGTTAGAAAAGTTATATTAATTAAGATGGATAGAATTAATGACCGGAGGTCAGTGATTAATCATATTGCTATTTGACCAAGGTGAGTTTTTGCTTTTTTATTTTTTGTTTTGTTTTTTCCCCAGGATTGCGGGAAATGTCACCATAATAAACGTATGTTTTTCCATCTCAATCACTCTGTTACCGAGGGTCACTAGTGATTGGTCGGGTGCCTAAACGATCTCATGTGTTAGCATTGATAAATATTTTATTTAGTATTCTACCTCACATTTGGACTCTTTTCCAAAAATCTTTAGATATTTATTTTATTTTACAGAATGGAAACATCTTCCTGGCTGATTATCAGATTCTACAAGGAGTCCCAGCCAATATCATCAATGACCAACAGCAATACCTTGCTGCCCCACTGTGTCTTCTGTGGAAAACCCCGCAAAATTACATTATACCCATAGCTATCCAGGTGACAATGTGATAGTATATTATACCCAGAGCTATCCAGGTGACAATGTGATAGTATATTATACCCATAGCTATCCAGATGAAAATGTAATATTATAATATATTATACATATAGCTATCCAGGTGACAATGTGATATTATATTATACCCAGAGCTATCCAGGTGACAATGTGATAGTATATTATACCCATAGCTATCCAACGTGATAGTATATTACATTATACCCATAGCTATCCAGGTGACAATGTGATATTATATTATACCCAGAGCTATCCAGGTGACAATGTTATAGTATATTATACCCATAGCTATCCAGGTGACAATGTGATAGTATATTATACCCATAGCTATCCGACGTGATAGTATATTAGATTATACCCATAGCTATCCAGGTGACAATGTGATATTATATTATACCCAGAGCTATCCAGGTGACAATGTGATAGTATATTATACCCATAGCTATCCAACGTGATAGTATATTACATTATACCCATAGCTATCCAGGTGACAATGTGATATTATATTATACCCATAGCTATCCAGGTGACAATGTGATAGTATATTATACCCATAGCTATCCGACGTGATAGTATATTACATTATACCCATAGCTATCCAGGTGACAATGTGATATTATATTATACCCATAGCTATCCAGATGAAAATGTAATTAAGTGTTCTTGCATAGCAAGACCACTTACTGTTATCTCACATATATATTATTATTATTATAGCCAAATTTGCTACCCTAACTCCTCCCACAGTTTTTACACTACATAGACAAAAATCTACCAAAACGTGCAGATTGTTCCCGATCGGATTGCTATTACTTTGTGGAACGTTTCGCCTAATGGTTCACGGAATATCGTCGTTCTTGTGGCGAAATTTGTCCCATAGGAATGAATGGCAAAGCTAGAGTGGGAGCTGGCAAAAGCTGAAAAATCAGGACATGATTTCTAAACTGCCACCACTCCCTCATTTTCAGGCCCACCCAGGGGCGTATTAGCCGCGAGGCAAACAAGGCATTTGCCTTGGGCGGCATTTTCCAGGGGGCGGCAAAAAACGCCGCCCCCAAATGCCCAAGGCAAATGTCTTGTTAGCCTTGCGGCTAACAGACATGCTGGGCTGGTTGCTGGGCGGCCGGCGAGGGAGCTCTTCCCCTGAGCTCTCTGCTCAGCTCCCTCGCGCGCCGCCCGCAGAGTGAGACTGGGAGCCGGAATATGACGTCATATTCCGGCTCCGCCTCCCAGCCTCACTCTGCGGGCGGCGCGCGAGGGAGCTGAGCAGAGAGCTCAGGGGAAGAGCTCCCTCGCCGGCCGCCCAGCCTGCCCGCCAGTGCCGTCCTGCAGCCACTGGATTGGAGAACCCCCCCCCCACCCCCAGCATTCCCAAAGGTAGGGGGGGGGGGGAGTAAATAAAAAAAAAAATGTGTTAATGTGAGTGTGTGTGTCTCTGACTGTGTGTGTCTGATAGTGTGTGTGTCTGTTAGTGTGTGTGTGTGTGTGTGTGTGTGTGTCTGTTAGTGTGTGTGTGTGTGTGTGTGTCTGTTAGTGTGTGTGTGTCTGTTAGTGTGTGTGTCTGACTGTGTGTGTCTGACTGTGTGTCCGACAGTGTGTGTCTGTTAGTGTGTGTGTCTGTTAGTGTGTGTGTCCGACTGTGTGTGTTTGTTAGTGTGTGTGTCTCAGTGTGTGTGTCAGACTGTGTGTGTTTGTTAGTGTGTGTGTCTCACTGTGTGTGTCTGTTAGTGTGTGTGTGTCCGACTGTGTGTGTTTGTTAGTGTGTGTGTTTGTTAGTGTGTGTGTGTGTCCGATTGTGTGTGTTTGTTAGTGTGTGTGTCCGACTGTGTGTGTTTGTTGGTGTGTGTGTCTCACTGTGTGTGTCTGTTGGTGTGTGTGTCCGACTGTGTGTGTTTGTTAGTGTGTGTGTGTGTGTGTGTCCGACTGTGTGTGTCCGACTGTGTGTGTCCGACTGTGTGTGTCTGACTGTGTGTGTCTGTTAGCAAGTGTATGCGTATCTGTCAGTGAATGTGTGTGTATTTAGAAGGCGGGGCAGGGGGGAAGGGTTGGGTGGGGGTGGCGCGCGTGCGCGCGGGGGGGGGGTGTCTGAGTTTTGTCCTGCCTAGGGCAGCACAAAACCAAGATACACCACTGGGCCCACCTACACAAATCTTATATCAAAACGTTCAGCTATCCCTGCTGCCACTAAAAATGTCAACAGCTAAGCCATAGTCCTTATAGTTTTCACAATATGACCATTTGTTTGCAACTCACGCAGTCCATTGACATTCATTGAAACTCCACTCTGCAAAGCTCACATTTGAAGGGCAATTTCTAAACTGCGACTGTGCCTTCATTGTTAATATCTCAGAGACATACTATACATCAAAATGTAGGTCTGGGTCTTGTGATTCTCACAATATAAAGCTCTTCGCTGTAGGAATTATAGTTTTTAAAATACGACCGTTTGAAGATGGCAACCGCCAAAATACTCTGACCTGTGCAAGGCTGCAGCAGCAAGTGATGTCATAGACAGGGCCTTTTGCAACTGCTAATGTTTTTATAACTGTATGTTTTAATGTAACTGTGAAGCACTTTGGGCAACAACGTTGCAATTAAATGTGCTATAAAAATAAATAATAACAGTTACTCTGCCCACTCCAGTTGTAGACTACTGGTGGAGGCAAGAACACTTCACACAATTTCCCCAGAAATTGTAGCTTTTCTAGTATTATAATATATTATACATATAGCTATCCAGGTGACAATGTGATATTATATTATATTATACCCATAGCTATCCAGGTGACAATGTAATAATACATTATACCCATAGCTATCCAGGTGAAAATGTAATATTATATTGTATTATACCTATAGCTATCCAGGTGACAATGTGATATTATATTATACCCATAGCTATCCAGGTGGTAATGTAATATTATATTAAACCTATAGCTATCCAGGTGGTAATGTGATATTATATTATACATATAGCTAACCAGGTGACAATGTGATATTATATTATACACATAGCTATACAGGTGGTAATGTGATATTATATTATACATATAGCTAACCAGGTGACAATGTGATATTATATTATACACATAGCTATGCAGGTGGTAATGTAATATTATATTAAACCTATAGCTATCCAGGTGGTAATGTGATATTATATTATACATATAGCTAACCAGGTGACAATGTGATATTATATTATACACATAGCTATACAGGTGGTAATGTGATATTATATTATACATATAGCTAACCAGGTGACAATGTGATATTATATTATACACATAGCTATGCAGGTGGTAATGTAATATTATATTATACCCATAGCTATCCAGGTGGTAATGTGATATTACAGTATATTATACCCATAATTATCCAGGTAGTAATGTAATATTATATTATGCCTATAGCTATCCAGGTGGTGATGTGATATTACATTATATTATACCCATAGCTATGCAGGTAACAATGTGATATTATATTATACCCAGAGCTTTCCAGGTGGTAATGTGATATTATATTATACCCATAGCTATCCAGGTGGTAATGTGATATTATATAATACCCATGGCTATCCAGGTGGTAATGTGATATTATATTATGCCCATAGCTATCCAGGTAACAATGTGATATTATATTATACCCATAGCTATCTCGGTGGCAATGTGATATTATATTATACCCATAGCTATCCAGATGGTAATGTGATATTATATTATACCCATATATATCCAGGTGGTAATATGATATTATTGTATACCCATAGCTATCCAGGTGGTAATATGATATTATATTATACCCAGAGCTATCCAGGTGGTAATGTGATATATTATACCCATATCTATCCAGGTGGTAATATGATATTATTGTATACCCCTAGCTAGCAGGTGACAATGTGATATTATATTATACCCAGAGCTATCCAGGTGGTAATGTGATATTATATTATACCCATATCTATCCAGGTGGTAATATGATATTATTGTATACCCAGAGCTATCCAGGTGACAATGTGATATTATATTATACCCAGAGCTATCCAGGTGGTAATGTGATATTATATTATACCCATATCTATCCAGGTGGTAATGTGATATTATATCATACCCATAACTATCCAGGTGACAATGTGATATTATGTTATGCCTATAGCTATGCAGGTGGTAATGTGATAATATATTATACCCATATCTATCCAGGTGGTAATGTGATATTATATTATACCCATATCTATCCAGGTGGTAATATGATATTATTGTATACCCATAGCTATCCAGGTGACAATGTGATATTATATTATACCCAGAGCTATGCAGGTGGTAATGTGATATTATATTATACCCATATCTATCCAGGTGGTAATATGATATTATTGTATACCCATAGCTATCCAGGTGACAATGTGATATTATATTATACCCAGAGCTATGCAGGTGGTAATGTGATATTAAATTATACCCAGAGCTATCCAGGTGGTAATATGATATTATATTATATTATACCCATAGCTATTATGGTGACAATGGGATATTATATTATACCCAGAGCTATGCAGGTGGTAAGGTGATATTATATTATACCCATATCTATCCAGGTGGTAATGTGATATTATATTATACCCATATCTATCCAGGTGGTAATGTGATATTATATTATACCCATATCTATCCAGGTGGTAATATAATATTAGATTATATTATACCCATAGCTATCCAGGTGACAATGTGATATTATATTATACCCAGAGCTTTCCAGGTGGTAATGTGATATTATATTATACCCATAGCTATCCAGGTGGTAATGTGATATTATATTATATATTTAAAAAATACAGAAAAGGTAAAGGAGTCGAGAGCAAATGCTCAAATCACCACATATGTGAATCACTCCAAATCACACCAAATAAATATAATGCAAATAACGTGAGAGTAATGGTGAGAGCAAATAAAATACTAGATAACAATAAATGAGAGGCAATATTACCATATATATCTGTCTGTTGGGCTTGTCCTAAAACAATAGAATAAAGGACATAGTATAGCCTGTAAAACAAAACATATAAATAATAAATATAAAAATGCCCACTCACGTGGTGCTGAGCCGTTTGAAAGTGGCTCAGACTATCAGCGCCTTGTAAAGTTATATTGGAGACTGTAATGCCGGAAGCAGGTTTTTCAATGCATAAATTCCGTCTTGTAAAATTGATATCAGACAGGAAAAGCAGGTAAATGAAAAAAACTTTTATTGCTAAAAACACAGCATAAAAATCTCGTCCCCCACGCGTTTCGACCGATAATTATTCTATTGTTTTAGGACAAGCCCAACAGACAGATATATATGGTAATATTGCCTCTCATTTATTGTTATCTAGTATTTTATTTGCTCTCACCATTACTCTCACGTTATTTGCATTATATTTATTTGGTGTGATTTGGAGTGATTCACATCTGTGGTGATTTGAGCATTTGCTCTCGACTCCTTTACCTTTTCTGTATTTTTTATATATATACTGTTTATCTTTCACTCTTGAAAAGGGAAGTTTTCGTGTATTACTAGTTTTTATTATGTCTATTTTCCATATGAGAAAAACATGGCAAAAAGATATGGATAAAAAATTTGAGGATAAAGTAATCGATTATGATAAAAAAGAAACATATACTAGTGATAATCTAGATATTATATGTGAGCAACTAGAAAAATTGCTAATAAAAGAAATGAAAATTCAATGGGAAGTCTATACATTAGATAAATATGTTACCCAAAAAATTACACCAAGGGGGTTACGATTTCAGAAACTCCCGACTTTTGACCAAGACCATGAGGTTTTTATGAATATCTGGGATAATTCCCTAGAATCTTTTTCATTTCATATGATAGGAGTAATTATTGAACAGAGGGGTCAGACTCTGCATCAATTAGAGGAGAAAATCAGAGATATTCAAACAAAACTAGAACCCTTCATATGTATGGAGGAATTTGAATATATTAACAAAAAAATGATAGAGAAAATTACTAATTTGGAAAAAAAGATCATTGAAACCAAAAGAAAAAAGTTTAAACGAGATTTGGATGATTATGCCCAAGGGAAAATTAGGAATTTTTCAAACTCAGAAAGAAATAAAAACAAAAACAAATTGAATGGGAATGACCATAAGAAAAAGGATATACCGAGAAAAAGAGAAAATAAGAATACTCCATACCACCAACAAATTAAAGTATGGCCAGAAAGAAAGAAAAAAAAATGTTAAACCCTCTAGAGATAGAATTCCACCTAGAAGAGAAAATGAGTGGATAAAAGTAACCCCTAGAAAAAGTAAATACCCTAAGAGGGGAGAATCTTTTCCCCCACTTCGGAAAAATAATATGTTCAGGAGAACATCCCCACAAAAAATTGTCATGTCAAATAGATTTGAAAAATTGGGAGAACTTAGAGAAGACAATCAGGATCTTTTTTTAGGACCAGCATACCTGAACAGAAGGAAGTTAAATACCCCACTGAAATGAACAAGAGAAATAGAAGAGGGGGAGATAGAGGAAGAGGGAAAGAGAAAAAGGGAGGAGTGGATAAGGAGAAAATAGGTGAACAATCTATCCCTATTTTTAACTTATCAGAAAAAATTTTAACAGATACACACATGTCTGTCTTGAGAAAAGGTTTGAAATTTGCACCAAGCTGTGAATCAAATAAATTTGAAAGCTTTTTAGATTTGAATAGATTTTTACGTAAGCTGTGCTTAAAGAAATGTTTTAAAGATTTTAAATCTAAAGAGGAGGAACCTGATAAATTGTATAAACATACAGATTTAAAACAAAAATCTTCTTTTTATCCGATAAATAAGAAATCTGAGGCAATGAAAGTGTTTGAAAAACTATGTATGAAAGAACTGAAAAAATTAAAACCTTTAAATAAATATCAAAGGAATTTAACAAAAAAAAAGAAAAATTAATGTTAAAAGATTTAAAAGAGGACATGTATGTACGTAGCGGGGAATGTGGTGCGACTAAGAGTAAGGAGACTACCCCAATTCTCCCCCCAATGATGACAAACAACGAATATTGGATGAAACAGGCCACAGCATTTATTAAACTTACAACTGTAGGACTCATCCGAACTTTATTCTTTTTCTTTAATTCAAATATAAATAAACATATAAATATATACATATACATACCATAATTAACATATAAATTACACTTATTGCCCTACAGCCTCCAACTTAAATAACCGTCCTTGCCAACGAACTTAACAAGGTGCCTATGCACCAAAACTTTACCCACTGGTGTCTCGCCTCCCCCCTCGTCCAAACCAAAAATTGCCATCATCTTAAATGCTCTACCACCAGCCGGCTTTTTGCTCGGTGGGCACGTCCTATTCGGTAACTTAAAGTTTACCTTACAGAGCAGGGGAGGATGAGACCCACCATGTCCATCTCCTGACATTCCATCTGGTCCCCAACCCTGTTGGCAAGGACACGCTCCCCGCTAGCTGTGACGGAACAAACCCCGCTGTTTTAAACCTAAAATCAGCGGGGAGCCCCACCAAAACCAACCAGGGGGGCGCCTGAGTTTTGTCCTGCCTAGGGCAGCACAAAACCAGGATACACCACTGTCTATAACCATAATCTCTCTTCTTTTGTGAAACCAAAACGTTAAACATAAATAACCATAACTTAACATATATAACTTAACACACAGGGTAATACAGTGAACCCAACACCACGCATCACGAAACAACTAAAACACGCACCAATAACCTTTTAGGGGCAGACGCCAAATACCACCTTGGTATCGTCCCAAGCTCAATTTCCGCCAGGTGGATAACCCGAACATTAGGGACAGGTGGGACAGCTGAACCTGCTCCGGGAGGAGCCGAACACATTTCATACCTCTGGTACCAAACCAATGAACCTCCGCTCCAGAAGGCGCACAACCCAATAGCTCACCTCCCGGACGGACACCCGCATCCCACCTGGGAGTATAACCAGGAAAAGGACATCCAGATATTATCTGTTTTCCAAGTGCACCCTGGGAATTGTTACTCGTACCCAAGGAAGCGGTACTTAATTATCTACCTCAAAGGAATGAATGGATGAGCCACCGCCGCTGAGAATTGAACCCGAACCCCCCCCCAAGGATTGAACAAATTCCACAAAACCAGCATTACTTCACCGAGACATCTCACCATACCCCCTCCCGGTTCTTTGCGCCACGTGCGTGACATACCCATCCTAAAAGCCTCCAAGGCAGCGCTAAACCGAAAGGAATGCCACAAGATTCCTTGCCGACAATCCCCAGAACCATCAGACTTGAGCGAAAGACCCAAAAAATTGGGAAGGGGAAAGAAAAAATCCCATCCGCATAACCCAAAAGAGGGCCCGTGCATACTGGGCGCAGCTCACAGTTCTCTACAAAGGAAAAGTGCAACAGCCGAACCGCCATACCATTCCCGAAAAACATCAAACCTGGATTGTCAAATACTTATAGTGATATGACCCGCAGGGCGCCGAATGGTGGCAAACAATACCCCACCACCGCATGGCCTACTAGGAATCACCAATACCCCAACATGCACGGCCCCCAGGAGCATAACGTCCAGGTGGCCGTGGAAACTGATCCACGGACCCATTCCGTCACTCTGCCAGACTGAGCGACCATGAGTCCCCGGCAAGGCGTCCCCTCCAGATCCGCCTGTGAGGCAATTGCCCCTTAAGCAAGTGAACCACTGGAGGGAAGGAGGCTGTGAGCCGAGTAATGGCTTGAACAACCCCTAAATTGTCACATTGAAACACTTCCCTTAGATCCTTAAAATGTGACCTCCCCCACCACCAAAATGGGGAAACGCTCCAAAAAGGCCACATTCTTTGTGAGCCCAGAATGGCCCCAAACCCCACCGCGCCAGCCGCGTCCGTAAATAGGTGGAGGTCGGCGTTAGAAACCTCGGGCCTTTGCCAGGAGGACCGGCCATTATATGCAGCTAAGAAGGAGTCCCAAACCGACAAAATCTCCCGCAGCGGCCGACTGAGTCGAATGAAATGGCGAGGCCCGGAGAACCCAGCTGTCGCCACAGCCAGACGCCGGTTAAAGACCCGCCCCACGGGCATGATCCGACAGGCAAAATTCAGCTCACCCAGGTGCGACTGCAGGCAGTGCAGCCGAATCTCGTGCCGCCCCATGGCCAAGGCCCCCTCGCGCCGCCAGCCTTGAATCACATTCAAAGGCAAGCGGCAGTCCTCCGCCAAAGGGTCAATCTCAATGCCCAGAAAGCTGAGACAAGTGACTGGGCCCACCGTCTCGCTGTGTGCCAACGGGATCCCAAACTAATGGAACACCTCACCCAGAACCCGTCGCAGCAGCGCACAGGCTGTCGAATTGGCAGGACCCACACAAATGAAATCAGCGAGGTAGTGTAGCAATGAGTCTATCCCAGTCTCCTCCCTCACCACCCAGTCCAAGAACATGCTGAAGCATGCAAAGTAACAACAGAATATGGAACTACCCACAGGGAGGCACATATCCATGTAATACATGCCTACAAAACACAACCCAGAAGATGGTGACATTCCGGGTGCACCGACAGTAGACGGAAGGCCGAATCCACTTCAGCCTTGGCCAACAAGGCCCCAGGGCCCATGGCCCTGAACATGTCAACCGCCACGTCAAAGGATGCATAAGATACCCGGCAGAGTTCCCAAGAGATGTCGTCAATTACCAAACCCCCCCCACCCGGGGGTACGATAAATGGCGAATCAGACGGTATGTGTCCAAAACCCATGCTCAACCCATCCAGTAGGATGCCAGACGCCCGACGAGTCCTATAAACTGGTGAGCCAAGGGCGTATCACGCTCATGACCCCTGGCGCCATCGCCCTCTGACCCCAAATCCCCTATCTCGCCAACTTTACCCTGCTTGAAGCAGTGGGAGGCGGGATGGGCTCCCCCACAAGTGGAACATTCGTGCTGGAAACGGTAAGATGCGCCCCATTTGCAGTGACTGTCGTTGAATTTCAACAACAGCCCGGCCTCTGATTCGCGGCCGGTGAGGAGGAGGACCCTCCCCATCGCCCCCCTGAGAAAGGACGAGAACCCACCCTGCTGTGTGGCCGGGCAGGTCACAGTGGAGAGCAAGAGGCCAATGTCAATCTGTTCCCACGAAATTGAGGTGCGCACCGCCAACCGTTGACGGAACTGCTCGTTATATTTCCACCACCCCAGACCGCCATAGGTACGACAAGCGTTCCAAATGGTATCCAGGTAGCAGAATAATGCGGAGCACTTCTGCGGAGCCCTTTCCCCAATTACACTGGCCAGGATTGCAAACGCGCAAATCCAATTCGCGCAAGTTTTAGGGATCTTTCGGTACTGGTAAGTCTCCTTGTCTTTTTTTTTTTTTTTTTTTTTTTTGGATTCCTACCCGTCCTTTTCCATGAAAGGAGGAGCCTCCTCCATGGGAAGGAGGGAAAAATCTCAACAAAGTCTCCCCTCCAAAGTTTTTCACGAATCTCCTGTTGAAGGTGCACGCCCAAGGGCCCTGACCAATACATAGGGGGACCACACGAAATGGCAGCAACACCCGGGGGGTCACCTAATGCTAGTGACCCCCCAGAAACAGCAGGTGCTGTGGCACCCGACGCCGTAGCAGGGGTGCCAGCATGCCTGCCCACTCCGGGAGAGGGTAACCCCGTGACCCTAGAAACAATACAAAAAAAACCCTGTGGCTGCAGCGCCTGGGACCACACTAACTGAAGCTGACCATCTAATGGGGGGGGGACCCTACCTGCTTGCGCACCCTGCTCCCTTTATTTATTTATTGATTTATTCTTTACATTTCTTTAATTTATTTATTTATTTATTTATTTTAAATGTATTTATTTATTTATTTTTTATTTTTTTTGGCCGATCAAGAAAACCCCTAAGCCCTGACAGAAACCCCCCAGCGAGGAACCCCCGGACTGAAAAGAAGAAACATTAGTGAACTCACCAACCGATGCCCGAGGAACCTCCCGCGGCAAAGAAAAATTAAGATGATCCAGGCAGGACAGAGTTAATTTCATTTTCAGCACTGCTCAGCCTTGCAGCAGCACCAGGCGCCATCTGTTGGACGGTTCCAGGAACTGCAGCCAGATCCTGTGTGAAGAGCCGTGGAGAGGAGCTCACACCCCGCAGAGGAGTGCAGCCGAGGTGAGTACCCAGAGGGGGACATAGGGACCAGGAATAGGGACAGAAGGGACAGGGGGAGACAGAGAGAGCCGGGAGGGGGCTTAGAGAGAGGAGGGACACCCAGCACAGTAGGAACAGGGGAGGAGGAGGGAGACAGAGAGAGGAGAGGGACACAGACCAGCAGCAACAGGGGGAGAGGAAGAGGTAAACACCAAGGCAGGGGGGACTCCAGAGGGAGAGGGGACCAGGGATGGCACCACAGACAGGGGGAGGGGGGAATTGTGGACAGAACCAGGGGGAGAAGAGGGGGACCCCCCGGCCGACCCTCATCCCCAGAGGAGCCATCAGAGCCCTGGGAGGACCCCCTCAACCCCCCAGCGGCAGCACAGCCGTGCCCCACGTGGCCCTGAGGGGCCCACTCACCACCACCGGCCAGGCTCTGGATCTGCTGTGCGCCGACCACGTGGGGGCTGGGAAGGCCTCCCAGACCCCCCAGGATCCTCAGCAGGTCTTCTGGCCCCCCTGGCCCGATGTCCACGGACAGGGGGTGGCAGATGATGCAGGCCGCGTGTCAGACGGAGCAGATGGAGCTAACACGCGGCCTGGTAGTGCCTTGGGCCTGGGCTCCAGCTCCCATACCGGGCCCGAAGGGGGGGGGGGGGTGATCAGGGCTGTAGCCGCGTGGGAGGCCCCAGGAGAGGTCTGACCGCGGGGGGTGATCCCACACCGGCGGCCACAGGTTGGAGGGGAGCACATTGCTCCTGAGGTGCCTGCCACCATCCAGGGCAGCAGCAGCTCTGAGGGCAGCAGGAGTGAATCCACAGCCATCCCTCAAGCAGTAAAGTCACCAGGCCCAGGACAAACAGGAGCGCAGAGGCAGGGAAGATGTTTGCTGGCCAGAATCCCAAAAGGCACTGAGGTAAGATGATCCCTGCCCCACTATAAACCCATAACCACTCCCCTAAACACATATAGCCAATTACTAGCACCATCCCCACACTCATACATGTGCCCTTGTCCGTTTAGCTGTGCTGACTCCACAGGGCTTAATCGGTGATAATAAAACCGGCCGATAAAGGCGGAGGTGTGGTGATCTGGCAGAAAAGCAGTTATCTAAAGGAGATTCAGAAACAATTAGATGATGATACCACTTACTTAAAATTAGAGAATAATCCTCTCGTTAAGATTAAAGAAGAATACGAACTTTTTATTAAAGAAGGGTTAGAAACAGGAATTTTAAATACAAAAGAGTACAAATTTTTAAGAGTGGAACACCCAAGAATCCCAGTGATCTATGTATTGCCCAAAATACATAAAGATGTAGTAAATCCGCCGGGCCGGCCAATAGTATCTGGCATAGGATCACTTTTATCTAATTTATCATTATATATCGACCAATTTTTACAGGATCTTGTTAAAAAATGCCCTACTTACTTAAAAGATACGATGAGTTTGCTAAATATTTTAAAAGATTTTAAATGGGAAAAAGGATATTTTATGGCAACCTGTGATGTAAGCAGCTTGTATACAAATATAGCCCATGAGAGAGGATGTCAAGCTGCTAGGCATTTTTTACTAAAATTTGGAGATTTTAATGAATTACAGATTGATTTTATCCTTAGAGCAATAGAAATCATTTTAAAAAACAACTTTTTTTGGTACGAAGATAATTTTTACTTACAGATCCAGGGTACTGCTATGGGGACCAGGTTTGCCCCCAGTTATGCTAATTTATTTATGTCCCACTGGGAGGAAACTTTTGTCCTTCCCAGTGTGGACCTGGGGACAAACCTGGTCCTCTACAAACGTTACATAGATGACATTTTTATTATCTGGCAAGGAGATAGGGAGTCCCTGGTGACGTTTTTAGATTTTTTAAACCTTAATGATTGGAATATTAAACTTACATCTACTATTAGTAGTGAAGATATAACTTTTTTGGATTTAGAGATTTTTATAGAATCCGACCAAATCAAAAGTAGAACACATTTTAAAAAAGTAGATGTAAATAGTTTTATCAATTTGCAAAGTTGTCATTTTAAACCTTGGCTCAGTAACGTACCAAAAGGTCAGTTCCTCAGTTTAAGAAGGAACTGTACGGATTTTAAGGATTATCAAAATCAATCATGTAATTTAGCTCAACAATTTATTGATAAGGGTTATGACCCTACCTCTATTAAAAAAGATAAGGAGGAAATAGGTCAAAGGGATAGGAGCTCACTTTTACAATATAAACATAAAAAAGAAAAAAGAACAGAAGAGCAGATCCCCCTTATCTTAGATTTTAGCATTAACCATAGATCTTTATGTAATATTTAAAAAAAAAACTGGCATATATTGAAGGAAGACAAGGATTTGCTACCCTTTTTAGGAGATAAACCTCAATTCATTTTTAGAAGAGCGAGGAATTTTAGGCAAATTTTAACGAACAGTTTTTTAGAAAAAGAAAAAAAGGAAAACAATAATTTTTTAGGAGGTCAAGTAGGTTTTTATTACTGTGGAAACTGCACCGGGTGTAGATTAAAGAGGACTACAAATAGATGTATAAAAGATTTTTCCGCAAAAAATTCGGAAGAGAAACATAAAGTGAACTCATTTATCTCGTGCAATACTAACAATGTAATATACCTTTTAACTTGTCCCTGCGGTTACCAATATGTGGGTAAAACTACAAGGAAATTAAAAATCAGAATAGGCGAACATATCAACAATATAAAGAAAAAGTTTATCAATCATAGTGTTTCGAAACACTTTTTAGATCACCACGATGGTAAACCGGAAGGCCTCCAATTCATGGGTATAGAAAGGATTCAAGCACATTGGAGAGGGGGGTGTAAAGAAAATATTTTAAGCAAAGCGGAGATGAGGTGGATGTTTAACCTCAACACCCTGACCCCGGAAGGCCTTAACGTCGATTTCAAAATTACCTCCTTTTTATAGCAATTTTTAGATTTATATATATTTTTTATATATATATTTTTATATATTTATATATACATTTTTTAGATACCTTTTCTCGGAAACATGTGTGTGTCTGTGATGATTTATATTAAGTTATTAGAATATTCACATCGGTGTTACAAATAAGCACTAATAATTGTTCACAATTATTTTACGAGGATGTATATTCATTATGACTAATATGCACATCACTTTATATACATATGTATTAATTAGCAGTTTTTCCTTTAATGATGTTTTTTTTTTCATGTATTGTATTATTAATGCATTTTTTCTTCTTTCTTTTTATTTGTATACAATATATTTTTTGTCCGTTATAATATATCCGCGATATGAGATATTATTATGTAAAGAATTAGTTTTCTACGAAATACAGACATTTTCCTTTAATGGACATGCGCAAAGCTGTCTCTATTATCTGCCCGAGACCGGAAGTATACAAAGATGCAGGGATGCCTTTTGCCGCTGACCCGGAAATGGACCCCGACACGTAATGTGACCGGAAACAGGAAGTCAGCAAGACCCGAAAACCGGAACCGGAAATGAAACGGAACATGAATTTTGGCACCAAAATGTAGCATATTTAAATGTAAAGTTTGATGAAGCATGTAGCACTTTGAAAAAGACCATTATCGGTCGAAACGCATTGAAAAACCTGCTTCCGGCATTACAGTCTCCAATATAACTTTACAAGGCGCTGATAGTCTGAGCCACTTTCAAACGGCTCAGCACCACGTGAGTGGGCATTTTTATATTTATTATTTATATGTTTTGTTTTACAGGCTATACTATGTCCTTTATTCTATTGTTTTAGGACAAGCCCAACAGACAGTTATATATGGTAATATTGCCTCTCATTTATTGTTATCTGATATTATATTATGCCTATAGCTCTGCAGGTGGTAATGTGATATTATATCATACCCATAGCTATCCAGGTGACAATGTGATATTATATTATGCCTATAGCTATGCAGGTGGTAATGTGATAACCCATATCTATCCAGGTGGTAATGTGATAATATATTTTACCCATATCTATCCAGGTGGTAATGTGATATTATATTATACCCATATCTATCCAGGTGGTAATGTGATATTATATTATACCCATATCTATCCAGGTGGTAATATGATATTATTGTATACCCCTAGCTATCCAGGTGACAATGTGATATTATATTATACCCAGAGCTATCCAGGTGGTAATGTGATATTATATTATACCGCTATCTATCCAGGTGGTAATATGATATTATTGTATACCCATAGCTATCCAGGTGACAATGTGATATTATATTATACCCAGAGCTATTCAGGTGGTAATGTGATATTATATTATACCCATATCTATCCAGGTGGTAATGTGATATTATATCATACCCATAACTATCCAGGTGACAATGTGATATTATATTATACACAGAGCTATGCAGGTGGTAATGTGATATTATATTATACCCATATCTATCCAGGTGGTAATATGATATTATTGTATACCGATAGCTATCCAGGTGACAATGTGATATATTATAACCAGAGCTATGCAGGTGGTAATGTGATATTATATTATACCCATATCTATCCAGGTGACAATGTGATATTATATTATGCCTATAGCTATGCAGGTGGTAATGTGATAATATATTATACCCATATCTATCCAGGTGGTAATGTGATATTATATTATACCCATATCTATCCAGGTGGTAATATGATATTATTGTATACCCATAGCTATCCAGGTGGTAATGTGATATCATATTACCACCTGGATAGCTATGGGTATACAATAATATCATATTACCACCTGGATAGATATGGGTATAATATATTATTGTATACCCATAGCTATCCAGATGACAATGTGATAATATATTATACCCATATCTATCCAGGTGGTAATGTGATATTATTGTATACCCATAGCTATCATGGTGACAATGTGATATTATATTATACCCAGAGCTATGCAGGTGGTAATGTGATATTATATTATACCCATATCTATCCAGGTGGTAATATGATATTATATTATACCCATAGCTATCCAGGGGACAATGTGATATTATATTATACCCAGAGCTTTCCAGGTGGTAATGTGATATTATATTATACCCATATCTATCCAGGTGGTAATATGATATTATATTATACCCAGAGCTATCCAGGTGGTAATGTGATATATTATACCCAGAGCTATCCAGGTGACAATGTGATATTATATTATGTTATACCCAGAGCTATCCAGGTGACAATGTGATATTATATTATACCCAGAGCTATCCAGGTGGTAATATGACTGTAAACTCTGTGTGTTAAGGCACTAATAAACATAGCACACATATCACTTAATATATCAAACAATTAGCAGTTTGTTCATTTAATGACACAGAAGACATAAGATAATTTAAAGAAGAAATAAAGTGCTGTATCTTTACTGGTGGATAAATACAGTCTTTTACAGACAAGCTGCTTGATGGCTGGCAGTCTTAATGGTGTTTTTATTCACGTTTTAATTAATAGCGCCCAATGTAATCAAAAATTGCAGTAAAAATATTGTCTGAAGTTATGATTATCCAGGTTGCTGCAGAAATCAAACTAATCCCATCTTCAAACAGTCTGTTTCTCTGATGTACTGAGGCAATTTGCTGGAAGCGTTTGTCACCGAACTGACCTTCAACAACCTGATGTGACACAATGTATTAATGGATGGTTAGGTTCCATAATTTATAGATTTTACTATTAACATGACATAAAGTCATGATTTTATTAATGACACGGAGGCGAGTATTATGCTGCACTCTTTCTTTATTTCCCTCAGCAGCAAATAAAAATAACATTATATCCGTATAAAAGAAACCAGTAAATAACATGAGGTATATCTTCCTAGCGACAGGAACAGCCAATCAGCATCCTCTTCATAGCATAATAGGCAGTTTCCAGTATACTACTTCCACTTCCTTGCGATCCCGGACAAGGACAACAAATCCAAATGAAAAGTGGGCCTCCAATAAGAGGGTATACGAGCCTTAACCTGGACTTAGAAGTCAGGCTGGAAGAGAAAGGAGAATATGGTAATATCCAAGTATAAAACTGGATTTATGCATAAAATCTCATTACATGGAATATCAGATATATATATACATAACATGAAATTCAGTGTAGTCAAACCTTAAGCTCTTGACAGTCATTAACAAGGATAAAACCCAGTAATAAAAAAAAACTTACCGTGAAGTCAACTTACCCAGAGAAGACCCAACCTCCAGGGATGGGAGGGAGGGATAATACTCACCTATGTGTCATTAATAAAATCATGACGTAACGTCATGTTAATAGTGATATCTGTCAATTTTATTAGAGCACGGAGGCTTCTATTATGCTAGTTCAAAGCTGTGAAATTATGTCTCCTGTGAAGTGTTGAATAGGTCTAAAGAAGAAATCATGGAATGTAGAATGAAGACCAGCTGCTCTCATAATATCCTCCAAGCGACAACCAATCGAGGAAGCCTTAGAAGCCATTTCCTCATGAACCAAATGAGGCACAGACACATAGGTATCAATACCTGCTAGAGACATAACGTATTTGACTCACCAGGCTAGAGTAGACACCGAAAGATGCAACTTTTGGAAGGAGATGAAGAGTTCCTGTTTCAAAGCATTCCGTAACGTAGTGGAATGAAGTTCACACTACCATTAGTATGCAACAGGGCAAAGGAGAGATCTATCAGGGAAAACAGGGTAAAATTGATTTTAGAGGAGGTTTTTGTCTTCCGAGAATGTCAAAGAGGACACCTTCTGGAGCAAAGGAACGAGCAACCTCCTCAAGAGTTCGTGCGTCAGAAAACCTCTTGCAATAGACAATAGAGATGTCCCACAAGACAGAGTATCGTGGTAAGGGTGGGTGAGCAAACCAAATTCCCCAGAGAAGTCAACATATGACAGGATGTTAACCGTCAGGTGTCCAATCGAAACTTTGATGGCCAGCAGAAATGGACGATCGGTAAGGTCCACAGTGCGATAGGCTTTACCTTCATCATAGAAGTCAGAAAAATGGAGGACAGACATAAAAAGGAGCCGATATGGGATTTAAAATTAATTTCATGCACCAACTATGCCATCTGCTCCAAGCTGTTTTATAAGCCTGTCTCGTGTTGGTTGCACCCTTGATAAGTTGGAGAATTGATTGCGAAACTCCCCCGACTGACCAAGGCTCCCTGAAATCGACTACACCATGAGATGCAAGAGGCCTTGGAGAACAAGGGGATGAGTCACATCATCTGGATCCTGAAGAAGGCACTCGAGAGATGGAAGGTCGATAACCATCTCCTGAAGAGGAGGGAACTACGGTGGGCGATGTAGATGGAAAGGAAACGGGGAATCAGTGCAAATGGCAGAAAGTTGTAATTCCTTGGAGAAAACATTCATAGCCAGTGCTGTCAGATATGGTCTCCAACTGAAAAAATGGGGAAGTTGACCATTCAATAGACCCCATAGCTTCCAGATGTCTTGGAAGACCGTGGAATCCAAGTGCCAGTCGCTGAAATTTCTGAGTGGGCGTGAATACCAGTCCGCCATAGTGGAGAGTGGAGAGACCTTGAATATATTCTGCCGTGACTGTGAGATATGCATCCTGCAGATCCAATTTGGCCATGCAATTTGCTGGTTGGAGAAGATCCCTTAAGCAATGCCCTCCTTCCATTTTGGAAGTGCTGATATGCTCATAACCATTGAGCTGTCTCATATTTATCACTGGACGTGTACTTTCGCCTTTTTTGGGAAACAAGAAAAGGTTGCTCATGTAACCCAGAGTATGGGCCGGAATCTCTATGATGGATTGTCCATGGAGACAAGGTCTGCATTTCATTGGGAAAAAAACAATTTCCCTTGATGGGGAACATTGAACAGGTAGAGAAAGGAGGTCTATGCAATACCCTTTCACAGTGTGAAGAACCTAAGCATCCGATGAAATGAGGGACCATACATGGGAAAAATGTGTGAGCCTGCTCCCCACTATCAGTAAGGAAGAACGGAAATTGTAAAGACTTACCATAAGATCTTCATCCTGAAGGAGCACCTCTTAGGCCACTAACAACCCAGGGTCGACCACATCATGGGAAGGAGGTTGGATTAGTGCATTGTTCAAAGAAATTGGCTCGGCCAGTATAAGAGTCTTGGTTCGGTCTAAAAGAACTTCTGTTTGTTTAGCCAGACAAAGGAGCCCAATTCTTTTACAAAGTTGTCCCCAAAGAGAAAACCTTTTGCCTGTGTTATCTGGCTCATTCAGAGCCATAGTTACACGTTTGGGCTCAATCTTGAGCAAGATCGATTTGCGGCGTTCTGTGACAACCGCATTGTTGGCGTTGCCAACTTAAATCACTCTCTGGATCTAACCACTTAAGATGGCGCAATCTAATTCTAGATCATGCTCTACTGCTTCAAAGGCTGCTGAGCCCAAGATGTCCAGGATTATATCCTGACAGTTTTGCAATGAAAATCTAAGTCTTTAGTGGGCTTCCATCCTGTCTTACTCAGGAATTGAATGATCTTAGGATCGACTGATAGCGTTTTACATGAGTCATCAGGGACTGTTCGACGTGGCCATTCAGCCTGCAATTTATTTCACTTTCCTTCTTAAAAGGCTTGCATACTCTGGATGCAATATACTTGGCTACATGGTCTGAGGAGACCACTGGGTGACATAGGTCGTCAGGTTCGAAAAGGGGTTCACATTGAGTGTCCAAGATCCTATCGGTGTCCCATGAGTCTGTATAATCTACGTCAATCTTGGTAAGGTTAACAGGGCGTGTATCCTGAACGTAATTTGCATACTCTTCATCAGTAATTTCATAATCAGGATCAGAAATATCTTCTGAATCTTCCATATAGGAGTCAGGGAACTCCTCCTCAATATCAATGAGCTCAGATTCAGAGTTCAGTTGGTCTTTTGCCCTTTTCCAAAGTCTAGTCGATTTTGCCCGACTAGTAGCTCCTTTGCACGGTGGTAAATTAATCGCGTCATCTGTGACAGGTATGGTACTGTCCATCACTATTGTTTTGGAGGAGTGTTTAGCCTTATATGAGGCATTGCGGCCAGGCTGAAGCAGAGCAGGTGTGAGTACAGGTGCACCTCCATATAATACTCAGGGAACTCCTCCTCAATATCACTGAGCTCAGATTCAGAGTTCAGTTGGGCTTTTGCCCTTTTGCAAAGTCTAGTCGATTTTGCCCGACTAGAAGCTCTTTTGCACGGTGGTAAATTAATCGTGCCATCCATGACAGATATGGTACTGTCCATCTCTATTGTTTTGGAGGAGTGTTTAGCCTTATATGAGGCATTGCGGCCAGGCTGAAGCAGAGCTAATCTCTGTGCCTGTAACAGGGTCTGGGCAAATATCTGTGAAGTGAATCAGACATAACCCCCATCACTGACACCATGGCCTTGTCATTGCTTTTGCAATGGAAGTGTCAATTAAAGCCTGCATGTCAGCAGGATCAGTAAAGCAGAAATTCAGCCTCATCTCCAGAGATACCTTCTACATTAATCTGCATGTTTGCTGTAGACCCAGAAGGCACAGAAAGACCCGGTCAGACTGCATCATAAATATACAAACAAACCTAAGGGGATGAATAAAGTAAAATAATACCTAAAGTAAAGAATTGACTAACCCTCATTTTTCAGGCAGTTGGTGGCAGAGCAGCGGCCAGACAGATGAATGAAGGGAAAAAACAGCACAATAGCCCTGTGCGGGGGATAAAGATCCTCAGACACCCCTGAGCCCCAATTGATAGTAATCTTGGGGCCAGGGAGGTCAGAGAGAAAGAAATCAAAGGATATACAATAAAGCATATAACTGAAGCAAATGAAGTAAATAAATCAAATTAAGTTAAAATGAAGTAACTAAATATATTTATAAATATGAAAATAAAATTAAAATGTAAAAACTATAATAACTATATTAACCACAGCCAGGGGCGGACTGACCACTCAGGCATATCGGTCATGGACCGAGGGCCCGAGACAGCCAGGGGCCCGGCAGCACAGCCATGCTCCAGCTGGAGAGATCAGAGATCTCTCCAACTGAAACAAAAAAAAAAAGAAAAAATATATTTTCCTTTATTAGGTTGCTGGGGCCCTTGATGCAGCGCAGGGCCCCAGCAACCTACCGCTCTGTAAATCCCCCCCCCCCCCCCCTTACCCTCACATGAGACCTGGCAGCTTCACCAGCTCTCTGCCAGGTCTCCTCCTTCCTGTCTGTACTCTCCTCTCACACAGAGCCCAATCAGCAGGGGAAGGAGCAGCAGCCAGGGAGACTAGAGGGAGCAGAGAGAAAGGTAGGATATAGTCACCCTTCCCCCCTCCCACTGTGTCCCTAATCACCCCCCCCTGTCACTAGTCACCCTCCCTCTGTCACTAGTCACCCCTCCCTCTGTCACTGTCACCCCTCCCTCTGTCACTGTCACCCCTCCCTCTGTCACTAGTCACCCCCTCCCTCTGTCACTGTCACCCCCTCCCTCTGTCACTGTCACCCCCTCCCTCTGTCACTAGTCACCCCATCCCTCCCTCTGTCACTGTCACCCCTCCCTCTGTCACTGTCACCCCTCCCTCTGTCACTGTCACCCCCTCCCTCTGTCACTAGTCACCCCATCCCTCCCTCTGTCACTAGTCACCCCATCCCTCTGTCACTGTCACCCCCTCCCTCTGTCACTGTCACCCCCTCCCTCTGTCACTGTCACCCCTCCCTCTGTCACCCCCTCCCTCTGTCATTGTGTCACCCCCTCCCTCTGTCATTAGTCACCCCTCCCTCTGTCATTAGTCACCCCTCCCTCTGTCACTAGTCACCCCTCGCTCTGTCACTAGTCACCGCCTCCCTCCGTCACTAGTCACCCCATCCCTCCCTCTGTCACTAGTCACCCCACCCCTCCCTCTGTCACTGTGTCACCCCCTCCCTCCCTTACTCTGTCACTAGTCACCCCCTCCCTCACTCTGTCACTAGTCACCCCCTCACTCTAGTAACAGTGAGGGAGGGGGAGCGTGTGACTAGTGATAGAGGGAGGGAGGGTGTGACTAGTGATAGAGGGAGGGAGGGTGTGACTAGTGATAGAGGGAGGGAGGGGTGACTAGTGACAGAGGGAGGGAGGGGTGACTAGTGACAGAGGGAGGGAGGGGGTGACTAGGGACAGAGGGAGGGTGTGACTAGTGCCAGTCACCCTCTCCCTCCCTCACTCTGTCACTAGTCAACCCTTCCCTCCATTACTATGTCACTAGTCACCCCTTCACTCTGTTACTAGTCACCCCCTCACTCTAGTCACCCCTTCCCTCCCTTACTCTGTCACTAGTCACCCCCTCCCTCACTCTGTCAGTAGTCACCCCCTCACTCTAGTGACAGAGTGAGTGAGGGGATGACTGGTGACAGAGTGAGGGAGGTGGTGACTAGTGACAGAGTAAGGGGGGCAGTCGCCCCCTCCCCCACTCTGTCACTAGTCACCCCCTCCCTCCCTGACTGCCTCCAGGTACCCCCTGACTCTGCCACCTGTCACCACCTCCCACACTCTTCCACCTGTCACCCTCTCCCTCACACACTCTGTCACCTGTCACATATGCATTCACACTGACACTATATACAAAAAAGCACATGTAGTCATCCAGACATGCACAAGTGCATTCACACGGACTCAAATACAAACATGCATTGATACACAGGTCTTCACAATATACACATCCAAAGGAATGCTGTATTATATGAGAGTTATATTTAAAGGGACACTATAGTCACCCAGACCACTTCAGCTCAATGAAGTGGTCTGGGTGCCAGGTCCCTCAGGTTTTAACCCTTCAGATGTAAACATAGCAGTTTCAGAGAAACTGCTATGTTTACTTATCAGGGTTAATCAAACCTCTAGTGGGTGTCATCCTGACGTGCAGAACGTCTATAGGAAAGCATTGAGAAATGCTTTCCTATGGACTGTTTGAAAGCGCGCTTGCTGCGCATGCGCATTTCGCTCCACTCGTGAGCTGACGTCGGCGGGGGAGGAATGGTCACCAGCACCGAGGGGGCCCGGTGCTGGATAAAGGTAAGCTGCTGAAGGGGTTTTAACCCCTTCAGCGCAACGGGAGGGGGACCCTGAGGGTGGGAGGACCCTTAGGGCACTATAGTGTCAGAAAAACAAAGCGGTTTTCCTGACACTATAGTGATCCTTTAACATTTATTTAATGCACATATATTTGTGCATTCAAAGGGCCTGGGATCTAATTTTGCCCAGGGGCCCCAAAGGCTCTCAGTCCGCCCCTGACCACAGCAATGATATGAATAAAAGTAAAAGATCCCACAGTTAAGAACCGTGGGACCCAGTGTCACTTAACTGAGGGAGCAGCAAAGAAAGAGGAAGTACTATACTGGACACCGCCTATTATGCTATGAAGAGGATGCTGATTGGCTGTTCCTGTTGCTAGGAAGATATACCTCTCATCCAGGGACGTATTAGCCGCAAGGCAAACAAGGCATTTGCCTTGGGTGGCATTTTCCAGGGGGCGTCAAACAAAGCCGCCCCCAAACGCCCAGGGCAAATGTCTTGTTAGCCTTGCGGCTAACTAAAAATCCGTACAGGCAGGCGCGCTGGCGAGGGAGCACTTTACCCTGAGCTCTCTGCTCAGCTCCCTTGCGCACCACAGAGTGATGCCGGGAGCCTGAATATTTTCCACTGGACCCCAGGGAAAGGGAGAACCCCCTCCCCCTCCCCCAGCATTCCCAAAGGTAAGGAGGCTGGGGGGTTGGGGAAAAAAAGTGAGTGTGTGTGTCTGTTAGTGAGTGTGTGTGTCTGTTAGTGAGTGTGTGTTTGTCTGTTAGTGAGTGTGTGTTTGTCTGTTAGTGAGTGTGTGTTTGTCTGTTAGTGAGTGTGTTTGTCTGTTAGTGAGTGTGTTTGTCTGTTAGTGTGTGTGTGTCTGTTAGTTAGTGTTTGTCTGTTAGTGTGTGTTTGTCTGTTAGTGAGTGTGTGTTTGTTAGTGTGTGTGTGTGTGTGTGTTAGTGAGTGTGTGTCTGTTAGTGTGTGTGTGCATGTCAGGGAGTGTGTTACTATGTGAGAGTGTATGCGTGTCTGTTAGTGAATGTGCGTGTCTGCTAGTGACTGTATGTGTCTGTTAGTGGGTGTGTATGTCTGTTAGCTAGTGTATGCATGTCTGTCAGTGAATGTGTGTGTGTATTTACAAGGCGGGGAAGGGTGGGGTGGGGGGGGGGGCGCCTGAGTTTTGTCATGCCTAGGGCAGCACATAACCAGGATACACCACTGCTCTCATCAGTGGCGTACACACGACCCATGGGGCCCCGGTGCGAAAATTGATCCGTGCCCCCCCCTCCCCTGCGCTTACTGTTTATGGGCCGGGGCCGCAACACATGGCGGCAGGCACATGGTTGCAGTGCTGCAACCTCGGTATGTATGCCAGTGCATGCAGATACACATACACTTAAAGCTCAATGAAGTGGTCTGTGTGCCAGGTCCCTCTAGGGTTAACCCTGCAGCTGAAAACATAGCTCCCGCAGGACCGGCCGGTGACACTAGGGCCAGGCTGAGGTGGCCAGCTCCTGGCCCCCCTCTGGAGAAGAGGCTGGCCATACTGGCGTACATACTGGGTTGCAGGGCGGCTGGGCCCCCTGGTGGGCCGGGCCCGGTCGCAGCCGCGTCCCCTGCGACTGCGGTATGTCCGCCACTGGCTCTCATTTTATTTACTGGTTTCTTTTATACTGATGTAATGTTTTTTTTTCTTTGCTGCTGAGGGAAAGAAAGAAAGAGTGCAGCATAAGAGGAGTTTCCATGTCTTAATACAATCTAAGTTTCATGTTTGCATTTGATATATTTTTGGAAAACAGATAAAATGACTTATTTATTTAAGCAACTGCCATTCTATATCATCAACCAGTATTCAGGAGATGAAGCCAACACTTCAGTGATCCAAATAGAAAGGTAAACTGATAGCGAGGAATGGGGATTGGAAGGAGTAAACAAACTAAATGTCAGGACAGAGTGGTGGTAGAGGATTTCGAATGGCCAACTGACATTACAGTTTAGTAGCAGGCAGGCCAGGCCAACATACGATATCGATTGTTAACTGAGGGAGTAGATAAGTTATCATTTAGAGTAGAATGGTAGATAAACCAATCAATATTTTTTATATTTCAGTTAGGTCAGACGCCAGGTGAAACGACTCCTATTTTCCTGCCCAGCGATTCTGAGTGGGACTGGACCCTCGCCAAGATATGGGTGCGCAATGCTGAGCTTCAGGTCCATGAAGGTGTATCTCACCTGCTTTACACCCATCTCTTCGCTGAGGTCTTTAATATTGCGACCACCAGACAGCTTCCGATGGGCCATCCGGTGTACAAGGTAAGGACTAATTCCAACAGTTCAGAAATAGTCAAAAACAGTGGCATAAGGTTTTCTAAGCTCCCCTGACCTACGCCCTGCAGTGCATGACTTAGCTCATTGGCTGAGAATAGCAGCTGATCTTACTCCTCAATGAACTGCAGGGCTTAGTTCAGACATAAAGCTTCCAGATCTACTGCTATAGTAGTGAAGGTGGGTCGTGGTGCCCAGTGGACCCCAAGTAAGAAGTCAAACTGTTCTAAAATGCTTTTTTTGACTCCTTACAATGGGAAGGGGGTGGGGTGCCAGGCCACTACTGGTACCATAACCACTCTGGCATAACATTTAGCCATTTTGTTCCAGTATTGAACAGATATTCAGCACATATCCTGACTGTCAGAGTACTAATCTGTCACTAGGATTTGTATATTTTGGCGATAAGTAGGCTTATTTAATAAAATGTCAATTTAAAGTGAATTTTAAATTTAAGGCCAGAGTAGCCAAAATTAACTTTGTTGCAATTCACTTTGAATTGCAACAAAGACCCTCACAGTGTTTTTAATCTGATAAACACCGTAAAAGATGTTGCCTTCTGTAACGGATCGACGGGCACCCCGACTGGGTACCTCCGTTGAAGGATGCTCCTAGCGCTTCCTGAGGACTCCAAGCACTGCAGCAGACACCACAACCACCGAACCGGAGAAGCATCCGAATGCTCTCAAGCATATGAATGCTGTAAACAGCTTAACAGGAAAAGCATACAATCAGCTTACACTCCTGGCAGTCAGCATACAATCCAATTCCACCAATAACGAGACGACGCTTCGTTTTGAGGTCAAGCAGAACTGACTGTACTGGCACATACAGCCTCTTTTATTCACAATCCACAAACATAGTACTGCCCACAGGGTTTTGAAAAACAACCAATCAATCCGTACAATACACACAGACACTCCCACACAAAATCCTCCCCTCTGCCTGTGATATGATTACTGAACACAATAGTTAATATAATTATCACAGGCAGAGAAATACAGTATTATAAAACATATCACAGGGACCCCAAAACATGCAATAACCCCATGAAACCCATCCATTGTTCTCACCATGTGCCTCTGATACATGAAATGGTGACCACCCAGTAACTCCAGTATGTCCCCAGATGGTTCTTAAAGGGCCAGCAGCAGCATAATAAAATACAATATGCCCAAATCAGTTCCTAGAAGGGCAATACATCCCAGGGCAGGAGGCTGGCAAACAGGCCCCTCCAAAAAACAGTGGCGAGGTCACTTTCGCCATATATATCCCCTTTGGGGGGTAGATTAACCAGGTACCTGACCTTCTGTCGGTCGGTGCCTGAGTTAGTCTGAGAACCCACCCACAACAGTAAGGTACAAGAGCAGCCCACCCACAACAAACAGTTACTGCACCTGGGTATTCCGCTGAGGTCACTGGGTAACACGCTGTGGGGGCTTGGGGGGCAGAGGCCAACTGCGCTCTGCCCCGCTTCTGCTGGGGCAGCTGAGTTAGGCCTTGGCTGTGGAGGAGAAATATTACTTACCCCCTCCTCCTGGTGTCCCTGCAAGGGTAGTTGGGGATCTGGATAGGCTGTCCAGCATTCCTGTAGGTCGGGTGCAGAGACCACGGTCCCATCTGCACCTTCTGGGAGATTAGTGTCTCCCCTTTGTGGGGTAAGTTGCCATTGGGGAGGAAGGACGACACTTTCGGCTCCCTGGAACTCACACTGCAGCTGGGGAGGAAGGACGACCCCTTCGGCTCCCTGTAACTCACACTGCCGCTGGGAGGAAGGACGACACCTTCGGCTCCCTGGAACTCACACTGCCGCTGGGGAGGAAGGACGGCACCTTCGGCCCCCTGGAACTCACACTGCCGCTGGGGAGGAAGGACGACACCTTCGGCTCCCTGGGACTCACACTGCCGCTGGGGAGGAAGGACGACACCTTTGCCTCCCTAGGGCGCACACTGCCGCTGGGGAGGAAGGACGACACCTTCGGCTCCCTGAAACTCACACTGCCGCTGGGGAGGAAGGACGACACCTTCGGCTCCCAGTAACTCACACTGCCGCTGGGGAGGAAGGACCACACCTTCGGCTCCCTGGAACTCACACTGCCGCTGGGGAGGAAGGACGACCCCTTCGGCTCCCTGGAACTCACACTGCCGCTGGGGAGGAAGGACGACACCTTCGGCTCCCAGTAACTCACACTGCCGCTGGGGAGGAAGGACGACACCTTTGGCTCCCTGGAACTCACACTGCCGCTGGGGAGGAAGGACGACACCTTCGGCTCCCTGGGACTCACACTGCCGCTGGGGAGGAAGGACGACACCTTCGGCTACCTGTAACTCACACTGCCGCTGGGGAGGAAGGTTGACACCTTTGGCTCCCTGGGACTCACACTGTCGCTGGAGATCTGGGTTGGCTGCCCAGCATCCCTGTAGGGCCGGTAGAGAGACCTCGGTCCCATCTCCACCTGCCATCTGTGGGTCTTCCCAGGACCAGTCTGTGAGGTCCCTCAACATTTGCGAGTAAGGACCACTGGCTTCCGCACCTGGTAACGCCAGCTGCTGCTGGGGATCTGCCCAGCATCCCGTTAGGCCCGGTGGAGAGACCTCGGTCCCATCTCCACCTGCCTGTTGTGGTTCCTCACAGGACTAGTCTATGAGGACCCCTACTTCGGGTTCCTCTGGCCGCCTCAGGGGTTAACCTTTTCGAATGCAGCCTCTCTTTGGCTGCTGTAACACTCCTTCCGCTGAGCATATTCTCTCTCTTTCGCCAGCCGGAATTCTCGGTCCATCTTTGCGTTTTGCTCGGCTGTGACCTGGTTCCAGATCGCCTGGAATATATCCATGGGCACATTATCACCATACTGGGCCACTCGCTGCCTCACCTCCGCCAGCCAATCATCGCCAGAGCCTTCCATACTTGTCTGCTCCAAGTCGCTGGATACCTCTGCTCCCAGGGGCGCTGCACGTGTGCTAGCGTTGCCCTCAATTTGTAACTCCACGAATGGTGTCTCCAAGCTGCTTTACCTCTCACTAGGACGCCATCCCACCGCTTGCCACCAATGTAACGGATCGACGGGCACCCCGACTGGGTACCTCCGTTAAAGGATGCTCCTAGCGCTTCCTGAGGACTCCAAGCACTGCAGCAGACACCACAACCACCGAACCAGAGAAGCATATGAATGCTCTCAAGCATATGAATGCTGTAAACAGCTGAACAGGAAAAGCATACAATCAGCTTACACTCCTGGCAATCAGCATACAATCCAATTCCCCCAATAACGAGACGACACTTCGTTTTGAGGTCAAGCAGAACTGACTGTACTGGCACATACAGCCTCTTTTATTCACAATCCACAAACATAGTACTGCCCACAGGGTTTTGAAATACAACCAATCAATCCGTACAATACACACAGACACCCCACACAAAATCCTCCCCTCTGCCTGTGATATGATGAACACAATGGGTGATATAATTTTCACAGGCAGAGAAATACAGTATTATAAAACATATCACAGGGACCCCAAAACATGCAATAACCCCATATCCAAAATTCACCCAGATCCGTTCAGTAGTTTGGAAAATACAGTTTAGCGCAGATTCCGCAGAACATATACAGGCTATATGAAAAATAATTACTGGGGGGCGTGGCCTGGACACCGACCGAGATGGCCGCATAATTCCGGAGCTCCGCTAAATCCACTCTCAATCCGGCACTAGCCATCAGCATCGAGGCCAAATAACTGGCTCAACACCCTCTATAATGCCAGGCATGCACTCCGGCATGAAGCAGAACACAAAAAAAAGGGGCGACAGGAGAGAAATCGGCAGATCGGTGGCGGACATGCTGACAACTCCGCAAGGCAGACAGGCCTCACAAGATGGCCGCCAGCACAGCCCGCGTGGATCCCTCTCCCCGGCCTCCACAACGGGCAGCGACATACCAGAAACGCAACCAGGGGACCCCGCACAAATACTTGCTAAGCTGCAGGAGGTGAAAAGCTTTTTAGCCAAAGAAATCTCCAACAGCACGAGAGAGGTCAAGGCAGAAATCCAGGCGTTGGGCGCCCGGACGGCGGCCCTAGAGGAGAAGATGGATCAGGTCACACAGGCCCATAATGGCACCGTATCACATTCCAGAGCAATGGAACAACGGATATGTGACCTGGAACTCACGGTGGAAGACCTCGCCAACCGCTCCAGACGCAATAATGTGAGGATTAGGGGCCTCCCCGAAACAGCCACGGAAGGGAATCTGGTGAGCAAAATGGAGCACTATTTTAAGCACTTACTCCCAGACATCCCAGATGCCTACTGGGCAATCGATCGGGCACACAGAGCGCTCCGAGCCCGGAGAGCGGAGGGACAGGCACCGAGAGACATCATCATCCGTTTTCATTACTACTCCACCAAAGAAGCGGTGATGAAATATGCTAGATCCAACGAGCTAAATTACCAAAACGCCATCATTACCTTATACCAGGACTTTTCCCCATCCACACTGCAACGCAGACGAAATTGGAGACCCCTCACAACACTGCTTCAAGAGCAAGAAATCAAGTATACATGGGGGCACCCCTTCAAGTTAGTGGCTTTCAAGGCCGGGACTACCTACACTCTGCAACCGGGAGGAGATCCACTAAGATTCCTAAGAAGCCTCCAGATAGAACCACCAAGAAGTTTTGCCCTACCCGGAGAATCACTACCCGAACTTAAAGATCTACCCGAGGATTGGACAGTTACCAGAGCAGCTAAAGCCTCCACGGACCGCCACACCTGAGACCCTCAGCGGACACCTCACGACAACTTTTGGTTTACTCTCCCAACCTGCCGGGACCCGGTTCCACAGGAGAGAAGGACTCACTTGAACTGTCTAATACTCTGTCGCTGACGGCTAATTGGTATCGTATGTAGCCCTTACCTAGATAAGTTCTTTTACAAGGGACTTAATTTCTTGCACCCAGTTCTGAGGGGGCGATTACCGGAGGTGGGGTGTGCTTGTGTACTGTATGTTGTAGATATGATGACCCACACACGGAGGCAAAACGATCACTGGGGAAAATAAGGCCTAACACGTTTGCCCCCGTTAGAGTACCCCAACATGCGGTGCACTACCAGTTCATTGGGGCGGGGCACCCCTCCCCTCCCTCCCCTCCCTCCCTCCCCCCCCTCCCCCCCCTCCCCCCCTCCCCCCCCTCCCCCCCCTCCCCCCCTCCCCCCCCTCCCCTCCCTCCCCCCCCTCCCCCCCCTCCCCCCCCTCCCCCCCCTCCCCCCCCCCTCCCCCCCCTCCCCCCCCTCCCCCCCTCCCCCCCTCCCCCCCCTCCCCTCCCTCCCCCCCCCCCTCCCTCCCCCCCCCCTCCCCTCCCTCCCCCCCCCCCTCCCCCCCCTCCCCTCCCTCCCCTCCCTCCCCCCCCCCCCTCCCCCCCCCCCTCCCCCCCCCCCCTCCCTCCCCCTTAGACTATTTCACCACTAACGACACGGAAGATGTCAACCCGACTTCGCTGTGGGCAGCACACAAAGCAGTGCTACGGGGACACCTCATACAGGCAGCCACGCATAAAAAACAAACCAAAACGAAACACCTCCTAGAACTACAAAACACAATGCGGAAACTAGAACAACAACATAAGCAGAACCCCACCACCACCATATACACAAGACTGCAAACCGTACGTCACGCTATAAAAGAACTCACCATAGCAGACATAGCACACTCCCTAGTCTGGTCAAAGCGCTTTTTCTACGAAAAAGCCAACAAGATGGACACACTACTAGCACGGACCCTCCGACCCAGACCAGGACATAAGCCCATAACCACACTACGAACCGCAGCCAACGACCTGGCACACACCCCTAAAGATATCAATAACACGTTCACTGAATACTTTCAGAAGCTATACAACCACACCCCAAGGGAAGGGGAAGCGCAGACTCAATATATCACACGCATAACAGAATTCCTATCCCAATTAGACCTGCCCCAGGTGTCCACAGTGGAAGCCAATACCCTGGAGAGCCCCATCACACAGGAGGAGGTAGAATCGGTGATATCTGCCCTTAAAGGTCGCAAAGCACCGGGCCCAGACGGGAACGACATGGGATATTACAAAAGATATAAGGTGGAATTAGCCCCCTACCTCACCAAATTATACAACCACTTCCTCCAAGGCGGTACTCCGGACCGCGACATGGCCACTGCCAACATAGTTTTAATCCCCAAACCCGACAAAGACGGTACACTAGCCGCTAACTACAGACCAATATCACTTATAAACGCGGACTTAAAAATATACGCAAAGATATTGGCACAGAGACTAACCCCATTACTTCCAACATTAATACACCCAGACCAAGTAGGCTTCATGCCGGGACGCCAATTATACGAGAATACGCGCAGAGGTGCTGATCTGATGTGGCTCATGTCTAACTCCAAGTCGCCAGCCCTGGCGCTTTCCCTTGACGCAGAAAAGGCCTTTGACAGGGTCCAATGGTCTTTTCTGTTCCACTTATTACAAAAACAAGGCTTCCCAGACACATACATCACAGCCATAAAAGCCCTATACACAGACCTTCAGGCACAGACCGTAATAACAGGCGCCCCGAGGACGCCATTTCGGGTGAGCAATGGAACGAGACAGGGGTGCCCCTTGTCGCCGCTGTTGTTCGCGATAGTTCTAGAGCCACTCTTACATCTAGTCAGAACTGATCCAAATATTAAAGGGGTGCAAATTAGGGGGGTGCAATTCAAAATAGCAGCTTATGCGGACGATATTCTCCTCACTCTCGCAGATCCGATGCCCCCAATGGCAAATCTGGAAAAACTACTTCAAATTTACGGGGAGCTATCCGGGTACAAAGTCAACCTCACTAAATCAACAGCATTGCCATTTCACATTCCTGATCACGAGATACAATACATTAGACGAACGTACCACATTAAAACAAATACAACCATGCTCACTTATCTAGGCGTCAGACTAACTGCGGACCACAAATTGCTTTACCAACACAACTACACACCACTGCTCAATAGACTCAAGACAGACCTAGACAACTGGACAGACAAGCCGATTACATGGCTTGGCCGACTACACTCGGTAAAAATGAATGTACTGCCAAGACTGCTATTCCTCTTCCAAGCGCTCCCAGTCCGGGTCACCAAAAATGACCTAGCAGATACTCAAAAAGCAATAGATGCCTTTATATGGCAAAGAAAGAGACCCAGGATAGCCAAGGCAACATTATATAACCCCAAATGGAGGGGAGGATTGGGTATGCCCCATCTGCACCATTACTACACTGCCGCACAAATAGCTCACTGGCACTGCCCGACTAACCAACGCAGATGGGTGGACATAGAATCCCTCATGACTGGGGCAGACCTACCACAATTCCTCATCTGGGTGCCCAGGGAACACAGGGTACTCCTACGGACAGAATGTCCGGCAATCCTTAACTCCCTTAGCTTATGGGACCGAGTCGCAAAGAAACTTAAATTAACAGACTTACCGTCCTTAATGACTCCGGTCTTACGCAACAGGGCATTCCCACCCGGACTGAGGGCACAAGATTTTCACGGCATAGAAGCCACAGGCCTACAACGTTACACACATCTGTTCACAAACAACCAATTGGTATCCTACCAACACCTGCAAACTCTGACCCCACTAAAAACAAGTGACTTCTTCAGATATGTCCAGATTAGGGACTTCGCACAGACTAGAGAAGTCAGAACGGCAATGGCCAAGCCGATCACTTTCTTTGAGAAAATATGCTTACAAGAGCGTATGCCAACCAAACTAATCTCACTACTATACAATCATATATGCCTAGAATCAGGGACCTGGGGCACTCAAACATACACCGACAAATGGGAGGCGGACCTGGGGGAGACATTAGAGGGGACTGATTGGCAGGATATCTGGGAGGCTAATGCAAAAGTTTCCATATGCACGGCCCTTCAGGAACAAGCATACAAAATACTACTTCGGTGGTACACGACCCCTGTCAAACAGTGCCACATGCAATTATGCCCCACAGACACCTGCTGGAGGCTCTGCGGAGAAAAGGGCACGTACATTCATATGTGGTGGCACTGTGCCAAGGTTAAAGTGTACTGGGGAAATATTGCAGACCTAACCTCGAATATACTACAACGCAGGATAACACCAGACCCTTGGGCGTGCCTGCTATCACGGCCCACAGAGGGACTAAATAAACACGACCAAAAACTACTAAACATGCTTAACTTGGCAGCTCGTAGAGCGTTAGCACAATACTGGATTAAACACGAAGTACCCCCGATCTCCCTAGTTCTCTCCAAAATCAGGGATAATTACCTGATGGACAAGTTAACCGCACAGGTTCGCGACTCTAGCGCCACCTTCCAAAAAACTTGGGCACTCTGGGAACAATATGACGTATAACATACTGAGCATAGTCCCAACTCCGATAGTTCAGAATTAAGAAAAAATAATAAACAGCATGACATACCCACTGTTACAGGTTTTCAGTATTATGTTTTATACTGTATATATATTATATTATATTATATTTTGTTTGTAATTTTTTACTTATCTATGTCTCGATGCTCAATTGTCACCGATGTTTGCATGGAACCAGCGTATCGAGACAAAACTTAAATACACGTGGACTTGGCACAACACAAAGATATCCTTGAAAGGCTTCTGCGCAAGCCTCATGTAAAGTATCATTATATGCACTAACATACCCTTCCTTTCTGTAATACACCTATTAAGATGCTTCTTGTGATTGGGCCTCTGCGCAGGCCAAAAGTACTGTGATACAATGTGCCGGTCGGCGTTTAAATAAAGAATTGAAAAAAAATAAAAATAATAATAATTACTGTATAATGTGTCCCCTGTTGTATAGTTTAATACTACTGCACGATGTCTTTGTGCACCAAATACCGGCGAGATGGCACCGTGTAGAAAAGTCCAAACAGTGTCTGTGAGTTGAAATGGCCGCCATCCATTGTTCTCACCATGTGCTTCATCCATTGTTCTCACCATGTGCCTCTGATACATGAAATGGTGGCCACACAGTAACTCCACAGTATGTCCCCAGATGGTTCTTAAAGGGCCAGCAGCAGCATAATAAAATACAATATGCCCAAATCAGTTCCTAGAAGGGCAATACATCCCAGGGCCATAGTCGCAGGGCAGGAGGCTGGCAAACAGGCCCCTCCAAAAACCAGTGGCGAGGTAACTTTCGTTACACCTTCCCATTCTGGTAGCCTGTCCTTTAATTGAAGTGCTCTGTTGTCGAGTTTGAGATATGTGACCATTCATGAGAGCCCAGCAGTCAGGACATGTGCCATTAGGAGTTCCAGGAGTATATAGGGATCAGCACCTCTTAAATAGAGCACCACACCACCTGATTGGCTGGGGAGGGAGTTCTCACTTTGACATACAAGCCATCCATGCTCTCAGCACACAAATCTCAGGTTTTCAAGCTAAGCTTCTCCTAGTCTTGCTGAATAATCCTGTGCACTGATTCATTAGGACTTCTTAAACCACAGTGTCTGGGGTCCTAGGGTATATATGGATGTGTTTTATTGGAAGAATACAAATTCTAATTATTACCAGGGAAAATATTTCACAGATGGAACGCAATGTGCCTGTAATCCTTTGTTCTTCTGTTCCAGCTCATTATTCCGCACCTTCGCTACACGCTGCAAGTAAATGTCTTAGCTAGAAATAAACTCATTGGACCTGGCGGCACCTTGGATTGGGTAAGATCTACCATTATCAAATACCTGGAGTGCAACAGGAGAGATCCCATGATGGGCCATGACTTAGGACATTGTAGAGCACATGCTGGCCCATGACTATGGACATTGTAACAAAGAATGTGTAAGGTGCTCATTTTTGTTGGTCCTGCTCTCCCCCATACATTACCCCGGTATTTTTATTGTGCAAAAAAAAAGGTGTTTTTTTCCCCCCCAAAATATCAGTAGTACAGAGTGAAGTATAAGCTCCACTCCTGCGTAAGATTCAAGTTTTAGTCTCCATCACTGACTTCCAGAAGAAGACCTGCACATATTGCTTCCCAGATAACCAGCATTAGGATTGTAAGACCCAATTTTCATACTGTCACTTACATACTTTAGTGGTTTAGTTATTCTGGTCTACTTTGACATGGAATATCAGAATTCTGTTCCACAAATCTCCGAACCCAAATAGCAGTATTAAACCTGTTCCATGCAAGTGTCAAAAGATATTCTATGCTGTGCATCAACTGGCCAGGTCTCCTGACGCCCCAAATGATATTCCTTTATGCAGAATAATTAGAATGGTATGAGAAGATATGAGATCCAGGGATGGAGAGGAAGGGAAATGGACAGACGTTTGCTACACAAGTGGGATTCTAGTCCCATTTCTTGCTGTGGAAATGAATGCCACAACATGGCAATGACCCCAACCTGCTTTACTCTATAGACGGTGGACATGTGCATTCATTTTCAATCATATTAGGATTTATCTGAATATACAGTGATTGGTGGGTCACCCAAATTCTGTAACTTGGAATTGCCATATGATCAAATATCAAATTTAAAATGGACAATGGATGAACTGTTGTTTGTAATTTGAGTTCCGTTTGTGGCACCCCAAAAAATGGATTAATTATTAGGGTACGCCCCCTAAATAAATAATAAGGAAATAAACTAGGGATCAACCTGACTGGACATTTAAGATACACAATGAAACTCAATATTGTAAAGCGCTACGGAATCTGTTGGCGCTATATAAATTGCAATAATAATAATAATAATAAAAACGTAACCAAACAAAATCACCAATATTGACAGACTGTGGCCAATTTAGTAAATTACCATTTTATTCGGTCGGAATTTGGGGAAGCCAATTCTGACCGTAATTCAATTCATTAAAAGGACACAAAAATGAGCCTATCACAGTACTGAATGCACTGAATAGAGATATACATATACACATTATATATATATATATATATATATATATATATATATATATATATACACACACACACACATATATATTAAAGGACAACTATAGTGCCAGGAAATCAAACTCTTTTTCCTGGCACTATAGTGCCCTGAGGGTGCCCCCACCCTCAGGGTCCCAATCCCGCTATGCTGAATGAAGAGGAAGGGGGTTAAAAACTCACCTTTCTCCAGCGCCGGGCTTCCTCAGCGCTGGGGACTCTCCTCCTCCTTTGGCCGTCATCGGCTGAATGCGCGCGCATTCAGCCAGTCCATAGGAAAGCATTCTCAATGCTTTCCTATGGACGCTTGGGTCTTCTCACTGTGATTTTCACAGTGAGAAGCGCGGAAGCGCCTCTAGCGGCTGTCAATGAGACAGCCACTAGAGGCTGGATTAATCCTAAAGTAAACATAGCAGTTTCTCTGAAACTGCTATGTTTACAGCAGGCAGGGTTAATCCTAGATGGGTGCCTATAGTGGTCCTTTAATATAATGCATATATTTGGCAGTACAGGGATAGGCTCATTTTTCACCCCTTTTGGTTCGCCAGTTTTCCTTGAATTCTTCGTATAGACGCTATTCCGACAAGCTAAACCACCGACCAAATGTTTTACAAAACTTCAGCCAAATTGATTCAGTCAACCAGATTGTTTCTGCCATGCCATAAGTAATATGTTAAAAAAAATAATAGAAAGAAAGAGAGGACAAAATAAGTCCTCAGTGGGAGAGTAATCGAGGGGAAGGGGGTCCCTACCTTTAATAGTCCTAAGGGAAAACAAAATGAAATAGGACAGATGCGTGAAGGAAATTAGCGGTGAACCATCTAAAGACAAATGCAAAAATCAGGTGTCTACTAGAAAAAGAGACTGCCTGACAAATGTTCTAACCTAAAGTTGAACAGCATGCATCCTAAGTCTCATAGGCAACCAACCCAGGTAATAGAGGTAGCTAAAAAGCTGAGCCAGTGTTAAGAGCTTGAAAGAAGCCTCTGTAGGAGAAGTAAACTACCCCAATTCTATGCCCAGACAGAAACCCCTGTCGGTAGGAAGCTGTCCCTAGTTACCTCGGCAGTGTGAGAGGACCACTAGTGCCTACCCGAACTCTAATCCCTATCTGTCCTAATGATTAAAAAGATTTAAACAAATAAATCCATGTGCTACCAAAGGTGATCAAAAGAAAATAATTAAATAAATAAAGTAAGCTTGACGCGCGTTTCAGCACGCCGTCATCAGGAGCAATAAACTTTTGAAGTTCCCTGTATCCGTTTAAATAGCTTTTGTTGCAATCAAAAAAGATTGTGAAATGCTGTGTGTGACTCGTGTGTAGTATCCTGCCGTAAACTCTAGTCTCTCATTGGTCTGATATTTTCTCAGTGCCGCCCCTTATCGGCCGCGTCACGTGACGTAATCGTGACGTAAGCGGAGGGGCGTGATATCGGAATTGGGCAGTACCCACGTGGGGCCGGAGTGGGAGTGGTTAGGCCGCAGAGTGACAGCGGTATCATGTAATTGAAAAATCCTCACTATTAGAGACCTAACAGGATAGTGCGATCGTTTAGGGGGTATGATTAAATAATCATCCTGATGAACCGAGCGCAAGTTAAATGCAATAGTGGTACTGTAAGTTCCACTATTATAAGGCATGAATTTTACAGTTACTACAATCACTAGATCGTGATACACAGAGATGGATCAGCCAAAGGGCTTGACTAAGTGATTACTATACAGTTCACAGTTCATATATAAGATATAAGGTAATACTTGTAGATCCAATCCCATTGGGTCAGTATGGTCCCATATTTTGAAAAAAGGAATAATCGGACAGAGAAATAAAGATAATATATATAAGAAATAGTGGTATGTGTGATATATAACATATATACAGATCAATTTGTCACTGTGATTTCTTCAGTTTTCTTGTTTTTTGTGCATTCTTCTCTTTTCTATAAAACCTTAGATTGCTGGCTCTGGAAAAGGTGGAATAAAAATTCTGCTGAGGAAAGCTATGGAAAAACTGACCTACACTGCCCTCTGTCTCCCAGAAGACATAAAGATCCGAGGAACAGAGTCTCTTCCCAACTATTTTTACAGAAACGATGCAATGAGCATCTGGACAGCTTTGGAGAGGTATACATTGCATGTGTTTTATCTGTTGTCCGATATCGACTGTCCATCCTTTAACACGTGTTTTGGGCCGCTGCTTTGATTGGAGCTTTAGAAAGTGGAGTTTGACAATGATTTTGTGGACAAGACTGTCTAGAGCAGATGGTTAATTATCTAGGCTTCCTTGATAAACCTGCATTGAGAGGTTTTCATATGTAAATGATCCCTAGCAGATATTTATATTTAAAATTTGTCATCATAAAAGGTTTGTTTTAAGGCGTTTAGGGCTTTAGGAGTTCAAGGATGGGTGGTTTGGGGTAAATGCTTCAAGCTACGGACTGTAAGTTCCACAATACTTAGCCAAACACCTCCACTTGACTATTAGCCACCCAAAGCTAACCCTATAGCTTGTGGCACAGTGCTGTACCCTGTATCATTACATTGATGGGTACAGCAGTGTGTCTGGTGCTTTACTGATGCTTGATAGAGTAAACAATGCAGAGATTTTTTTAAAGAATCCCTAGTGAAATCCACATGTGACCAGGAAGGTAGGTATATGGTTATCCACTAGTCTACAGACAAAATGCCTAATTGAATGTGTCTTAAAGGAGCACTCCAACGTTAGAAACAATACTTACATTATTAATACTAAAACATTCCTGTTTTTAAACTAGATATAGGGTCCCACCCACAGTGTCCTCAAAAAGAAGTTACTCTAATCCAGCGGAGAGATGGTCTTCTCAACACAGCTCTGCAGCACGCTACTAGTTATCATCTCCTGGACCAATCCAAAGGGTCTAAGAGAGAATACTTGGAGTCTCCCACTCTCCACCAGTAAAATGCTTCTGTATGAGAGAGCCTCACTTTCACTTTGAGTGAGCACTCAAAGTGAGAGAAAGAAAACCTTTTGGGAATAACAAGACGTGTAACTAGAGAAATGTATAAAAGTTTTATAAAATAAAAAAGAGGGGACAAACAGTTAAGCTTTTACAGGAGCCATTTAAAAGGAGCATTCCGAATATTGTTACAAAGAAACAGATACATTATGTAAGATTGTATTTGCTCCGCCCCCAGCTTCATCTCAGACATCGTCCATTACTATTATAAGGATGATGACTCTGTGTCGGAAGATCCGGAGCTCCAAGCCTGGGTGGGAGAAATCTTTAAAGAAGGATTCCTGGACAATCATTCCTCAGGTAGGAATTTGTATCTAATTGTTTTACAAACGTTAACTAATTGATCAGCACTGAATAAAGAATTTAGTGAGGGTTGTTGGTGCATTTTCTACTTGGCCACATGGGGTGATGTGAGAGGTAAAGTACTATTTGGTGTTTAGACAGAATTCATAATATCACTGGACACGTTCTGTGGTCCTACTTTTACTGTTGATGTTTCCTTACTTTTTTGCAGGGAATGATTGGATTATAACAGACATCCCCCACAATACCCATGAAATACTGTATTTACCAGCCTGTCCTCTCTCTGCTTACAGAAATCCCCTCCTCCCTGAAAACCCAAGCAGAACTAATCAAATACCTGACCATGGTGATCTTCACGTGTTCTGCAAGACATGCTGCCTTTAATAGTGGCCAGGTGAGCGAGATATTGTAAAATATTCATATAGGGCACACAGAATATTTTGTGTTTATGTTCTAACTCATTCTTTACAGCAAGAAATTAGACATTTCTCTATAAACCGTATCAAACAGTATCCATCTGTCAGGGTGGTGGTCCAGTGACCGGGACCCAGACACTGTCTGGGCGGCGGTCAGATGACCGGGACCCAGTATGCCTGATGTTGAAGTAGGAGTCACAGAATGGAAGTGGATTAGCAGGGTCTGGTGCAGGGTAACCGCATGCCCCCTAGTGTTGAGCACCAGCGTTTGTGCGGCCACATACCAGGACCCTGATGCAGCTTCAGCGGATCCCAGGAACTAGGAGCTTAGAATTAAGCAGACCTCCCAGGAGCTGAATAGGGAGGCTCTACAGCAGGAATGTATCCAGTACAGAAACAAGGCAAGACTAGAATAGACACCAAACAAGACAAAACTAGGAGAACCCAGAACCAGAGAAGGATAGGAAGCTAAACCCAGAACATGTACACAATACATAAGGGAAACATTAACATAACATGGGCAGGACGTGGGCTGTGAATACAAACTAAAACAAGACAAGACAAGATAGGCAAAACAAGAGGAGACATAACTAAGTACTATATGTGAAAACTATGGGGATTTAGTTACATTGCATAAGCCTGCCACAAAGCCAATGTACCCCATATTCGGCAGGTCCTACTCAAGAAAAGGCAGAGAACTTGAGCAACTGCCTGCAGGGAACAACTTAAACAAAAAGAATCATGGAAAAGGAACGGGTGTGGCAACATAAAACAAACATTTAAAGGAATCCAAGAGACTGGGAATTCCAGGAACAAAATAAAAGGAATGAAGCCAGAAAACCCAGCATAAAGAAAACCAGACCTGGAATAGAAAACCAGAAAAAACAAGAAAAACTAAACAAGAATTGTAAAAAGAGTACTGGATACCAGAAGCCATTACCAGAATGATCCGCAGCCAGGAACAGGATGTGACACCATCAAGCTGTTTACAGGCAGATGGACAGACAGATGGACGGATGGACAGACAGACTCTTGTTAATATAACTGTCTATAAATAAACCAGGAATTTGAGGCGGGCTGTGTGGCCTAGTACTGGTTCTGTGAAATAGCTGACACAGTGGTGGGATGAACACTGCATGCGCGCACTTGGCTAGCAAATCCTTGCTTTCTCACTAGAGGGACCTAAACGGAAACTTTAAGGACACGCAGCACCACAGCTTTAATGAATTTGATAGATTTTTACTTCATTAATACATTGTATTTCTTGTGTGATAAAACCTTTGTAGTTTTTGCACACAAAAAACTAAAAACAGAGCTTTCTACAAAGTTTTGTTAATGCACACTTTCACCCCATGTTAACCATCGACCGACTGTAAAGTTTATGACATGTGGCTGCTGTATTCTGCTCACTAAATATAGCACAAAAGCTGCTTCATTAAAGGGACACTATAGTCACCAAAACATCTTTAGCTTTATGAAGCAGTTAGGGTGTACAGATCATGCCCCTTCAATCTCACTGCTCAATTCTCTGCAATTTAGGAGTTAAATCACTTTGTTTATGTAGCCTTAGCCACACCTTCCTGCATGTGACTTACACAGTGTTTACTTCTGATTGACAATAAAACCATTTTGATTTCATGCAGGCTGTGTCAGCCACAGCCAGGAGAGGTGTGGCGGCTAACTGAGATTGCAAAGGCATGATCTATACACCAACACTGCTTCATTACACTAAAGTTTTTTGGGTTACAATGGTGTCCCTTTAAATCCACAGCCTAGCTACACCCAGAGAAACAGGCAGACAGTGCTAATCATTCTAGGATGGGGGAGCAGACAGAATGACAAGGGGAAGCAGACAGCATGACTAGGGGTGGAGACAGCATGACTGGGGGAGCAGACAGCATGACTGGGGGAGCAGACAGCATGACTGGGGGAGCAGACAGCATGACTGGGGGAGCAGACAGCATGACTGGGGGAGCAGACAGCATGACTGGGGGAGCAGACAGCATGACTGGGGGAGCAGACAGAATGACTGCGGGACGGAGACAGCATGACTGGGGGAGCAGACAGAATGACTGGGGGAGCAGACAGAATGACTGGGGGAGCAGACAGCATGACTGGGGGACGGAGACAGCATGACTGGGGGACGGAGACAGCATGACTGGGGGACGGAGACAGCATGACTGGGGGACGGAGACAGCATGACTGGGGGACGGAGACAGCATGACTGGGGGACGGAGACAGCATGACTGGGGGACGGAGACAGCATGACTGGGGGACGGAGACAGCATGACTGGGGGACGGAGACAGCATGACTGGGGGACGGAGACTGCATGACTGGGGGACGGAGACTGCATGACTGGGGGACGGAGACTGCATGACTGGGGGACGGAGACTGCATGACTGGGGGAGCAGACAGAATGACTGGGGGAGCAGACAGAATGACTGGGGGAGCAGACAGAATGACTGGGGGAGCAGACAGAATGACTGGGGGAGCAGACAGAATGACTGGGGGAGCAGACAGAATGACTGGGGGAGCAGACAGAATGACTGGGGGTGGAGACTGTATGACTGGGGGAGCAGACTGTATGACTGGGGGAGCACACTGTATGAAAAAGGGAAGCAGACAGTATGACTGGGGGAGCATACAGAATGACATAGGGGGCAGACATGAGAGCAGATATGACAGTGGGAGCACACAGTATGACAAGGGGAAGCAGACAGTATGACAAGGGGGAGCAGACAGTATGACAAGGGGGAGCAGACAGTATGACAAGGGGAAGCAGACAGTATGACAAGGGGGAGCAGACAGTATGACAAGGGGGAGCACACAGTATGACAAGGGGAAGCAGACAGTATGACAAGGGGGAGCAGACAGTATGACAAGGGGGAGCAGACAGTATGACAAGGGGAAGCAGACAGTATGACAAGGGGAAGCAGACAGAATGACTGGGGGACGGAGACAGTATGACTGGGGGACGGAGACAGTATGACTGGGGGACGGAGACAGTATGACTGGGGGACGGAGACAGTATGACTGGGGAAGCAGACAGATTGACTGGGGGTGGAGACTGTATGACTGGGGGAGCAGACAGCATGACTGGGGGAGCAGACAGCATGACTGGAGGAGCAGACAGCATGACTGGAGGAGCAGACAGCATGACTGGAGGAGCAGACAGCATGACTGGGGGGCAGACTGTATGACTGGGGCAACAGACTGTATGACGGGGGAGCGGACAGTATGACGGGGGAGCGGACAGAATGACTGGGGGAGCGGACAGAATGACTGGGGGAGCAGACAGAATTACTGGGGGAGCAGACAGAATGACTGGGGGAGCAGACAGAATGACTGGGGGAGCAGACAGAATGACTGGGGGAGCAGACAGAATGACTGGGGGAGCAGACAGAATGACTGGGGGGGCAGACAGAATGACTGGGGGAGCAGACAGAATGACTGGGGGAGCAGACAGTATGACTGGGGGGCAGACAGTATGACAAGGGGGAACAGACTGTATGACGGGGGAGCGGACAGTATGATGGGGGAGCAGACAGTAGGACTGGGCGAGCAGACAGTTTGACGGAGGAGCAGACAGTTTGACGGAGGAGCAGACAGTTTGACGGAGGAGCAGACAGTTTGACGGGGGAGCAGACAGTATGATGGGGGAGCAGACTGTATGATGGGGGGAGCAGACAGTAGGACTGGGCGAGCAGACAGTTTGACGGAGGAGCAGACAGTTTGACGGAGGAGCAGACAGTTTGACGGAGGAGCAGACAGTTTGACGGAGGAGCAGACAGTTTGACGGGGGAGCAGACAGTATGATGGGGGAGCAGACTGTATGATGGGGGGAGCAGACAGTGTGGGAAAGGGGAGCAGACAGTATGACTGGGTAGCAGATTGTATGATGGGGGGAGCAGAAAAGAAAATCATCGGCAAGGAAGCAAATAAAGGACTTTGTGAGAGGGCAAATAAAGGACTTTGTCCCATGGTACCTCATGCTTCTGGGATTAGATGAACAATTTGGCTTTTTACCGGTTACTAACACCAATAGTTTTGGTGTAACGTGCCTCTGTTTTACACAATTTACAGTTTGACTTCTACTCCTGGATGCCAAATGGTCCATCAACCCTGAGGACTCCACCTCTCATGGAAAAAGGCACAGCGACCTTTCAGACCATCTTGGACACTTTACCACCAGTTAACATAACTGTCATCAATATGGCCGTCATGTGTCAACTCAGTCATGAGCCAAAGGATCGGGTGAGCTAGTGATATACAAAGGGCTGTGTGTGTACTAAAGGTTGAGACAAATTTTACTTAAGGTCATTTTTGGAATAATTAAATGAAACAAAAATTTAAATCAGCAAGTAGAATCAATATGAAGACTTTAAATAATTGATTATTAAGTATTCAGCTTTTTTCTTTTTTTTTTTTTTTTAGAAACCATGCACATTATTCAGTAAGATATATACATTAAATTCAAAGTGACATTTTAGGCCACATTAAAGGGACACTACAGGCACCAAGGCAAATTTTACTTAATGAAGCATTTTAGGTGTATAGATTATGCCCCTGCAGTCTCACTGCTCAATTCTCTGCCATTTAGGAGTTCTATCACTTTGTTTATACAGCCCTCGTCACACCTCCCTGCAGCTGTGGCTTGCACAGCTTCCCTAAACACTTCCTGTAAAGAGTCATCTAATGTTTACACTTCTTTTATTGCATGTTCTGTTCAATTGAGAAATTTTTATATCCTGCACTGTTAAAAAGGACTCTCCAGGCAGCCGTTTTTACTCACCTGGTTCCAGCACCGGGAGCCTCGTGAAGCCGCGCCCCCTATTTCGTCAAAATGACAAAATAGGCGGGAGCGAGCAGGGAGCAATCAGACGCTTCCATTTGGAAGCTTCATTGCTCCCTTTTGCGCATGCGCGGCTTCGCCACACGGCCGGGAGCTGACTGACAGCTCAGCTCGCGGTCTTTGCCCGCCCCCTCTCCGACAGGCTGGAGAGTGAAGGCGCGCACACAGTGCCTTCTTTCTCCTGCACACGTCAGACGTATCTTAATACGTCTGACGTGTACAGAGCCTTTTTAGGGCCCTACATGATAGGAAGTCCCTCTGGTGGTCGTCTGAGTGACGGCCACTGGAGGTATTCCTATCAATCAATATAAACACTGTATTGTCCCTGAAAATACAGTGTTTACATTAGATTGCCTGCAGGGAGCTATAGATCTCAGCTGAACAAATACATTAAGCTGTAGTTGTTCAGGTGACTATAGTGTCCCTTTAATACCTTGCTAGACCCTATAGAAGCCTCCTGTGTGATCAAAGCTCAATTTATAGAGCAGGAGATAAAAAAAAACATTTAAAAAACAAGTTACATCTGACTGAAAATTAAACCATTTTGTTTTAATGCAGGCTGTGTCAGTCACAGCCAGCGGAGGTGTGGCTAGAGCTGCTTAAACAGAAACAAAAGTGATTTAACAACGAATTGCACGTCTAGTAGGGAATACTTTGTCTCTTCTTATTGGCAATCTTTGGCAAAAGGCAGAGTTTCCACCCTTGTATGCAGTCATCATCTGACACAGTGCACAACAATTGCCTCAAACACAACACAAGTGAGATAGAAAGTACGACAGTGAGGATAGGTCTTGGCAGGTAAAGCCAGCAGGAGCCAAACACAGGAGAACATCAGAAGGAAGGACTTAAGGTCAGTATATCTCTTTCATTACCCTCCCAACCACCTTCACACAAAGGACATGTCACCTTGGGGGCAGTTTGCAAATAAAACCTAAATAAATAAGAATAAAGCTTTAAGAAACACAATTCTATATTCATTTTAACAGACATTCATTGGCGATAAAATAAACTCTAAGACTGAACAAATGGAATACTTCGACAATGCTGGTACTGAGATGATCTTTTCTCCGTTACAGAGACCTCTCGGTAACTACCCAGACGAGCGTTTCACGGAGGACATGCCCAAGAAATTCATTCAGGATTTCCAGAAGAAGCTGTCTGACATTTCCAGTCAAATTAAGGAGAGAAATAAGACAAAGAATCTGACTTACCCGTATCTGGATCCAGAGAGGATTGAGAACAGTGTGTCCGTTTAATGCAGACTGCATTTAGAAATTAAATCCTGAATGGAGGTGGAGGAACGTTTTTGATGCTCGTGACGTAGTGAGCTGTGGTGGCCAAAATCCAGGCAAAAAATATGGAGAATTATGTGATTTATAATAAATGTCACCCTGTAAGGCTGGTCTCTGTATAATCTAGATCTGTGTTATATAATGCCACACTGTACTGATGGTGTCTGTGTAATCTAGATCTGTATTATATAAACTACTAAACTACTTTCAATTACTTCCTCCCTTGGACTATTGCAGTGGGCTAATTCTCCCACTCATGTAACTGGCAATACCCTCGACCTTATTTTCTCCTATTCATGTACATTATCTAATATCTGCAATACTCCATTTCCTCTCTCTGATCACCACCTCTTATCGTTTGCTCTCAATTACCCCCTCACCCAACAACCTCAGCCTAACCCCCCTCAGCTCAGGAGGAACCTTAACTCTATTGACCTCCAGCAGCTGTCGGCTGACATTGATTCACAACTGCTATCCATCCCTTCCCTCTCCTGTCCCTCATTGGCCATCTCCACATATAACACTACCCTCACATCTGCCTTGAACACTGCAGCCCCACTCCAAACATGCACCACGAGGAGAACACGACCCCAACCTTGGCATAATAAATCAACACGCTATCTGCAGAGTTGCTCCCGCTGTGCTGAACGCTCCTGGAGGAAGTCCCGCACCCAGGCAGACTATCATCATTATAGATTCATGTTGCTTTCGTACAGCGCAGCCCTTGCCCTCGCCAAACAGTCCTACTTTTCCTCTCTCATTAGTTCATGCTCCCGCAATCCCAGACGTCTCTTTGACACTTTTAATTCCCTTCTCCGCCCTGCTGTGGCCACCCCCAAAACTAACCTTACAGCTGATAGCTTTGCATATTACTTTACTGACAAGATTGAACAGCTAAGGAAACAATTCTCCCCTCCTTGCCGTTCTCTTTCTCAACCACACATAAATCATGCTTTCCCTACCCATCAGACTTTCTCCCCAGCTACTGAACAAGAGGTGGCTGCACTTCTCCATTCCTCTCGCCCCACCACTTGCCCACTTGATCCTGTCCCATCTCACCTCATCAGATCTCTCTCCCCTTGTCTTGTGCCTATCCTAACACACATCTTTAACTGCTCTCTCTCTTCTGGCACTGTTCCTGCTGACCTTAAACATGCCACTGTAATACCTATCCTGAAAAAAACATCTCTTGACCCGTCCTCCCCCTCTAACTATCGTCCCATATCCCTGCTCCCTTACTCATCAAAGCTTTTGGAAAGACTTGTCTTTACCCGTGTGTCTCACTTCCTTAATTCCAACTCTCTCCTTGACCCTCTTCAGTCTGGCTTCCGCCCTCTCCACTCTACTGAGACCGCTCTTATCAAAGTGACTAATGACCTAATCTCCGCTAAATCCAAAGGTCACTACTCCATATTAATTCTCCTTGACCTCTCTGCTGCCTTTGACACAGTTGATCATGCTCTCCTCCTTCAAACTCTTCAATCACTCGGTCTCTGTGACTCTGTCCTCTCTTGGTTTTCCTCCTATCTCTCCCAACGCTCATTTAGTGTCTCCTTTTCCAAGGATACCTCCTCCCCTCGCTCTGTCTCGGTTGGAGTTCCCCAAGGCTCTGTCCTTGGTCCCCTTCTATTTTCTCTTTATACTGCCTCTCTTGGAAAACTTATTGCCTCTTTTGGATTCAACTACCACCTGTACGCTGATGACACTCAGATGTACCTCTCCTCACCTGACCTCTCCCCGGCCGTCCTGTAACGTGTCACTGCTTGCCTCTCTTCCATCTCTGACTGGATGTCGTCACGCTTTCTCAAACTTAACCTCTCTAAAACTGAACTCCTTGTCTTTCCTCCTCCTAATACTGATCCTCCTCTCTCACTCTCCCTTCAAGTCAGTGATATCCACATAAGTCCATCCCTACAAGCGCACTGTCTTGGCGTCATACTTGACTCTGGTCTCACCTTTGAGTCTCACATCCAGTTTGTTGCCAAGTCCTGTAGGTTCCAACTCAAAAACATAGCCCGCATCCGCCCCTTTCTTACGCAAGATGCTACCAAGGAGCTTGTCCATGCTCTAGTAATTTCCCGCATGGATTACTGTAACCCTCTCCTGATTGGTCTCCCCAAAAGCCGTACTGCCCCGCTACAGTCTGTAATGAATGCTGCAGCTAGACTGATTTTCCTATCCAGTCGGTCCTCTCACACCTCGCCCCTCTGCCAGTCCTTACATTGGCTCCCTGTATCCTATAGGAGTCAATTCAAAGTGCTAACCCATACATTTAAAGCACTGAACAATTCCAGCCCCTCTTATATCTCTTCACTGATCCAGAGGTATGCCCCTCCTCGTACCCTCCGCTCTGCCCGCGACCACCTCCTGACCGCTGCTCGCACCCGTACGGCCAACTCACGCTTGCAGGACCTCTCACGGGCGGCTCCTCTCCTATGGAATAACTTGCCTACTGCCATCAGACTCTCCCCTAGTCTTCAATCATTTAAGAAGGGCCTTAAAACCCATCTCTTCAGGAAAGCGTATGGCCTCCCAGAGTAATCTCTCCCTTACATACCTGTCTCTTGCTCTCCTATGGGATAGTGCTTTGCTCTCTCCTCCAGCTCTGCTTCACTCCTACTTGATATTTCCTATCCTAATGTTTCTAATACCCCACCTCCTATAGACTGTAAGCTCATTTGTGCAGGGTCCTCTTCAACCTATTATTCCTGTAAGTTTTCTTGTAATTGTCTTATTTATTGTTACATCCCCCCTCTCAAAATATTGTAAAGCGCTACGGAATCTGTTGGCGCTATATAAATGGCAATAATAATAATAATAATATAATGACACTCTGTACAGATGGAGTCTGTGTAATCTAGATCTGTATTATATAATGACACTCTGTACAGATGGAGTCTGTGTAATCTAGATCTGTATTATATAATGACACTCTGTACAGATGGTGTCTCTGTATAATCTAGATCTGTATTATATAATGACACTCTGTACAGATGGAGTCTGTGTAATCTAGATCTGTATTATATAATGACACTCTGTACAGATGGTGTCTCTGTAATCTAGATCTGTATTATATAATGACACTGTACAGATGGTGTCTCTGTAATCTAGATCTGTATTATATTTAGATAACAGCACTTGATATAGATAGTTTCTAGATCGCATATTATAAAATTCTTTGTGTAACCTAGATCAGGATTACAGATTGCACTCTGTACGGGCATAGGTTGTCCATGATTTCAAAGAAAAACAAGTTACCTGCGCTCTCTCCTTTATCCCTATGTATTTTTAAACACATTGAGGTTTTTTAGTTACCTCCAATGGCCATGAGAGGATGAGCCCACCTGCCAGCGTCAAGGCAGACCCCCCCTAGGTGGGTCCTAACTCTAACCATTCACCTTGCTTCCTTGAGCCTCTGGCAAAAATTTCTAATGAGACAGAAAGGGTCCATGATTTCATACACAATGCATTTAAAGGACACTGCAGACACTTGATCAGTACGTGATGGAAGACGCACCAAGGGTGCCCCACCATAGAAAGCTGCAGTTGCCAGGTTCACCTGAAAGATAAGCAGACAATGGTTTTTGGAGTCTTTTCATTCACGAATCCTCCGCTATCTGCTTTGTAGGCTGGTAAATTTGGTGATATCCAGCTGACCTCCCCGTACTGCCATGTTACATCTGTGCGATGGCATCAATTCAACACACTTTGTGTCATAAAAATTGATGAGATGAGAGATAGCAGAAACACCTTTTATCTTTAGTTAAATCTACTAAAGGTAGAAAGGTTTTCTATTGTCGATACCTTTTGGCTTGAATATAATAAAATCAAAGTACTCATCCAGGAAAGGTACATCCAGCATTTATCTAGTTCTCAACTAGGTGCCGGTGTACAGATGTTGTTATCCAGTTTTACGGTACTATGGTATTTTATCGACCTCGGAAAGATGAAAGGCTGGGCAACCTTGCTCGGAACTCAACCTGTGACTTTCAGGGGTTTGTATATTAGGCGTTGTGATCTTAAATATGATTTAGAAGTGGGTAAGTCACCACGGAAACCAGCAGGCACATTCCATTAAAGACTAATGTTTGCACCCCACTTTCTATACATAAACTCTGTGTGTCCATAGCTGGAAAAATACTCTTTAATAGTGGGATACAGCGTGAGCTTAAGTGACGGAACCCGTTATAAACCCAGATAAGATGCGCTTGTGTAGACATCACACAACCACAAAACTATGTCATCAGACACTGCTCACATGGGGCAATCCGTGTACTGTCCATTGGAAGAAGGTCTTTGGACCCCTGTGAGTGGAGACACCTAGAACTGTCTTCTACAGATCTCAAATCACAACTTCAGGTTCTTCCCTATTCATTATCGGTTTGTCACAATGGCTTGAATTAAACCGACCATAATTAATTGGCCGTTAAGAACGGTAGATACAGATCTCTTAGGATTAAATTACATTCCCAGAATATTTTACATTAAAAAAAAAAAGTTTTTTCCAAAATATATTTTTGCCAACTCAAATTGTAAATCAAAACAGTTTTTATTTAATAGGAAAGATATAAAGGTACAGTGTGCCCAGATTTATAAGATCACATTATGAATATATTTAGTGGCAAATAAACACGGTATTTGCTTGATTTGATTCAATGAATTCTAAGAGAGACAAAGGAGAAAAGTTTTAAAATATAATAAATTAAAAAAGGTAAGAACGGACAATCATAATAACTCCATCAGATAAGCAGTTGTAGCAGGTATTGTAAAACATACCAAGATACGAGCAAACCCTAAATATTCATCTGGTTATAGAACACCTGGACACCAGCTATTCGCAAAACCACAGGCTACAACACCCAGAGCAGGAGATGATGGGAGAACAGCTGCCTAGCCCTTATAGAATACAAAAAGTTTGTATACAGCAAATCAATAACCGATTGGTCAGTCCAAAACTGCACAATATGTAGATTATATCCCTTTCCTGATCTTTGATCTAAAACAGTGATTACTGGGTGCTGCTTTCCACGTGACTGGTCCAAATAATGCGATCTGATTAAAAAACAAATTAAAAACACGGTAAAACCCACCCAAAACAATAAAAAAGGGAAGCTATTAAAGATCGGAGAGAGAAAAAAGCCTCTCCTGTAACTTATGGACTTCGATCCCAGTCTCCCCACCGATAAAATAATACTATTAAATAAAGTGCAGATTACAGGATGTGCTGGATTGGGTAAGAGGCATTAGGTTATGGGGCACATATAAAATGTCTCAAGGTCATCCAGTTTTGGTCCGGTTAATATTTTTTCTTCAGAATAGCACTCGTCATTATTGAGCTGGAGAAATTCTGTTATCCCCATGGTAAATGCAGTCTGATGATCGTCAAAAACTGCTCTGCAGATTTAAATATGTAAACAGATACTCACCACCCTTCTAGGGTACACACCTATTACTTTGCATGAGAGCCGAGAACAGTCTTACTCAATACAAAAATAAATTGAAATATATAATTCCGCAGTAAGCGAACACACAGGCCCTCCATTCACAGCTATCCCCTTCTTACAGCAACGTCATTCCAGTAAAAATGTAAAACACTAGATATGTAGGTAAAGTCCACCATGCGTGTAAATGGTACCATGTGGTCTGTGAACTTCACCCAGAATTTAGTCAACAAAAGTCTAGTTAAAAAGTATGTGATTGTCCTTTGGCCAGCTGAGATCTCCACATCTTGCAGACCAAATCTGATGAAGTGGATAGATGTTCTTTTGTTGCATTCTTCACAAAAAAAAAAAGAAAAGAATTCAAACGCTCGCTGTTCATATCCGCTTATCCTCCTCAGGAGAGAGCACGACTAGTTCTTTATTTTCAAAATCCCACCATGCCGTCATGTGGAAGGCCATGTTCGAGAAGACAACCAAATATTCCAGGAAGGAGAAGATGGTGTAGACTGGCAGAGGAGAACATACAGACACATTAATAAGCAGAACTCACAGGATTTACTGACCTGTCAGAGACACTTAACAGGAAGGGAACGACCTACATTTGGTATAATACACTCCAGCTCCAGAGTGACATACAACAGCGCCATAAAAATACAGGCAATAACATACATTACGTAGTGCACAGAATTAAATAAAAATGGAAAATGATTAGAAACCATGATGGGAAATGATGAGGCTTGGGAATGTAAGAAAGACAAGACAATAGATCTGAGCAGTAATCTTGAGACAGATGCAGAAATTAACTTGTCAAAGGCGATGTAATTAGATCAAATAAGAAGGAATAGAACATTTTATGATTTAAAGATTTCACCTTTTTTTGAAAATAAATAAAATGATATGAGGGAGATCTAATTTTTTTTTTCAATGTAATATATTTAAAACAAATAAGTAATGCAGTGGTTATAAGAAAGCACTTTTGAGGCTGGTTTTGTGGTTATAGTGGTCGCTGCGTCCCCCACCCCCCTCCTTCCTGGGGCATAGCATTGTAGGGTTCAATACCCTCCCAGAACTCTAGGGATCGTGGAAAGCAAAGAAATATGGAACACAACAAGCTAGCACGAGACCAGAAAAGGTTTATCCCACTCACCATGAAATTCTGACATGGTTTTTGGAGGGATAATGGTCAGCAATGGAAACCATGTCACTAAGGGGGGGGCTTGATGGATAATTTTTGGTTTATTTTGGACTTTGTGGGTCGTTATTTCTATTCTTTAAAGTAGAAACCAGTGGAATGTTTGTGCTGATGGCTCTAATTTTAGAACTGCACCCCAGTATAGCTCTTTTAATGAGAGGCACTCTGCATCAATATATACTGTATGCGGTAGGACATTTAATAAGCATGTGATTACTAGGCTAGAGATACATGTCAAGCAATTCACTTACAGACCCTCTCCCTCACTGAGTCTTGGAATAGATAATTACTAATGATCTAGAACACGCTCCCACTGCACCACTTACCTCCTGGCTCACAGTGTTCGTTGTGCAAATAAAACGCTACAAGCGCTAACACGAACGTCACCAAATTGAAGATGGCCAGACGGTACTTCCAGGAGTAAGATCTCCGCTCCTTAGTGAGACAGAAAGCAGTCACAGGGTTAAAAACCACATACATAGACTCAATCCTAACCATGCTCACAATGCCCCCCTCCCCCCGCAAGTCTCTTTTCAGCTATGCTAACAGAGGAGAACCTACCAGAGGAGGGCAGTGTTAGCCCACATTTTAAAAAGATCTGCATAGAAAGAAAAACTCCTTTGCCCAGATTTAAAGGGACACTATAGTCACCCAGGGCGTGTCAGCTCATTGAAGTGGTGTGGTTGCAGTGTACTTGTCCCCCTTAGTCTTGCAATGGGAATCATTTCAGCTTTTGAGTAACTTTGATAATTACATTGCAGAATTAAGACTGCATCAAGTGGCAATCTGACAGCCACTAGGGTCACTTCCTGCTTGCCAGGCAACTTTGGGTCACCTGAAGCTGGACGTCCTCACACTCTGCATGAGGACATCCAGTATATGTTTTCCAATGGGGAGAGCATAATGCGTTTGCAGTGCTTGCTGCGCATGCACATTTACCCCTACCGCCTGTCAGATGATGTTGGCGGAGGCGGAACAAGGACTCTGCACAGACGGACATTATCGTTATTATCATTTTATAGCTCCATCAGATTCTGTAGCGCTGTACAATGGGTGGACTAACAGACATTTAATTGTAACCAGACAACTCCTCGTACAGGAACAGAGAGGTGGAGTATTGTGACACAAAGGGTAAAAGTAGGTTGTTAGAAAAGTATTCATTGAGGGCTTAGTAGGTAATTTTCGACTGTTGCAGGAGAGGAGTCATGGAGGGGTGGGGATAAAAACCTAACATTTTAATTGATATGCTTTCTTGAAGAAATGAGTTTTCAATTATTTTTTTAACGAGTGGAGAGTGGGTGAAAGTCTTACGGAGAAGGTAAGGGAGTTCCACAGAGGAGGTGCAGCCCTGGAGAAATCTTGGAGGCGAGCATCAGATGTGGGAGTACGGACAGAGGATATATGTAGGTCTTTGGCAGAGCGTAGGGGCCTCGACAGGACATACTTGTGTATAAGGGAGGATAGGTAGGTTGGAGCAGCATTATGTAGGGACTTGTAAGCAAGCACCAGAATTTTAAATTGAGCCCTATATCTAACTGGAAGCCAATGCAGGGACTGAAAGAGCGGGGAGGCGTGGGAGGTGCGAGCAGAAAGGAAAATGAACCTCGCTGCCGCATTCATTATAGATTGCAGTGGTTCAATCTGGGAACACATAAGACCACTGAGAAGGGGATTGCAGTAGTCAAGGCGAGGGAGAACATCAGCATGGACCAGCACCTTAGCCACATTTGGCGTTAAATAGTAGCCGATGCACGCTATGTTTTTGAGATGGAAGCAATAGGATTTGGCGATTGATTGGACATGAGGGGTGAAGGAGAGGTTGAAGTCAAAAAGAACACCCAGGCAGCGAGCCTGCGAGGTAGAGGTGATAGTAGCGCCATTGACTTGGAGGGAGACAGACACGGGAATAGCAGCACTTGAGGGAGGAAAGACCAGAAGTTCTGTTTTGGACAGATTGAGTTTGATGAAGGGAGCAACCATCCAGCTGGAAATTGCAGAGAGGCAGTCAGAGACACAAGTCAAGATGGGCGGAGAAAGATCAGGAGAGGACAGGTAGATTTGCATATCATCTGCATAGAAATGAGAACTGAAGCCAAAGGAGCTGATGAGGGAGGCAGTATAGATAGAGAACAGTAGGGGACCAAGGACAGAACCTTGGGGGGAACGCCGACAGAGTGGTTGGGGGAGGGGGGGGGGGGGGGGGTCAGAGAAAGAAACACTGAAAGAGGGCTGGGAGAGGTAGGAGGAACACCAGGAGAGAGCAGTATCCCGAAGACCAAAATTACGGAGAATGCGAAGAAGCTGTTGATGATCTACAGTGTCAAAGGCAGTGGAAAGATCAAAGAGAATTTGAATTCGACAGAGTGACCATCACGGAATCCAGACAGAAGGGGGTCAATCAAAGAGTTGGATTCGGTAAAGTCAGTCAATCTGGTGTACACAACTCTCTCGAGGATCTTGGAGGCAAATGGCAGTAGCAAGATAGGGCGGTAGTTGGATGGGGAGTTGGGATCAAGGTTGGGCTTTTTCCAGAATTGGGGTTACAGTTGCATGTTTGAAGGGTGAGAGAAATGTGCCAGAGGAAAAGGAGAGATTGAAAATTTTAGTGAGAGGAAGAGCAAGAGAGGGAGACAGTGTGGATGGGATATGGAGGAATAGGATCGAGAGAACAGGTGGTGGGGCGGGAGGACCGGAGCAGAGCAGAAACTCTTCTGCTGTAGCAGGTGCAAATGAGTGTAGAATGGTGGAGGGAGTGGGGTTGGGTGATGTCATGGTAGGGGAAGGAGAGAAATTAGAGATCTCTTCTCTGATTGTAGAGATCTTCTCAGTGAAGTGAGATGCAAAGTTTGTTGCGGACAGGGTGGTAAAAGGAGGGGGAGTAAAAGGGCGAAGAAGAGCATGAAAAGTGTGAATCATCGCTATATGTTTTTTTTAACCATCTAGCTGCTGGGGGGAGAGGGGGGGGAGAGTTCTATAGTGTTAGGAAAACAGATTTGTGAATCTGTGAGTGAGCTGCCTGTAGTGAGATGTGTGATCTTGTGAGTTTTTGTGTATTTAGCAGTTTGTAGAGAGCTTGTATATGTCAATAAGCTTTCTGTAGTGAGCTTATTAAGGGCGTGTGTGCGCTGTGTGTAGTTATTTTTCGGTAGTGAGCTTGTGTGTCTATGGGTGAGCTTGTGAATGTGTGTGATTTTATTTGTGTAGTGACAATGTCAGTGAGCAGTCTGAAGTGAGCTGCATGTGTAGAGAGCTTGTCTTTGTGCATGTACATGCAAGAACCAACATTATGAATTAAAAATAATTTTATATATAGGTTTGTGGTCAGGGACAATAAGCAGAGATTGAGTAATGGTTGTATAAGTCAGTTGTGGAGTGCAGAAACCGACATTCAATTCCCTCTCTGGTTGAGGGATGCAACTGGTGTAGACAGTTGATCTCCCCTGTCCTAGCCATCAATGACGTGTACTGGGCTATTCCACTAGATATTGCACAAGTAGCACCTATTCTAAATGAATGATATGAAAATGTTGTGTTGTGAGCTGATTTAAGTTTGAGGTGGCAAAAGTATGTGGACACCACCATAGTATCGATTGGGTAAAGATTAGCAATTAGAAATTCTAAAGTGAATTATTCTAAATGGTCAGAGCTGTAGTATATGAAAGGTTGGTATTGGCAGAGAGTGCTGCGTGTGCTAGCACTCTCTGCCAATACCAACGAGGGCGTCCGCAAGGGGGTGGGAAAGGGCCCCCCCACCTGGATTTTTCAGCTTATGCCGGTGATCCATCAAAATCCCCTACCCCGTGAAAATCCCCTACCCTTGTCACTTCCTGTGTGGGAAATCAGCAAAAAATTGTGATTTGTCACACTTTATTTTAACCCTCACCCCAAGGATGGAGGGATGGAGGGATGATAACAAGTGAAGTGATCCCTCCACTTTATTCTGGACACCACATCATAAGGCTTTGGTACCTTGGTCTGGCAGGGAAACTTTGGACCTTCTCATCTCCCCAGGTAAAAAAAAATCTCAGTGTTAATGTGTCTTATTTACGGAGTGTCAGGAAGTAAAGTACCCATAACTGTGATTGAGAGAATGTTTCAGCTGCTATGTTGTGACGGCCTGGTATGGGTATACAGACAAGGTAAGGTTGCTGTGTTGCTGCCAGTTAAGTAAACTTCCTAATTAACCTCATTATTGTTAGTTATTAGTATTGTTAGGTGGACCAACCTTTTATATTTTGACATGTTTTATCTGAGTAGCATTTGACAGATATCCCCTTCCAGAGAGACCCACAGGCATGTGCTGCGGCCAACGATGGGGTACCATATATTTCAAGGAGACCTGAAGTTTAACTAAAAGAGGGCAGGCTCCTGTTGTGCTATTTGGTACAGTATAATTTCTAAAATTCAGAGGACAATATGGATGATGACACCGGCTGGATTTTCCCATTTGAAATACTGCTTGTAACCTTTCTGGACAAAATAGCCTCAGGGTGGTAAACCTGACAAATTAAACAGAAACCTCTTTATATCGAGTTGCATACTGAGATATGTGTGTATAAGGATTACAATGAACAATGATTTATTACGAAGATGGACTTTTCCACCTGAAAATCCTAATCCAGAGAGCGTCAAAGGACTGAAGGAACAATGAGTTGTTTGACCATAAATATTACAAACCAGAATGTCTGCCAGCCCACAAGACGCAAAGTCTGAGGTATCACAGAAAGCTCACTTCCATATTAAAAGGAATAGAACTTAATTAAATATACTGAAACTGTGCATGATATACATATGTACACTAAAATGTGTGTGTGACAAACTCCCCTTTTTACTGGAGTTTGCCACGAGCTCCTGGAGGAGCCTGTTTGCCAGCCTCCTGCCCACAGACTATGGGCCCTGTGAAAAATAATGTACAAAGTCTCTGTTCGTGCAATTGGGATTATATGGTTCAGTTTACTGAACAACCGCACGAACAGAGACCACCCTGGAGCTTGTTAACACCTATTAACAACTTGGAACGTTTCTCACCGCAGTGTTCTAATTGTTCGTCTGGGTGGCCACAATTCCTATGAACAACCACGAGGTGGCGGCCATCTTGTTCGCATGAACTCGGCAGCAGTGTTTGGGCATGAATCTCCTGGAACTAAAATAGGCTACAGAAACTCCCGAACACCGATGGACTTCCATCGTCGCATGTGTTAGATTCTATACAACTTAGAAGGGCACTGTTCGGTGAAATCATTTGTCTGGATGAAGGGAACAAGCTCCATGGCAAGACTTGACTCTGTTCGGTAGATTGATCGTTTTCAAACTACCGAACTAGACCGACCGCAAGCACTGATTCTCTGGAACTGTTTTGGGCATGGGGCCATGCTTGCGGTCGGTCAAATAAATGACTTCCAGGAAATTCCTGAACTGATCTGGGTGCTTTTTGGATATGTTGGTAACCCAGATCAGGGCTATCATGGGATGTGACATTTGTGGGGATATCATATGTTTTGGGGTACTTTTGGGACTTTTTAGAAATGTGTGGTTTTTCTGCCCGGAGATAATTAGATCCGATACTGCATTAACTCAATTATCTCCCAGGCAGAGGGGAGGGATTGTTTGCCTTACATTGTAAATATGTTAGTATTGGTTTGCAAGTTTGTGTCCCTGTCCCCAACAAAGTCCATGTGGGCATACCCCTTGCATGGGGATTGTCATGAAAGGTCAAGTGTGGCACCATTAAAACCTATTCCAGCTTACACTCCAAACCATGTGTCGTCCTGTTATTGGAGGGAAAGAAGATTTACTCCTGTGTCTGCTGCTCCAGCTTGCAGGGGATTCAACGGGGAAAGTCCTTGTAAGGACTAGAGCTAATTTCCCATGCGGCCCCAGGCAGGAGCGGTTCCAGGGCCCCAGTCAAGCTATGGAGACTGTGGGCAGAAGTGCTGCGGTTTGTCCCCTGTTACAGCTAGTAAGCGGTCCTTGGTGGAGATACCCAGCCGAGGTACAGAGAGCTCTGTTACAATCTGACTGTAAACTCTATCCTTGATTGATATAGGGGTAAAATAAAATCATTTCTACACACAGATGTCATTTGAGGTTTGTATATTTATCAATTATTTATACAGGATAGATGGATAAATGATATACATTATATAACAATATATATAACCAACCTGTCTTTAAATAAAGAATATACATAACCAATGATGGATATTTAAAGTAATATTAACTGACACCAGTATAGGTGAATTAAAGGTCAATCAATGTATTCTACCAGGTAATCAATGATCTAATTAAGGTCTTCATCCCTAGGTAAAGAGTGACATCTACTGGTCAGAGTCCCCAGGGGCCAAATTAATCATTACATATTAAGATACGTCAATACCCAATCAAAAGCCAGATTTAAATCCCAGTTACAGCTCATGTACAAACAAGGGGCAGGAACTGAAAGGGGGAAATTATGGTTAAATAGAGAGAAGAAAAAAAAAATGAGAGAGGAATCTTTAGATCATCATTAAAGTTCAAGGAAAATCAGAGGGCTGAGAAATCAGGAGACTAAGTGACTGAAGGCAGCAGACCGAGTTACAGACCAGAGCACCCAGAGAGAAAATTCCCAAATTGAATTAATTCAGCATAACATTTTGGTAATGTATAAAGGTTTCTCTTTATTTTAAATATAAAATAATTCTGACTTTTAAATGCCTATGTATGTCCCATTGAGGAGGTATTAATAGAAAAGTGATATCTTATTCTACCTGCAGTCTGAGTGAGATATATATACACATACACACACACACATACACATACACACACACACACAGCACCTAGAATTAACCTTAAAATATAGAAGTTCTAAGTTTATTAAATGAAAAGGGTTACATTGCATACAGTTATATATCTGGTTGTTGTAACTAAATGTAATTGGCAGGGTTGGTTGATATTTAAACTAAACTACCAAATAAACCAACAATTATTTTCTTAATGCGAGGGCCGCCATATTGTTTATTCTGTGTGCTGGGTTCTGCTGTGAAGTTTGTATCTCTGTTATTGTCCTTTACTGATAAGCTTGTAGATGATAAAAGGTGTAATGTTGTCCCTTAGGTCTATAATTGTTTTGTTGCTTTGCATTTAATAGTGTGTATTATTAAACATATATTTTATACACAGCCTCCACATACATCACCGCCACCAGCAATATACACAGCCTCCACATACATCACCGCCACCAGCAATATACACAGCCTCCACATACATCACCGCCACCAGCAATATACACAGCCTCCACATACATCACCGCCGCCAGCAATATACACAGCCTCCACATACATCACCGCCACTAGCAATATACACAGCCTCCACATACATCACCGCCACTAGCAATATACACAGCCTCCACATACATCACCGCCACCAGCAATATACACAGCCTCCACATACATCACCGCCACCAGCAATATACACAGCCTCCACATACATCACCGCCACCAGCAATATACACAGCCTCCACATACATCACCGCCACCAGCAATATACACAGCCTCCACATACATCACCGCCACCAGCAATATACACAGCCTCCACATACATCACCGCCACCAGCAATATACACAGCCTCCACATACATCACCGCCACCAGCAATATACACAGCCTCCACATACATCACCGCCACCAGCAATATACACAGCCTCCACATACATCACCGCCACCAGCAATATACACAGCCTCCACATACATCACCGCCACCAGCAATATACACAGCCTCTACAAGCAATATACACAGCCTCCACATACATCACCGCCACCAGCAATATACACAGCCTCCACATACATCACCGCCACCAGCAATATACACAGCCTCCACATACATCACCGCCACCAGCAATATACACAGCCTCCACATACATCACCGCCACCAGCAATATACACAGCCTCCACATACATCACCGCCACCAGCAATATACACAGCCTCCACATACATCACCGCCACCAGCAATATACACAGCCTCCACATACATCACCGCCACCAGCAATATACACAGCCTCCACATACATCACCGCCACCAGCAATATACACAGCCTCCACATACATCACCGCCACCAGCAATATACACAGCCTCCACATACATCACCGCCACCAGCAATATACACAGCCTCCACATACATCACCGCCACCAGCAATATACACAGCCTCCACATACATCACCGCCACCAGCAATATACACAGCCTCCACATACATCACCGCCACCAGCAATATACACAGCCTCCACATACATCACCGCCACCAGCAATATACACAGCCTCCACATACATCACCGCCACCAGCAATATACACAGCCTCCACATACATCACCGCCACCAGCAATATACACAGCCTCCACATACATCACCGCCACCAGCAATATACACAGCCTCCACATACATCACCGCCACCAGCAATATACACAGCCTCCACATACATCACCGCCACCAGCAATATACACAGCCTCCACATACATCACCGCCACCAGCAATATACACAGCCTCCACCAGCAATATACACAGCCTCCACCAGCAATATACACAGCCTCCACATACATCACCGCCACCAGCAATATACACAGCCTCCACATACATCACCGCCACCAGCAATATACACAGCCTCCACATACATCACCGCCACCAGCAATATACACAGCCTCCATATACATCACCGCCACCAGCAATATACACAGCCTCCACATACATCACCGCCACCAGCAATATACACAGCCTCCACATACATCACCGCCACCAGCAATATACACAGCCTCCACATACATCACCGCCACCAGCAATATACACAGCCTCCACCAGCAATATACACAGCCTCCACATACATCACCGCCACCAATATACACAGCCTGCACATACATCACCGCCACCAGCAATATACACAGCCTCCACATACATCACCGCCACCAGCAATATACACAGCCTCCACATACATCACCGCCACCAATATACACAGCCTCCACATACATCACCACCACCACCAGCAATATACACAGCCTCCACATACATCACCGCCACCAGCAATATACACAGCCTCCACATACATCACCGCCATCAATATACACAGCCTCCACATACATCACCGCCACCAGCAATATACACAGCCTCCACATACATCACCACCACTAGGAATATACACAGCCTCCACCAGCAATATACACAGCCTCCACATACATCACCGCCACCAGCAATATACACAGCCTCCACATACATCACCACCACCAGCAATATACACAGCCTCCACATACATCACCGCCACCAGCAATATACACAGCCTCCACATACATCACCGCCACCAGCAATATACACAGCCTCCACATACATCACCGCCACCAGCAATATACACAGCCTCCACATACATCACCACCACCAGCAATATACACAGCCTCCACATACATCACCGCCACCAGCAATATACACAGCCTCCACATACATCACCGCCACCAGCAATATACACAGCCTCCACATACATCACCGCCACCAGCAATATACACAGCCTCCACATACATCACCGCCACCAGCAATATACACAGCCTCCACATACATCACCGCCACCAGCAATATACACAGCCTCCACATACATCACCGCCACCAGCAATATACACAGCCTCCACATACATCACCGCCACCAGCAATATACACAGCCTCCACATACATCACCGCCACCAGCAATATACACAGCCTCCACATACATCACCGCCACCAGCAATATACACAGCCTCCACATACATCACCGCCACCAGCAATATACACAGCCTCCACCAGCAATATACACAGCCTCCACCAGCAATATACACAGCCTCCACATACATCACCGCCACCAGCAATATACACAGCCTCCACATACATCACCGCCACCAGCAATATACACAGCCTCCACATACATCACCGCCACCAGCAATATACACAGCCTCCATATACATCACCGCCACCAGCAATATACACAGCCTCCACATACATCACCGCCACCAGCAATATACACAGCCTCCACATACATCACCGCCACCAGCAATATACACAGCCTCCACATACATCACCGCCACCAGCAATATACACAGCCTCCACCAGCAATATACACAGCCTCCACATACATCACCGCCACCAATATACACAGCCTGCACATACATCACCGCCACCAGCAATATACACAGCCTCCACATACATCACCGCCACCAGCAATATCCACAGCCTCCACATACATCACCGCCACCAATATACACAGCCTCCACATACATCACCACCACCACCAGCAATATACACAGCCTCCACATACATCACCGCCACCAGCAATATACACAGCCTCCACATACATCACCGCCATCAATATACACAGCCTCCACATACATCACCGCCACCAGCAATATACACAGCCTCCACATACATCACCACCACTAGGAATATACACAGCCTCCACCAGCAATATACACAGCCTCCACATACATCACCGCCACCAGCAATATACACAGCCTCCACATACATCACCACCACCAGCAATATACACAGCCTCCACATACATCACCGCCACCAGCAATATACACAGCCTCCACATACATCACCGCCACCAGCAATATACACAGCCTCCACATACATCACCACCACCAGCAATATACACAGCCTCCACATACATCACCGCCACCAGCAATATACACAGCCTCCACATACATCACCGCCACCAGCAATATACACAGCCTCCACATACATCACCACCACCAGCAATATACACAGCCTCCACATACATCACCGCCACCAGCAATATACACAGCCTCCACATACATCACCGCCACCAGCAATATACACAGCCTCCACATACATCACCGCAACCAATATACACAGCCTCCACATACATCACCACCACCAGCAATATACACAGCCTCCACCAGCAATATACACAGCCTCCACATACATCACCACCACCAGCAATATACACAGCCTCCACATACATCACCGCCACCAGCAATATACACAGCCTCCACATACATCACCGCCACCAGCAATATACACAGCCTCCACCAGCAATATACACAGCCTCCACCAGCAATATACACAGCCTCCACATACATCACCACCACCAGCAATATACACAGCCTCCACATACATCACCGCCACCAGCAATATACACAGCCTCCACATACATCACCGCCACCAGCAATATACACAGCCTCCACATACATCACCGCCACCAGCAATATACACAGCCTCCACATACATCACCGCCACCAGCAATATACACAGCCTCCACATACATCACCGCCACCAGCAATATACACAGCCTCCACATACATCACCGCCACCAGCAATATACACAGCCTCCACCAGCAATATACACAGCCTCCACATACATCACCGCCACCAATATACACAGCCTGCACATACATCACCGCCACCAGCAATATACACAGCCTCCACATACATCACCGCCACCAGCAATATACACAGCCTCCACATACATCACCGCCACCAATATACACAGCCTCCACATACATCACCACCACCACCAGCAATATACACAGCCTCCACATACATCACCGCCACCAGCAATATACACAGCCTCCACATACATCACCGCCATCAATATACACAGCCTCCACATACATCACCGCCACCAGCAATATACACAGCCTCCACATACATCACCACCACTAGGAATATACACAGCCTCCACCAGCAATATACACAGCCTCCACATACATCACCGCCACCAGCAATATACACAGCCTCCACATACATCACCACCACCAGCAATATACACAGCCTCCACATACATCACCGCCACCAGCAATATACACAGCCTCCACATACATCACCGCCACCAGCAATATACACAGCCTCCACATACATCACCACCACCAGCAATATACACAGCCTCCACATACATCACCGCCACCAGCAATATACACAGCCTCCACATACATCACCACCACCAGCAATATACACAGCCTCCACATACATCACCGCCACCAGCAATATACACAGCCTCCACATACATCACCGCCACCAGCAATATACACAGCCTCCACATACATCACCGCAACCAATATACACAGCCTCCACATACATCACCACCACCAGCAATATACACAGCCTCCACCAGCAATATACACAGCCTCCACATACATCACCACCACCAGCAATATACACAGCCTCCACATACATCACCGCCACCAGCAATATACACAGCCTCCACATACATCACCGCCACCAGCAATATACACAGCCTCCACCAGCAATATACACAGCCTCCACCAGCAATATACACAGCCTCCACATACATCACCACCACCAGCAATATACACAGCCTCCACATACATCACCGCCACCAGCAATATACACAGCCTCCACATACATCACCGCCACCAGCAATATACACAGCCTCCACATACATCACTGCCACCAGCAATATACACAGCCTCCACATACATCACCGCCACCAGCAATATACACAGCCTCCACATACATCATAGAAACATAGAAACATAGAAACATAGAATGTGACGGCAGATAAGAACCATTCGGCCCATCTAGTCTGCCCAGTTTTCTAAATACTTTCATTAGTCCCTGGCCTTATCTTATAGTTAGGATAGCCTTATGCCTATCCCACGCATGCTTAAACTCCTTTACTGTGTTAACCTCTACCACTTCAGCTGGAAGGCTATTCCATGCATCCACTACCCTCTCAGTAAAGTAATACTTCCTGATATTATTTTTAAACCTTTGTCCCTCTAATTTAAGACTATGTCCTCTTGTTGTGGTAGTTTTTCTTCTTTTAAATATAATCACCGCCACCAGCAATATACACAGCCTCCACATACATCACCACCACCAGCAATATACACAGCCTCCACATACATCACCGCCACCAGCAATATACACAGCCTCCACATACATCACCGCCACCAGCAATATACACAGCCTCCACATACATCACCGCCACCAGCAATATACACAGCCTCCACATACATCACCGCCACCAGCAATATACACAGCCTCCACATACATCACCGCCACCAGCAATATACACAGCCTCCACATACATCACCGCCACCAGCAATATACACAGCCTCCACATACATCACCGCCACCAGCAATATACACAGCCTCCACATACATCACCGCCACCAGCAATATACACAGCCTCCACATACATCACTGCCACCAGCAATATACACAGCCTCCACATACATCACCGCCACCAATATACACAGCCTGCACATACATCACCGCCACCAGCAATATACACAGCCTCCACATACATCACCGCCACCAGCAATATACACAGCCTCCACATACATCACCGCCACCAATATACACAACCTCCACATACATCACCGCCACCAGCAATATACACAGCCTCCACATACATCACCGCCACCAGCAATATACACAGCCTCCACATACATCACCGCCACCAGCAATATACACAGCCTCCACATATATGAACACAGCAAGACGCCTCTCTATATACAGCTTTCATCCAAACATGCAGACCAGCCCAAGTACTGCAGTGACCCTTGTACTTTCTCTTCCTGGGATTAGTTGGGAAGGACATGCTGGGTGTTTATTATGACCTGAAGAGGTTACAATCTAGTCAATAAGTCATGTTTAGACATAAGAAAAATATTCAATGTATGTTGTGTATCGCCAGATGTCCTCGGGGAGTCACAAACCCAGAGCTAAATGTCTGGGGAACATCTTTAGGGCTGATACCCATGACCTTACGACATCCCACTAGCAGAATACAGAATTTATTACTCCCGCTGTCAGCATGGTGTGGATATGGTGCTCGTACCTCAGAACTGAAGTGTCTCCGGGACTTCTTCCAGATAGAAACGGTCATGAACATGTAGCTCAGCGAGAAGAACATGAACAAGGAAAAGGCAATCTTGTGGATCCCTGAAAAGACGAAGGAGACTTATGGTGGGTCATTGTTATTTATGACCAATACCAATACCCGCTCTGCAACAATGAAACAATGATACACTGTGTCGGACTACCACTGGTGCTGATGGTGTGCTGCCCCAGGGCCTGAACGCTGGGTGGGGGGCAGCAGTAGGTGGTCAATGTATTTAGGGCCACCTGATGGATACTGCATAACAGGGGCCCCAATCGGGCGCTGCGGCCCTTTTAGAGCACAACGGGACCTCTGTAGTATAAGCGATGTAGTTAGAAAATGGCAGCTTGTCACTTCCTCCCAGAGAGAGAGAAGACACTGAAAGCCCCATGAATGAGCTGCTGCAGATCCGACACACAACAGCCTCAGCCAGCAGCACCCCATACAAGTTACCCTCCTGCAGACAGAAGGAGAGCCAACAGGAGGGTGGCTGCAATCAAACACAAACTTACATTCAAACTCCAAAATTATAAACACCAATACGGCACAGAAATGTACACATGCATTTACACCCAAACACAAACACACCCACACTGTATGAAAACACTTAAATTATGTACAGACACCAATACTACATACAAAATCACACCTGCATTTAAAAGCCAACACTGCATACAAACACACACCTGCATTCAAAACACAGGTACCGTGCAAGAAAAACAAACTTCATGCTGCAAAGACAGGTTTATAGGAGGGAACGTTAGCAAATAACTTCATCTCTAATCCCTGTACATAGGCAGAGGACAAACAGGATCACAGTTACAACTGTAAATCCAGGATTTATTATGGATCTATAAAGTGTACTAGCCAAGCCATACTGCCCTGCCACGTTCTTAGTATTGAAGGAGATGTAAAGCCCTGTGTCTGTATGTATACAGCACTATACAGATTGATCACTTTTGGCTAAGGGAAGATCTCATGAAAGCCTTTTGTTTCAGAATTCTGACAAAGGGATCAGAAGATACCAAGATTATTATTTTATATCTGAATCACTGGACTAATACGGCTATTATTACAACAAAATATATTAATTGGCGGGTATGTTTACATAGAGCTGAGCAGAATTAGTGGGAATATCTCTCAGAGATTATCATGCTCTTAATAACTACATTGGGGAGACGCACTGAAGCACCCAGGCATTTGTTGGCCCATGCAGCCCCTCCGATGGCTGGCTGCCTATGAGTGGAGGTGGCAGGTCGGCCGGCTCATAAAGAGCATAGGCATGCGGTCGGTCATCCAGCTGAGTGAGAGCATGGGCTTGCAGGCGGTCGGTCATCCTGCTTAGGGAGAGTGTGGGGTGTGCGCACGGGTGGGAGGCTCCTGGAATATTGAGGCAGACGAGCAGGAGCGCGAGGGAGCTGTAACCTCCCTGCTCTGCTCCATCGCGCATCCTTAAGTGATATCGGGAGACGGAATACGTCATTCTGACCCCGGCATCACTAAACAGCGCTTTATGGAGCAGAGCAGGGAGATGACTGTATCCCCAGGGAAAGCCGAACCAGCTCCAGGTAGAGATGCTGGATGGTGACCTTAATGTGTGTTATTGCAGTGATCGTGTGTGTGTGTGTCGGTGAGTGAGTGAGTGTGTGTTTATGACGGACCGTCTGCACCCCGACCGTCAATCTCTGCTTCCTATTACTGACGAGTACCATAAGCATTTCCTGGAAACACCATAACTACCGGAGACCCCACAAACCACCGCAGCTTGGTTGGGGGTCTCGCCGTCTTCCACCCACTCTGGACCTACGACCAGGCTCCAGCTTCCAGTGGGTGAACCTTTCCTTAGTCCAGAAAGCGTAACAGGAACAACTCTTAGAAGAGCTAGTGATTATACTCAGGGGAGTATTGTGATATAGCAATCCCCTGAGTGTGAAGGTAGTTCTCCAATCCCCCAAACATGAGCCAAAACTTCATGATGGGGTAAGACCTTCTGAGCTCTAATGGTTCACACTGGCTTTTATATACAATCCTCATACATAGGAACACCCCCTGGATCTGATGGGGCACAGGATTACAGAATGCACAGACCAATAAAAACAGTGTAACAATGCCTGACACTCCCATACACAAACAATAGAATCCCTCCTCGGAACATAATTGAATTGGGAACAGTACTTACAAAATCCAATTATCTCCAAGCACAGAAAAAAAAAAAAAAACATACATTTTTATGAAATCCCAAAAAGTAACTTAAAACCACATAAAACCCTGTAAAAAAGTTACATCGATCTGGGTGAACAACATATCCAAAAATCACCTAGATCGGTTCAGGAATTTCCTGGAAGTCATAGTTTTGGCCGCCCGTGCACATGGTCCTATGCCCAAAACAGTTCCAGGGAATTAGGGCCAACGGTTGGTCTCTCTTTATGGAGTACAAAAGTACATAAATCACATAAATGGAGCCTTTTAAAAAAAAAGTTTATTGGGCAAGGTATATTGCAGGGCCCACAGTCACAGGGTAGGAGGCTGGCAAGCAGGCCTCTCCAAAACCCAGTGGCGAAAGTGCTTTCGTCACAGTGTGTGTGTGAATGAGTGTGTGTCGGTGAGCGAGTGTTTAGGTAACCGTTCCCCCTCCAATCACGTAGCTAAGGTGTTTTTACTCACCTGTTTCCCCCCACACTGTGCTGGTCTCGCCTCAGCTGGCTCTGCCTCTATGACTGAGATCATCAATCTTCAAAATCATTGTGAGGCCACTCCGCATGTGTGGCAAAATGCCATGCTGCGCCAGTTAGCATCTCCTCATAGAGATGAATTGAATGAATGCATCTCTATGGTGAACATTCAGCACCTCCATGCAGAGCGAGGAGATGCTAAATGTAGGTTCTGCATACTGTGCAGCACTGACCCAGGATGCACTCTAGAGGCCGTCTGAGTGACTTTCACTAGAAGTGTTACTGGGCAACAATGTAAATACTGCAATTTCTCTGAAAAGGCAGTTTTTACATTTCTGACAAACTGAATCTCGTCACAAGTGCTTGGAGGGGCCTCTTGCCAAAAGACTATGAGCCAAGTCTGTAACGGATCGACGGGCACCGACTGGGTACCTCCGTTGAAGGATGCTCCTAGCGCTTTCTGAGGACTCCAAGCACTGCAGCAGACACCATAACCATCGTACACTCCTCCAGAGTTCCAGCTAGGCAGGAAGAAACTCTTAGCTTAGTTGTGATTTAGCAAGGGAGTATGACAAGCATAGCAATCCCTTGTAGCAGATTCCCCCAATAAGAGACAGGACTCCAAATTGAGGGTGAAGTAGAACTGAAGCTTTTAATCCAACACTCTGCTTTCATGCCCATAAAAGCAGAACAACCAATCAATACGTACATTACACACAGACACTCCCACACAAAATCCTCCCCTCAGCCTGTGATACAATTACCTTACACAATGGGTTAATATAATTATCACAGGCAGAGAAATACACAGTTTTACACAATATTCATAACTTTAAAAGTATGCATCACATTCACATTTTCAGAATCAGCATACTTCAAATACCAACATACGTCAAAATCATACAAATTGGTCCAGTGGGTCAAAAGTTAGATCGATGTCCTTTGTGACCAAATGAAGCATGGCTTTTTTGCCCAAAACCAGTTCCACAGAGTCTTCTATCCTGGAGATAATTGGGAAGTAATCCAATTATCTCCAAGGACAGAAGCAAAATTCAATTGAACACATGGTAGCAAAAGACAATAAAATACATAAAAATATAACTGTGCAGCTATTGCTCATAAAATTATTACTGAATGGCGCTCAGATCACATACACACAGTTCAATTGCCATGGAGCCATAGTCTTTCGTTATACGAATGGGCTCCATGGCATAGCTATCTGGGGTATCACTGTTCAAATAGGGCAAGTACCGAATGACCTGGCTTTCGTGTCTTTGCAGGGGAAAATCAAGCAGTTTAACATGGGGCCATAGTCACAGGGCAGGAGGCTGGCAATCAGTCTTCTCCAATGCCCAGTGGTGAGTCTGGTTCCGCCACAAAGTCAACGACTGTAAAGACCCATATTTTATTCCCCCTGGTTCGGCACTTTCCATAGAACCGAATGCTAGCTCCCTGGCGGCCGTTCGCATGGACCAAAACCGCAAACAGACTTCAGGGGTACTTCGCCACGAATGCCCTGGAGCTATTTCTGCATGAAGACTTTGCGGTTCCCGGTCAGTCGCCAGCGGCACTTAGCCGCGATTCTATGAAACAGTTTTAGGCATGGGACCATGCGTGCAGTCGGTAAAAACTAGGACTTCCAGGAAATTCCTGAACCTCTGAACTGATCTGGGTGATTTTTAGATATGTTCGTCACCCAGATCAGGGCTATCAGTTGATGCAACATATTTGAGTTTTTATTGGTGTGAAAGGAAACACGCTTATTGAATGTAATTTTATATACACATTTTAAAAAATATATACTTTTATTTTTTTGCAGGGAGGGGGAGTGTGGAGGGGGGCTGTGGAAGGTGCAGGGATGGAGTGGGATCTGTGCGGGGGGGGGGGGGCGGTGCAGGGGAGGCGTGGGTATCTGTACAGGGAGGGGAACCATCAGAGAGAGAGGGGATCTGTGCAGGGGAAGAGTGGATCTATGAAGCAAGGGGGACTGTCAAGGAGGATGTGTAAAGAACGGGTGCAGTGAGGAGGGGGTTGTGCAGGGAAGAACTTACCTGGTGTTTCTGTAAGGCTGCTCTTCCTCTTCACTCTGCAGGACAGGTGGAGAACACAGGAAGTGACCTCACTTCCCATGCCTTGCCTCTTTCACTGCACCGCACAGAGACCTGGCAAGCAGGGCAGGATCGCTGCCAGGACTCACTCAGAGGGTGGGAGTATGGGAGTCAGCAGGGACCTTCCCGTCCCCCAAAAAGTGATGCCGGGGACGGACCGGTGTATTGGTTCTGGTGACATAGACATAGAATGTGACGGCAGATAAGAACCATTCGGCCCATCTAGTCTGCCCAATTTTCTAAATACTTTCATTAGTCCTTGGCCTTATCTTATAGTTAGGATAGCCTTATGCCTATCCCACGCATGCTTAAACTCGTTTACTGTGTTAACCTCTACCACTTCAGCTGGAAGGCTATTCCATGCATCCACTACCCTCTCAGTAAAGTAATACTTCCTGATATTATTTTTAAACCTTTGTCCCTCTAATTTAAGACTATGTCCTCTTGTTGTGGTAGTTTTTCTTCTTTTAAATATAGTCTCCTCCTTTACTATGTTGATTCCCTTTATGTATTTAAATGTTTCTATCATATCCCCCCTGTCTCGTCTTTCCTCCAAGCTATACATGTTAAGATCCTTTAACCGTTCCTGGTAAGTTTTATCCTGCAATCCATGAACCAGTTTAGTAGCCCTTCTCTGAACTTTCTCTAAAGTATCAATATCCTTCTGAAGATACGGTCTCCAGTACTGCGTACAATACTCCAAGTGAGGTCTCCAGTGTTCTGTACAATGGCATGAGCACTTCCCTCTTTCTACTGCTAATACCTCTCCCTATACAACCAAGCATTCTGCTAGCATTTCCTGCTGCTCTATTACATTGTCTGCCTACCTTTAAGTCATCAGAAATAATCACCCCTGAATCCCTTTCCTCAGATGTTGAGGTTAGGACTCTATCAAATATTCTGTACTCTGCCCTTGGGTTTTTACGTCCAAGATGCATTATCTTGCACTTATCCACATTAAATGTCAGTTGCCACAACTCTGACCATTTTTCTAGTTTACCTAAATCATTAGCCATTTGGCTTATCCCTCCTGGAACATCAACCCTGTTACATATCTTAGTATCATCAGCAAAAAGACATACCTTACCATCAAGACCTTCTGCAATATCACTAATAAAAATATTAAAGAGAATGGGTCCAAGTACAGATCCCTGAGGTACCCCAGTGGTGACAAGCTCAAGCTTCGAATATACTCCATTGACTACAACCCTCTATTGCCTGTCACTCAGCCACTGACTCACCCATTCAACAATATTGGAATCCAAACTTAAAGATTGCAGTTTATTGATAAGTCTTCTATGTGCAACAGTGTCAAAAGCCTTACTGAAATCTAGGTAAGCAATGTCTACTGCACCACCCTGATCTATAATTTTAGTTACCCAATCAAAAAAATCAATAAGATTAGTTTGGCATGATCTCCCTGAAGTAAACCCATGTTGTCTCTGATCTTGAAATCCATGTGTTTTTAGATGTTCAACAATCCTATCCTTTAACATGGTTTCCATCACTTTCCCCAGTACTGAAGTAAGGCTTACTGGCCTATAGTTGCCCGACTCCTCCCTATTACCTTTCTTGTGAATGGGCACAACATTTGCTAACTTCCAATCTTCTGGGACTATTCCTGTTATCAATGATTGGTTAAATAAATCTGTTAATGGTTTTGCTAGTACACCACTAAGCTCTTTTAATAACTTTGGGTGTATTCCATCAGGTCCCATTGACTTATTTGTCTTTACTTTTGACAGTTGAAATAGAACCTCTTCCTCTGTAAACTCACGTGTAATAAATTACTCATTTATCCTTTTTCTTAACTGAGGTCCCTCTCCTTCATTTTTATCTGTAAATACCGAACAAAAATATTCATTGAGGCAGTCACTACATACCTTCCTTCTTTTGTTTTTAATCTAACTAATCCTTGTTTTACTTTTCTTTTTTCATTTATGTATCTAAAAAAAGTTTTGTCCCCCTTTTTTACTGACTGTGCTATTTTCTCTTGTGTGTGTGATTTGGAAGCTCTTATAACTTGCTTAGCCTCTTTCTGCCTAATCTTATAGATCATTCTGTCTTCCTCACTCTGGTTTTTTTTATAATTACTAAATGCTAACTTTTTGTTTTTTACTATTTTGGCCACATCTGCAGAGTACCACAGTGGTTTCTTGAATTTTTTGCTTTTACTGACAAGCCTAATGCAATTTTCTGTTGCCTTCATTAGTGCAACTTTTAACCCCTTAAGGACACATGACGTGTGACATGTCATGATTCCCTTTTATTCCAGAAGTTTGGTCCTTAAGGGGTTAAATAATCCCATTTCTCTTGGACGCCATTTAAATTGCTCCAGTCTGATAATGACTCCTTTACACATATTCTAATTTTAGAAAAGTCTGGTTTTCTAAAGTCTAAAACTTTTGTTTTTGTGTGGTGTGACTCAGTCACTGTTCTTATATTAAACCATACTGATTGATGATCACTGGATCCTAAACTTTCACCTACAGTAATATCGGATCCCAAATCTCCATTTGTTAACACTAAATCTAGTATGGCCTCTTTACGAGTTGGCTCATCAACAACTTGTTTTAGAGACAATCCCAGTAGGGAGTTTAGAATATGTGTGCTCCTGGCACAAGCAGCTATTTTTGTTTTCCAATTCACATCAGGAAGATTAAAGTCACCCATGATGATAACTTCCCCCTTCATTATCATTTAAGCTATTTCTTCATCTAGTAGATTATCTAACTCTTCAATTTGTCCTGGGGGTCTATAAATCACACCTACACAAATTACTGTGTGATTACCAAATTCTAACGTAACCCAAACGGACTATGTTCACCTCACTAACTTTTATTAGGCTAGATTTTATGCTATCCTTTACATACAGGGCCACCCCTCCCCCTTTCTTGCCTTCCCTGTCTTTTCTATATAAAGAGTACCCTGGTATTGCCATGTCCCAGTCATTTTTCTCATTATACCATGTCTCCGTAACAGCAACTAAATCTACACTTTCAGTTGCCATTATTGCCACAAGTTCATGGATCTTATTCCCTAAACTGCGAGCATTTGTAGACATGACTCTAAGCTTATCATTTTTTAAGACACTTGCTACAGGCACCTTCTGCCCCCTTCCTCCTAGTTTAAATACATCCTAGCAAAACCTCTGAACTGCTCAAAAGTGTCCGTTTAAAAAAAAAAAAATTTACATTGAAAAATGTAAGGGGACACTCTATGTAGCGGTTTTCTTTGGCGGTGTAAAACAGATTCTAAGGAAGAGCCAGGTTTAGATTTGTCCAAGAATATAAGCTGTACACTATGGCCACAAAACCTGGTTACGGATCCACCTCTCTGAATACATTATGAAATCATAACTTTCTGAATTAAATGTTACTAAATGTGGAGAGTTTTTAAATATTGTCAAATATGGTTCACATAAACCAGAAAGGCCACCTGAGCCTCCATAAACAATAAGGCTGAAATTTTAAATAAATCACTGAATGTTTTCCTTCAGTGATTTCCATTTTAAAATAGTTTAAAAAATGACCATAAAAATAAAAATGAGAAAAAATTAAATAAAAAAATAAATAGATGAAATAAATAAGGAATAGAACTTAGATGTAGGAATAACATTACTGAAGACATTGTCCAAAGTGGCGAGGGACATTGCTGTGGAACTCGAGAGGAGTGCCTCTTGCAGCAGCTTGCACCCAAAGGCTGACAGATGACAAATTATTGACTACTGGCACCTAATGCAGCGCTGTGCACACTTACCGTGGTTTTCAGTGGATGACACCTAATGCAGCGCTGTGCACACTTACCGTGGTTTTCAGTGAATGACACCTAATGCAGCGCTGTGCACACTTACCGTGGTTTTCAGTGGATGACACCTAATGCAGCACTGTGCACACTTACCGTGGTTTTCAGTGAATGACACCTAATGCAGCGCTGTGCACACTTACCGTGGTTTTCAGTGGATGACACAAAGGTCAGCAGAAGGAGGCAGATGTTCTCCAAGACATTGAATAGGAAATTGAAAAAGCAGCGACGGGGACGGGTTGGATGAATCCCCTGGTAATAGTTCAGGTAAGCAACGGCCACCAGAAGGCGGGGGGCGGAGTGGATTCCGATACAGAATCGCCAGACGTATCTCTGCGGGGTCTCTCCGCCAATGGCTGCACTGATAGAGGGCAGGTAATTAGGGACCTGGCAGACAAATAGGAAATATGTTACCCGTAAAATAGATGGACATTGGAGAACAAAAAAGAAAAAGTATACAATAGATAACACATAAAACTAGAACCTGCCATTCTTTATCAAGCAGACCCAGTATTAAACCAACTGTAACGCTGAGCACACACACAAATGCAATATGATAATTCCAAGGGCGCCAACAGGTGGAGGTAGGTCAGTTGCACCAACTCATACATTGGGGGGGGTGGGTGGGACAACCAGCACACCCACTCATACATTGGGGGTGGGTGGGACATCCAGCACACCCACTCATACATTGGGGGGGGGGGGGGGGGGGGGGACACCCAGCACACCCACCCATACATTGGGGGGGGATGTGACACACACTCATACAATGGGGGGGGGGGGGGCAACGGAGGACGACACCCGGCACACCCACACACACATTGGGGACGGGGGACATCCGGCACACCCACTTATACATTGGGGGGACGGACACCAGGCACACCCACTCATACATTGGGGGGAGGTAGGACACCCGGGACACCCACTCATACATTGGGGACGGGGGACACCCGGCACACCCACTCATACATTGCGGACGGGGGACATCCGGCACACCCACTTATACATTGGGGACGGGGGACATCCGGCACACCCACTTATACATTGGGGGGACGGACACCAGGCCCACCCACTCATACATTGGGGGGGTAGCACACCCGGGACACACACTCATACATTGCGGGGGGGGGACGCCAGGGGACGACACCTGGCACACCCACTCATACATTGGGGACGGGGGACACCCGGCACACCCACTCATATATTGGTGGGGGGGTTGGGACACCCGAGACACACACTCATACATTGGTGGGGGGACACCCAGCACACCCACTCATACATTGGGGGGGGCAGGGGGGGACGACGACACCCGGCACAACCACTCATACATTGGGGACGGGGGACATCCGGCACACCCACTCATACATTGGGGGGGGTAGGACACTCGGCACACCCACTCATACATTGGTTGGTGGGACACCCGGCACACCCACTCATACATTGGGGACGGGGGACACCCCGCACACCCACTCATATCGCCAGACGTATCTCTGCGGGGTCTCTCCGCCAATGGCTGCACTGATAGAGGGCAGGTAATTAGGGACCTGGCAGACAAATAGGAAATATGTTACCCGTAAAATAGATGGACATTGGAGAACAAAAAAGAAAAAGTATACAATAGATAACACATAAAACTAGAACCTGCCATTCTTTATCAAGCAGACCCAGTATTAAACCAACTGTAACGCTGAGCACACACACAAATGCAATATGATAATTCCAAGGGCGCCAACAGGTGGAGGTAGGTCAGTTGCACCAACTCATACATTGGGAGGGGGTGGGTGGGACAACCAGCACACCCACTCATACATTGGGGGTGGGTGGGAAACCCAGCACACCCACTCATACATTGGGGGGGGGGGACACACCCAGCACACCCAGCCATACATTGGGGGGGATGGGACACCCGGGACACACACTCATACAATGGGGGGGGGGGGCAACGGAGGACGACACCCGGCACACCCACACATACATTGGGGACGGGGGACATCCGGCACACCCACTTATACATTGGTTGGTGGGACACCCGGCACACCCACTCATACATTGGGGACGGGGGACACCCGGCACACCCACTCATACATTGGGGACGGGGGACACCCGGCACACCCACTCATACATTGGTGGGGAGGGGGGTTGGGACACACATACATTGGTGGGGGGACACCAGGCACACCCACTCATACATTGGGGGGAGGGGCGACAGGGGACGACACCCGGCACACCCACTCATACATTGGGGACAACTGGCACACCCACTCATACATTGGGGGGGGGGGGCAGGGACACCCGGCACACCCACTCATACATTGGGAGGGGGAGGGACATGCGGCACACCCACTCATACATTGGGGGGGGGGGGGGGGGAGGGACATCCGGCACACCCACTCATACATTGGGGGGGGGGGGAGGGACACCCGGCACACCCACTCATACATTGGGGGGGGGGAGGGACACCCGGCACGCCCACTCATACATTGGGAGGGGGGGGCACCCGGGACACACACTCATACATTGGATGGGGGGGGGGGGGAGACCCGGCACACCCACTCATACATTGGATATGGGGGGACGACGACGGAGGATGACACCCGGCACACCCACTCATACATTTGGGGGGGGGGGGGGGAGGTGTGGGGGAGGACACCCAGCACACCCACTCATACATTGGGGACGGGGGACATCCGGCACACCCACTCATACATTGGGGGTACGGACACCCGGCACACCCACTCATACATTGGGGGAGGGGGGCAGGGACACCCGGCACACCCACTCATACATTGGGGGGGGGAGGGACACCCGGCACACCCACTCATACATTGGGGGGGGGAGGGACACCCGGCACACCCACTCATACATTGGGAGGGGGGGGCACCTGGGACACACACTCATACATTGGATGGGGGGGGGGGGGGAGGTGGGGACGAGGACACCCAGCACACCCACTCATACATTGGGGACGGGGGACATCCGGCACACCCACTCATACATTGGGGGTACGGACACCCGGCACACCCACTCATACACTGGGGGGGGGGGCAGGGACACCCGGCACACCCACTCATACACTGGGGGGGGGGGGGGCAGGGACACCCGGCACACCCACTCATACACTGGGGGGGGGGCAGGGACAAACGGCACACCCACTCATACATTTGGGGGGGGGGGGGGGGAGGGACACCCGGCACACCCACTAATACATTGGGAGGGGGGGGAGGGACACCCGGCACACCCACTCATACATTGGGAGGGGGGGGGAGGGACACCCAGCACTCCCACTCATACATTGGGGGGGACACCAGGCACACCCACTCATACATTGTGGGGGGACACACCAGGCACACCCACTCATACATTGTGGGGGGGGGGGACACCCGGCACACCCACTCATACATTGGGGGAGGGGGGGGGGGGGGACACCCGGCACACCCACTCATACATTGGGGGGGGACGACCCGGCACACCCACTCATACATTGGGGGGGGGGGGGGAGGGACATCCGGCACACCCACTCATACATTGGGGGTGGGTGGGAAACCCAGCACACCCACTCATACATTGGGGGGGGGGGGGGGACACACCCAGCACACCCAGCCATACATTGGGGGGGATGGGACACCCGGGACACACACTCATACAATGGGGGGGGGGGCAACGGAGGACGACACCCGGCACACCCACACATACATTGGTTGGTGGGACACCCGGCACACCCACTCATACATTGGGGACGGGGGACACCCGGCACACCCACTCATACATTGGGGACGGGGGACACCCGGCACACCCACTCATACATTGGTGGGGAGGGGGGTTGGGACACACATACATTGGTGGGGGGACACCAGGCACACCCACTCATACATTGGAGGGAGGGGCGACAGGGGACGACACCCGGCACACCCACTCATACATTGGGGACAACTGGCACACCCACTCATACATTGGGGGGGGGGGGGCAGGGACACCCGGCACACCCACTCATACATTGGGAGGGGGAGGGACATGCGGCACACCCACTCATACATTGGGGGGGGGGGGGGAGGGACATCCGGCACACCCACTCATACATTGGGGGGGGGAGGGACACCCGGCACACCCACTCATACATTGGGGGGGGGGAGGGACACCCGGCACGCCCACTCATACATTGGGAGGGGGGGGGCACCCGGGACACACACTCATACATTGGATGGGGGGGGGGGGGAGACCCGGCACACCCACTCATACATTGGATATGGGGGGACGACGACGGAGGATGACACCCGGCACACCCACTCATACATTTGGGGGGGGGGGGGGGGGGGGGGAGGTGTGGGGGAGGACACCCAGCACACCCACTCATACATTGGGGACGGGGGACATCCGGCACACCCACTCATACATTGGGGGTACGGACACCCGGCACACCCACTCATACATTGGGGGAGGGGGGCAGGGACACCCGGCACACCCACTCATACATTGGGGGGAGGAGGGACACCCGGCACACCCACTCATACATTGGGGGGGGGAGGGACACCCGGCACACCCACTCATACATTGGGAGGGGGGGGGCACCTGGGACACACACTCATACATTGGATGGGGGGGGGGGGGAGGTGGGGACGAGGACACCCAGCACACCCACTCATACATTGGGGACGGGGGACATCCGGCACACCCACTCATACATTGGGGGTACGGACACCCGGCACACCCACTCATACACTGGGGGGGGGGGGGCAGGGACACCCGGCACACCCACTCATACACTGGGGGGGGGGGCAGGGACACCCGGCACACCCACTCATACACTGGGGGGGGGGGGGCAGGGACACCCGGCACACCCACTCATACATTTGGGGGGGGGGGGGAGGGACACCCGGCACACCCACTAATACATTGGGAGGGGAGGGGAGGGACACCCAGCACTCCCACTCATACATTGGGGGGGACACCAGGCACACCCACTCATACATTGTGGGGGGACACACCAGGCACACCCACTCATACATTGTGGGGGGGGGGGGACACCCGGCACACCCACTCATACATTGGGGGAGGGGGGGGGGACACCCGGCACACCCACTCATACATTGGGGGGGGACGACCCGGCACACCCACTCATACATTGGGGGGGGGGGGAGGGACATCCGGCACACCCACTCATACATTGGGGGGGGGGGGGGAGGGACACCCGGCACACCCACTCATACATTGGGGGGGGACCCGGCACACCCGCTCATACATTGGGGGGGGGACCCGGCACACCCGCTCATACATTGGGGGGGGGGACCCGGCACACCCGCTCATACATTGGGGGGGGGACCCGGCACACCCGCTCATACATTGGGGGGGGGACCCGGCACACCCACTCATACATTGGGGGGGGACGACCCGGCACACTCACTCATACATTGGGGGGGGACGACCCGGCACACCCACTCATACATTGGGGGGGACGACCCGGCACACCCACTCATACATTGGGGGGGACGACCCGGCACACCCACTCATACATTGGGGGGGGGGGGGAGGGACATCCGGCACACCCACTCATACATGGGGGGGGGGGAGGGACACCCGGCACCCCCACTCATACATTGGGAGGGGGGGGCACCCGGGACACACACACATACATTGGATGGGGGGGGACCCGGCACACCCACTCATACATTGGGGGGACGGACACCCGGCACACCCACTCATACATTGGGGGGGGCAGGGACACCCGGCACACCCACTCATACATTGGGGGGGGGCAGGGACACCCGGCACACCCACTCATACATTGGGGGGGGGGGGCAGGGACACCCGGCACACCCACTCATACATTGGGGGGGGGGGGCAGGGACACCCGGCACACCTACTCATACATTGGGGGGGGGAGGGACACCCGGCACACCCACTCATACATTGGGAGGGGGGGGGAGGGACACCCAGCACTCCCACTCATACATTGGGGGGGACACCAGGCACACCCACTCATACATTGTGGGGGGACACACCAGGCACACCCACTCATACATTGTGGGGGGGGGGACACCCGGCACACCCACTCATACATTGGGGGAGGGGGGGGGGGGGGGACACCCGGCACACCCACTCATACATTGGGGGGGGACGACCCGGCACACCCACTCATACATTGGGGGGGGGGGGGGAGGGACATCCGGCACACCCACTCATACATTGGGGGTGGGTGGGAAACCCAGCACACCCACTCATACATTGGGGGGGGGGGGGGGACACACCCAGCACACCCAGCCATACATTGGGGGGGATGGGACACCCGGGACACACACTCATACAATGGGGGGGGGGGGCAACGGAGGACGACACCCGGCACACCCACACATACATTGGTTGGTGGGACACCCGGCACACCCACTCATACATTGGGGACGGGGGACACCCGGCACACCCACTCATACATTGGGGACGGGGGACACCCGGCACACCCACTCATACATTGGTGGGGAGGGGGGTTGGGACACACATACATTGGTGGGGGGACACCAGGCACACCCACTCATACATTGGAGGGAGGGGCGACAGGGGACGACACCCGGCACACCCACTCATACATTGGGGACAACTGGCACACCCACTCATACATTGGGGGGGGGGGGGCAGGGACACCCGGCACACCCACTCATACATTGGGAGGGGGAGGGACATGCGGCACACCCACTCATACATTGGGGGGGGGGGGGGAGGGACATCCGGCACACCCACTCATACATTGGGGGGGGGAGGGACACCCGGCACACCCACTCATACATTGGGGGGGGGGAGGGACACCCGGCACGCCCACTCATACATTGGGAGGGGGGGGGCACCCGGGACACACACTCATACATTGGATGGGGGGGGGGGGAGACCCGGCACACCCACTCATACATTGGATATGGGGGGACGACGACGGAGGATGACACCCGGCACACCCACTCATACATTTGGGGGGGGGGGGGGGGGGGAGGTGTGGGGGAGGACACCCAGCACACCCACTCATACATTGGGGACGGGGGACATCCGGCACACCCACTCATACATTGGGGGTACGGACACCCGGCACACCCACTCATACATTGGGGGAGGGGGGCAGGGACACCCGGCACACCCACTCATACATTGGGGGGAGGAGGGACACCCGGCACACCCACTCATACATTGGGGGGGGGGAGGGACACCCGGCACACCCACTCATACATTGGGAGGGGGGGGGCACCTGGGACACACACTCATACATTGGATGGGGGGGGGGGGAGGTGGGGACGAGGACACCCAGCACACCCACTCATACATTGGGGACGGGGGACATCCGGCACACCCACTCATACATTGGGGGGGGGGGGGCAGGGACACCCGGCACACCCACTCATACACTGGGGGGGGGGGCAGGGACACCCGGCACACCCACTCATACACTGGGGGGGGGGGGGCAGGGACACCCGGCACACCCACTCATACATTTGGGGGGGGGGGGGAGGGACACCCGGCACACCCACTAATACATTGGGAGGGGAGGGGAGGGACACCCAGCACTCCCACTCATACATTGGGGGGGACACCAGGCACACCCACTCATACATTGTGGGGGGACACACCAGGCACACCCACTCATACATTGTGGGGGGGGGGGGGACACCCGGCACACCCACTCATACATTGGGGGAGGGGGGGGGGACACCCGGCACACCCACTCATACATTGGGGGGGGACGACCCGGCACACCCACTCATACATTGGGGGGGGGGGAGGGACATCCGGCACACCCACTCATACATTGGGGGGGGGGGGGGAGGGACACCCGGCACACCCACTCATACATTGGGGGGGGACCCGGCACACCCGCTCATACATTGGGGGGGGGACCCGGCACACCCGCTCATACATTGGGGGGGGGGGACCCGGCACACCCGCTCATACATTGGGGGGGGGGGACCCGGCACACCCGCTCATACATTGGGGGGGGGACCCGGCACACCCGCTCATACATTGGGGGGGGGACCCGGCACACCCACTCATACATTGGGGGGGGACGACCCGGCACACTCACTCATACATTGGGGGGGGACGACCCGGCACACCCACTCATACATTGGGGGGGACGACCCGGCACACCCACTCATACATTGGGGGGGACGACCCGGCACACCCACTCATACATTGGGGGGGGGGGGGAGGGACATCCGGCACACCCACTCATACATGGGGGGGGGGGAGGGACACCCGGCACCCCCACTCATACATTGGGAGGGGGGGGCACCCGGGACACACACACATACATTGGATGGGGGGGGACCCGGCACACCCACTCATACATTGGGGGGACGGACACCCGGCACACCCACTCATACATTGGGGGGGGCAGGGACACCCGGCACACCCACTCATACATTGGGGGGGGGCAGGGACACCCGGCACACCCACTCATACATTGGGGGGGGGGGGGCAGGGACACCCGGCACACCCACTCATACATTGGGGGGGGGGGGCAGGGACACCCGGCACACCCACTCATACATTGGGGGGGGGAGGGACACCCGGCACACCCACTCATACATTGGGGGGGGGGAGGGACACCCGGCACACCCACTCATACATTGGGGGGGGGGGAGGGACACCCGGCACACCCACTCATACATTGGGGGGGGGGGAGGGACACCCGGCACACCCACTCATACATTGGGGGGGGAGGGACACCCGGCACACCCACTCATACATTGGGGGGGAGGGACACCCGACACACCCACTCAAACATTGGGGGGGGACACGGCACACACACTCATACATGGGGGGGGAACCCGGCACAACCACTCATACATTGGGGGGGGGGACGACACCCAGCACAACCACTCATACATTGGGGGGGGGGGGACCCCCGGCAGACCCACTCATACATTGGGGGGGACACCCGGCACACCCTCTTATACAATGGGGGGGGGGCGACAGAGGACAACACCCGGCACACCCACTCATACATTGGGGACGGGGGACACCCGGCACACCCACTCATACATTGGGGGGGGTGGGACACCCGGCACACCCACTCATACATTGGGGGGAGAGGGACACCCGGCACACCCACTCATACATTGGGGGGGGGAGGGACACCCGGCACACCCATTCATACATTGGGGGTGGGGGAGGGACACCCGGCACACCCATTCATACATTGGGGGGGGGAGGGACACCCGGCACACCCACTCATACATTGGGGGGGGGAGGGACACCCGGCACACCCACTCATACATTGGGGGGGGGGACACCCGGCACACCCACTCATACATTGGGGACGGGGTACACCCAGCACACCCACTCATACATTGGTTGGTGGGACACCCGGCACACCCACTCATACATTGGGGGGGACGATACCCGGCACACCCACTAATACATGGGGGGGACGACACCCGGCACACCCACTCATACATTGGGGGGACGATACCCGGCACACCCACTAATACATGGGGGGGGACACCCGGCACACCCACTCATACATGGGGGGGGGACACCCGGCACACCCACTCATACATGGGGGACGACGACACCCGGCACACCCACTCATACATGGGGGGGGGGGGGACACCCGGCACACCCACTCATACATGGGGGTGGGGGGGCACACCCACTCATACATTGGGGGGACGGACACCCGGCACACCCACTCATTCACTGGGGACGGGGGACACCGGACACACCCACTCATACATTGGGGGGGCAGGGACACCCGGCACACCCACTCATACATTGGGGGGGGGGGGGCAGGGACACCCGGCACACCCACTCATACATTGGGGGGGGGAGGGACACCTGGCACACCCACTCATACATTGGGGGGGGGGGGCAGGGACACCCGGCACACCTACTCATACATTGGGGGGGGGAGGGACACCCGGCACACCCACTCATACATTGGGGGGGGGGGACACCTGGCACACCCACTCATAGATTGGGGGGGGGACACCTGGCACACTCACCCATACATTGGGTGGGACATGCGGCATACCCACACATGCGATGGGGGGGGACCCAGTACATGTATAGGGGAACACCCAATGCGTTCATGCATGCAGTGGAGGTAACTAAGTGTATGAATAACATGCTTACTCCACAATGTGTAGCTGTAGTTTCTTGAAAGTTGAAAAGTAATGACCAGATGACGCAGAAAATGAATCCAATGAGCGGGCAACAGACAGTGCCAACAGCAAACGTGGTAAATCGCAGACGGAAAAGGCAGCCTCCTCCCCTTTCTGGGGGCATAGACACAGGAAGCTGGTGCATCTTCCACCTTAAACTAGAAAAACAGGATATTAGCAGAGTAAAACAAACCATAACCACTGGATATTACTCTGAGCTACGTGTAAAGCTTCTCAATAGGGCTTTTTACAATCATCAAAGTTGTGAATCATTATATCATCTCTTTATTTCAATTTATAATGAACTTTCTACCTGTCTGACAGGTATCTTTATACACATTATAATCACTAGTCTCCCGGCACCCCCACATTGTACTTAGGCAAAGCGTTTTGCCAGGCACCGCTCCCCGCCTCCTTTAAGCCTGCTTAGGAGCTTACGTTCGTTCTCCTTTAGTGCAGGACCAGCTCAGTGAAGGCTCTGAAGGCTGTAGTGGAGGCGGGGAGCTGCTTCCAGCAGACTCCTTGTAAGGAGTCAAACCGTTCTAAAACAGTTGGACTAGATGCGATGGGGAGGGGTGGGCCGGGAGTCTCCTGTCGCCATTAACCACTACAGAGCTCTGTTGTGGTTATGGTGCTTAGAGTTCCGCTGATTATTATTAGTGTATTTCTTGTAAAGTCGATTTGTGAATATGTGTATGGAATAAAGTTGTAAAAAACAAAGATTTTTAATAATGTAAGGTCACCGCATCTGCCATGTTACCAGAGATGCAGATGACACTGGGCCAGGAAGGATTCGCTAAGCTTCAGTACGCAAACTGTTATACGAGAGGTGAGTGTTGTCAGGAAACCACTGTATGTTCTGGACAGGAAAGGTGCTGCCCTGCAGCATGGCTAAATCTGATGCTGAAGGACATGAATGAACTAAGCAAGGCGGTGCTTTTAGTATTCACTTCCTCAGCGTAAACAGACCCGTACGGCACGGCACTATGTGCTCAATAGAACATTAAATGAGACCCACAGCCCATGCTTAAACTACAACTCCCATCATGTGACGGCTTATAATGTGAAAAGACCCATACAGAACCACAGCTCGTGATTAACCCCTTAAGATCGCAGCCAAATGTACAAGTTGTGATCCAAAAAAAACGTAAACAAAACCTGGCATTTGCGCTATATGTCTGTCCAACCGTAATTCACCTCTTTCATATTAAATGCACCCACACTTATTATATATCATTTTATTCAGGAGAAACAGGGCTTTCGTTTAACATCAAATATTTAGGTATGGAACATAATTTAATATAAAAAAAAATATGAGAAAATAAGAATTTTTTTAATTGTTTTAGTTCTACGTGACATTTTAACTGTGAATGTCAAAATACGGTTTGTTTTTACTGCAATACAATACACATATTTGTATTCAACGATGTCTCACGTGTAAAACAGTACCCCCAATGTACAGGTTTTATGGTGTTTTGGGAAGTTACAGGGTCAAATATAGCGTGTTACATATTTCATTTTTTTCACATTGAAATTCGCCAGATTGGTTACGTTGCCTTTGGGACTGTATAGTAGCCCAGGAATAAGAATTACCCCCATGATGGCATACCATTTGCAAAAGTAGACAACCCAAGGTATTGCGAATGGAGTATGTCCAGTCTTTTTTAGTAGCCACTTGGTCACAAACACTGGCCAAAGTTAGTGTTAATATTTGAAAACGCAAAACACTAATTAGAACGCAAATT